>NC_041747.1:24134065-24451834 GCF_004115215.2 Ornithorhynchus anatinus | reverse complement strand
ATGAAGGCCTCTAATGAACAGGAGAGGTTTCTGCATGAAGCAAACTTCTCCTTTCTCATCTCAAAGATTCTCATTTCAGGTCCATGAAGACCTTGGGCAGAGAAATGGAGCAGATTTCTTTGGCATGAGGCACATTTCTCCTTTTCGCCACCAATGTTCTCTACTTATTGTCTTGTAAAAGGCCTTAAAAGCCTCATGTGCAACAAAGCACGGGAGATGTTTCCGCATGAAGCAAATGTCTCCTTTTCCAGTTCAGGTATTTTCCCTTCAGGTCTTGAAGAACTTAGGTGAATAAATGATGAGGTGAGTTTTTGGAGGAGGCAAATTTATCCTTTCTTAATCCCATACGTTACTCCTTCTGGCCTTTAGGCAGAGAAAACAAAGCAGGACATGGTTTGCAGGAAGAAAACTTGTCCTTTTTGGACTTGTCACACATATTCTCCCTTCAGGCCTTGAAGACCTTAGGTAAAGAAATGAAATTGGGAGGTGGCTTGAATGAGGCGAATTTCTCCTGTTGTTCTAAATCTCAACTATTCCCTTTTCTGGTCTGAAAGACTTCAGGGAGAGAAGGAAAAGTAGGAGCTGGTTTTTGCATGAAACCTATTTCTCCCTTTTCACCGTCAATGGTCTCTCGTGAGGCCTTGAAGACCTTGGGTAGAGAAATTCAAGTAGGAGATTGTTTGCGTGAAGCAAACTTCTCCTTTTCCACCTCAAAGATTCTCTTTTCAGGTCTAGGATACTTCAGGTAGCCAAAGGACTGCGGGAGATAGTCTTCGCAAAGCATAGTTTTCCGTTTAAGCCTTACACATTTTCTCTTGAGGCCTTGAAGACCTCAGATGAATCAAAGTTGGAGATTGTATGCATAAAGCAAATTTCTCCATTGTCACCGCAAACATTCTCTTTTATGGCCTTCAACACCGGAGAAAAAGACTTAAGAGATGGACATTGTGTGCACGAAGCAAACCTCTCCTTTCCCATCTCAAATATTCTCTTTTGAGGCCGTGAAGACCTTCAGGAAGAGAAATCCAAGCTGTACAAAGTTTGCATGAGGCAAATTTCTCCTTTTTCCCCTCAAAATTTCTCCATTCATTCCCAAGTAAAGGGCCTTGAAGGCCTGAGCTGGAGTAATGCACAGGAAGTGTATCTGCATAAAGCAGATTTCTCCCTTTGTTCACCTAAATCATTCTCCGGCAATGCCCGGTGATAGGAAACCTGGAGGTTTTTTTGCAGGAAGCCTCTTATATTCTCTTTGAGGGTCTTGAAGACCTTAGATTGACCAATACGCCTAACAGATTTTGCCGGAAGCAAAATTCTCCTTTTTCTATGCCATATACTATCTTCTCAGGTCTTGGAGACCTTAGAGAAAGAAGGCAAGAGGCAGTTTGGAATGAAACAAATTTCTCCCTTTTCACCTCAAGTGTTCTCTTTGGAGGCCTTGAAGACCTTAGAGGAACCAAAACTAGAGTTTGCTTCTCCTTGTTCACCTCAAATATTTACTTGGAAGGCCTGGAGATGCATTCCTTTTCCAACTCAACTCCTCTCTATTCATTCTCAGTTCAACAGCCTTAAAGCCTTCAGATGGCGTAATGAACGGCAGATGCATCTACTGCATGAAGCAAATTTCTCCCTTTTCACCTAAATCATTCTGTTGCCAGGCCGGGAAGGCCTTGTGGAAAGAAAAGAGGGAGATAGTTTGCAGGAAGCCTGTTGATCATTTTTCACTGCATACGTTATCTTTGAAGGCCTGGTCGACCTCAGGGGGGACAAATGAGCTGGAAGGTTTTGGCATGAAGCCAAACTCTCTCTTTTTAAATGGTATACATTTGGGGGCCTTGAAAACCTGAGGGAGGGACCTGGAAGCAGGAAATTGTTTGCATGACGCAAATGTCTCCTTTTTCCTTGAAATATTCTCTTTGGAAGCCTTGAAGACCCCAGAGAAACATACACGGGGAACTGCATCAATGAAACTCACTTCCTCCTTTTTCACCTCAAATACCCTCATTGGAGGCCTTGAAGACCTTCAGTGGGGATCGGAAAGCCAGGGATTAACATGAGGCGATTTTCTCCTTTTGGACCTTAAATATTCTCTTTTCTGGCCCTGAAGACCTTCGAGAGAGAGATATAATCTGGAGATTTTTGCATGAAGCAAATTTCCCCTCCTCCGCCTCCAAGAGTTTCTCATTCATTCTCAGTTCAGAGGCCTTGAAGGCCTGAGGTGGAGTAATGGACAGCAGATGGACCTGCAAGACGCCCATTTCTCCATTTACCCCCCAAATAATATCTTTGGAGGCCTTGAAGACCTTAGGTGGACAGAGAAGCAGGGAGGTTTTGCACGAAGCAAAATCCTCCTTTTGTTTTGTTTTTTTTTGGAACTCCATAGATTGCCTTTTTAGGCCTTGAAGACCGGGAGTAGGGAGAGCAGATTTCTTTGTACCAAGCAAATTTCCTCTTCTTCACTCAAATATTCTCTTTTGAGGCCTTGAAGACCTTCGATAGAGAAAGAAAACCTGGAGAGTATTCGCTTGAAGCAAACTTCTCCCTTTTCACCTCAAACATTCTTTTGAAGGCCTTGATGACCTAGGAAAATTTGTGCAGGAAGCAAAAACTTTCTCCGCTGAACCTCAATAACTCTCTCTGTGTTCTCCAAGAAAAGGCCTTGGAGACATGAGTTGGACTAAGGCACGGGAGATGCTTCGCCATAGAGGAGAGCTCTCCTCTCGCTCCTCATGTATTTTCTTTGAAAGCCTCTAAATCCTTAGCATATCAAATAACCCTGAGAGTTTTTGCCTCAAAGAAAATTCTCCTGTTTTACCCCCATAGGCTCCTTTCAGGCCGTGAAGACCTTAAGTGGATAAATAAAAGCAGGAGATTCTTTGCCTGAAGGAATCTATTTTTTTCCTCCAACTTCCTGGCCCCAGAGACCTGGGATACAGCTGGAGGGGTCAGCTAGGGACCTAAAAGGGTTTCCCCTTTATCCACCACTTGCCGCCTGATCCAGATGGAAGGTCTTCTCTCAAGACAGTCTTCATTCTTCCGGTATCCTCGGAGAAGCCGAGCCAATCGGAGGTAGGAGGTCTGGTAATGAGGCCGCGGTCCTGGGGGGGAGGGAGGGGGGGGAAATACCTTCATTAGCCTAAGTTATCCGTAGGGGTGGCGTGCGTGAGCCGCCATCAGGCTAGCGTCGTTGGTCAAAAATCCCTCCCTCAACACCTGGGCATGAAGCTCACCCTGCCCCGATGCTGAGATCACTCTTCCCTTTGGCCAGCGTGGAGATGGGTCTGTAGTTCCCTCATCCCACCCACAAACACTTCCCACCACGTTTCCTACCTTGGCTGCTGCCAGCATCTTTTCATCTAGCCCTCCTCGCTCTCCTGTATCTCAGCTTCTGCTCACATCTGGGACTGGAGCTCTGGGGAATTGTTTGCCTGTCAGGGGCACTCCCAGAATTGGGTAGGTGAAGTCTCTGAAAAATATCCACCTGGGTTAGAACCTGGACTCTACCACCTCTTTACAGAGGGAATTCACTTCCAGATCACCTTCAGAAACACACCCTTAGGGGATGTGCAAGAATTTCCTTTGATCTCTCCTGAAAACTAATCCAAGCCTCACATGGAATATAATCCCAATCCCAGTAGTCAGGAGAGTGAACTGCTCTAATGGCGGGGAGCCTCGGCTTAGGGTGTTTCATTCCTTCTTTTGAAGGGGCAGGTGGTAAATTTCCCTGGGAAATTTACAGTCAAGTGTCAGGCTGTTTATCTCCTTTTAAGCATCCTACCGGTACTCTCTTTTTAATTTCTCTTTGACTTTCCCTATCATTTCTTCCTAATTAAAAGCTCCCCGTACCTCCTCTCTCTCACCTGACTGATTCTGAGCAGGAAAAACAACCTCCTAACCAGAGTTCTTTCTCCTGAAAATGGATTGGGGAAATATTCTGGGAGGAAAAGTCCAAACACCTTGTCATCTGGAATCTAAAAATGTGAGAGAGACTGACCCTGATTCAAATAATGTGATACGGGCAGTAAATGCTTCCAAGTGTTTGGGGGTTAGTGGCTGATTCGATACTTATTTTTTTCTGAGGGACACGTCGACTCCCATCTTCTCTCAGGGGTGGTCCGGTCTCCACGTTTTGGCTTGAGCCCCCAGTCGACTTCTCCCTGGTCCTCTTCCTCTTTGGTGTAGCTCTCCGTACCGAATCCCTCCCACAGGTATCTAAAAGGCAACTCGACCTCACTGCAGAATAGAAGTCACACAGAGGCTTCTGGCCTTTCTTTGGGATTGCTTTACAGAGATTACAAAGCTGTCTTCAGTTTTTGTCATCCAGGGAAAAAAGAAAGCTCCAAGTTGGATGAGTCAATCAAATTTCCCGGGGACCCAATGGCACCGTCAATCCCTCCCAGCCACATAACATGAGAGCCCGGTGAGAACCATCTCACTCACTCCAAGCGAAGAATTTCGCCTACCATTCTGGGCCTCACCGCTGCCGCCGGGATCTCCCTGGCTGGCTTGGTTGGTACTGGGGTGGTCAGGACATTCGAGTCTCCTGCTTCCTCCTCGGTTGCTTCCTTCCCTCCTCTCCTGCAGCCACGGGTGAAGTGGGCACTTCAAATTTCAAACCTTGGTTTGAACACAGAGAGATGAGATGGCTTTCCGAAGGAGGACCAAGGAATTCCTTCCTGGCCCCAAAGACCCGGGAGACAGTTGGAGGGGTCAGCTAGGGGCCGAAAAGGGTTTCCCCTTTATCCACCACTGGCTGCCCGATCCAGATCAAAGGTCTTCTCTCACAAAGGTCTTCAATCTTCCGGTATCCTCGGAGGAGCCGAGCCAATCGGAGGTTTGGAAATCAGGCTGAGGTCCTGGGGGGCGGGGGGAGGGGAGAAGAGAAAATACCTTCATTAGCCTTGTAACCCGTAGAGGTAGCGTGAGCTGCAATTAACGTGTGGGGCTCCGACACAGGTAAGTCATTGAAATTCTCTCTTTAAATCGACCCAAACCACCTAAGGACAAGGATCCCAATGTCAGGAGTCAGGAAAGGGGGACCCATGGAAGAAGACATTTGATTTGCTTCATGAATAGATATGAAGGAAGGACATTTCCACTCAAGGGCAGTTTTCCCAACCTAGATTGCCCATTCCTGTGGTGGGGTGAGAAATACAATTTTCAAATGAGTAATGAAATGAAATGCAAAATTGGAGAGTATTCGCTTGAAGTAAATTTCTCCCATTTCCCCACAGACATTCTTTGGAAAGCGCTGATGACCTAGGGTAGGCAAATGAAATCTGAAGAATTTGGGCATGAAGCAAAAACTTTCTCCTCCGACACCTCAATTACTTCCTATTTGTTCTCCAGTGAAAGGCCTTGGAGACACAGGGTGGACTAACGCACAGGAGATGCTTCGCCATACAGCAGATCTCTCCTTTCGCTCCTCATGTATTTTCTTTGAAAGCCTTTGAAGTCCTTAGGAAAGCAAATTAGAGAGGTTCTACCAAAAGAAAATTATCCTTTGTTACCCGCATAGGCTCCTTCCAGGCCGTGAAGAACTTAAGCCGATAAATAAAAGCAGGAGATTCTTTGCCTAAGGAAAACTCGTTTTTCTCCACCTTCCTGCCCCCAAGGCCTAGGATACAGCTGGAGGGAATAGGTACGGGACTAAAAGGGTTTCCCCATTATCCACCACTTGCCGCTTGATCCAGATGAAAAGTCTTCTCTCATGACAATCTTCATTCTTCCGGTATCCTTGGAGAAGCCGAGCCACGGTCCTGCGGTGGACAAAGGAATTACCTACAGTAGCCTCAGTTATGTGGAGAGGTAGTGTGAGCCCCAATAGAGCTAGCATCATTTCTCAAAAATCCCTCATGACATGTGAATGAATCTCTTCCTGCCTTGATCAGTCTTCCCTTTCACTGGCCTGGAGATGGGTCTCGAGTTCCCTCATCCCACCCCCAAACACTTCCCACCTGGTTTCCTATCTTGGCTGCTGCCAGCATCTTTTCTTCTCGCCCTCCTCGCTCTCCTCTAGGTCAGCCTCTGCCGACGTCTGAGGCTGCAGCTGCCTGGATGGATGCCTGCAGGTCGGGGGTGCTCTAAAACGCAACTCGACCTCACAGTACAGCAGGAGAAGTAACACAGTGGCTTCTGGCCTTTGTTTGGGGTTTCTTACAGACATTACAAAGCTTTCTTCATTTTCTTTCTTCCAGAAAAAGAAGAAAGTTAAAAGTTGGACGAGTCATTCAGATTTCCCGGGTACCCAAGGTTACAGTCAATCCTTCCCACCCACCTAACTTGCCTTCTTGGTCCCCGAGACCCTGTCGATCACCATCTCGGTCAATCCAAGCGAAGAATTTCTCCTACCATTTGGCGCCTCACCGCTGCCGCCGGGATCTCCCTGGCCGCCTCGGTTGGGGCGGGGGTGGTCAGGACAGTGGAGTCTCCTCCTCGTCTCCTGGAGCATGCGGGTGAAGTGGGCACTTCAAATTTCAAACCGCGGGGGAAGTGGGCACTTCAAATTTCAAACCTTGGGTTGAACATGGAGAGGTAAGAGGGCTTTCCTAGGGAACGGGAAGGAATTCCTTTTCCCAAGCCATCATTAATGCATATGGCTCTGAGACAGGCAAGTTCTTTTAATTCCCTCTCTTTCCATCGATCCAAACCTCCTAGGGACAAGGATCCCAAAGTCAGGAGTCAGGAGAGGGGGACCCACAGAAGCAGACATTTGATCTGCTTCCTAAATAGATATGGAGTAAGGAAATTTCAATTCGAGGGCAGTTTTCCTCATTTAGACTGCCCATTCCTGTGGTGTGGCCAATTTCGCAGTGGCTAGAAAAACACCTTGCAAAGGAGGGTCTGGCGAGGATGCGATGAAAACCTCCTCGCTGTCAGGGAGTCGAGGCCACGATTTCTTAATTTTCCAGCCAGTCGTCTCCCTTTTCCTTCTCAAACGGACCATTGGAACCTTTCGGGCCGTGAAGATCTGCAGTCGATAATTAAAAGCCGGAGATTCTTTGCCTAAGAAAAACTCGTTTTTCCTCCACCTTCCTGCCCCCGAGACCTAGGATACAGCTGGAGGGAATAGGTACGGGACTAAAAGGGTTTCCCCATTATCCACCACTTGCTGCTCGATCCAGATGAAAGGTGTTCTCTCACGGCAGTCTTCATTCTTCCGGTATCCTTGGAGAAGCCGAGCCACGGTCCTGCGGTGGACAAAGGAAATACCTACAGTAGCCTTAGTTATCTGGAGAGGTAGTGTGAGCCCCAATAGGGCTAGCATCGTTTCTCAAAAATACCCCCCTCAAGACATGTGCATCAATCTCTTCCTGCCTTGATCATTCTTCCCTTTGGCCGGCCTGGAGATGGGTCTAGCGTGCCTTCATCCCACTTCCAAACACTTCCCACCTGGTTTCCTATCTTGGCTGCTGCCAGCATCTTTTCATCTCGCCCTCCTCGTTCTCCTGCAGGTCAGCTTCTGCCGACGTCTGAGGCTGCAGCTCTCTGCCCGGATGGATGCCTGCCGGTCAGGGGCGCTCCCAGAAGTAGGTAGGTGAAGTCTCTGAAAAATATCCACCTGGATTTCAATTCAGATTCTACCACCGCTGTACAGCAGGAATTCTTTTCCAGATCACATTCAGAAACACACCTTTAGAGGATGTGCAAGAATTTCCTTTTCTCTCTCTCCAAATCCAATCCAAGCCTCACAGGGAATATAATCTCAATCTCAGTAGTCAGGAGAGTGAACTGTTCTACTGGTGGGGAGCCTAATCTTAGGGTGGTTTATTGTTTAAATTTAAATCTCTTTTTAATCTCTCTTTGACTTTCCTTTTTATTTCTTCCTAATTAAAAGCTCCCCATACCTCCCCCTCTCTGCCCTGACTGGATTCTGAGCAGGAAAAGCAACATCCTAACCAGAGTTCTTTCTCCTGAAAATGGATTGGGGAAATATTCTGGGAGGAAAAGTCCCAACATCTTTTCATCTGGAATCTAAAAATGGGAGAGAGATTGATCCTGGTTCAAAGGATCCGATAGGAGCAGTAAAGGTTTCGAAGAGTTCAGGGATTAGTTCATGATTCGATACTTATTTTTTTCTGATGGACAGGTCGACTCCCATCTCCTTTCAGGGGTGTCCCGCTCTCCACGTGTTGGCCTGAGCCCCCGGTCGACTTCTGCCTTGTCCTCTTCCACTTTGGTGCAGTTTTCTGTCCCAAATTCCTCGCAGAGGAATCTAAAACGCAACTCGACCTCACTGTACAGTAGGAGAAGTAACACAGTGGCTTCTGGCCTTGGTTTGGGGTTTCTTACAGACATTACAAAGCTTTCTTCATTCTTTTTCTTCCGGAAAAAGAAGAAAGTTAAAAGTTGGATGAGTCAATCAATCAGATTTCCCGGGTACCCAAGGTTACAGTCAATCCTTCCCACCCGCCTAACATGCCTTCTTTGGCCCCGAGAGCCTGTCCATCACCATCTCGGTCAGTCCAAGCGAAGAATTCCTCCTACCATTTGGCGCCTCACTGCTGCCGCCGAGATCTCCCTGGCCGCCTCGGTTGGGGCGGGGGTGGTCAGGACAACGGAGTCTCCTCCTCGTCTCCTGGAGCCGCGGGTGAAGTGGGCACTTCAAATTTCAAACCTTGGTTTGAACATGGAGAGGTAAGAGGGCTTTCCTAGGGAACGGGAAGGAATTCCTTTTCCCAAGCCATCATTAATGCATATGGCTCTGAGACAGGCAAGTCCTTTCAATTCCCTCTCTTTCCATCGATCCAAACCTCCTAGGGACAAGGATCCCAAAGTCAGGAGTCAGGAGAGGGGGACCCACAGAAGCAGACATTTGATCTGCTTCCTAATAGATATGGAGTAAGGAAATTTCAATTCGAGGGCAGTCTTCCTCATTTAGACTGCCCGTTCCTGTGGTGTGGCGAATTACGCAGTGGCTAGAAATACACCTTGCAAAGGAGGGTCTGGCGAGGACGCGATGAAAACCTCCTTGCTGTCAGGGAGTCGAGGCCATGATTTCTTACTTTTCCAGCCAGTCGCCTCCCTTTTCCTTCTCAAACGGACCACTGGAACCTTTCGGGCCGTGAAGATCTGCAGTCGATAATTAAAAGCCGGAGATTCTTTGCCTAAGGAAAACTAGTTTTTCCTCCATCTTCCTGGCCCCAAAGACCTAGGATATGCCTGGAAGGATCAGGTAGGGGCCCAAAAGGGTTTCCCCTTCATCCACCACTTGCTGCTCGATCCAGAAGAAAGGTCTTCTCTCACGGCAGTCTTCATTCTTCCGGTATCCTTGGAGAAGCCGAGCCACGGTCCTGGGGTGGAAAAAGGAAATACCTTCAGTTATCTGGAGAGGGACACTAGTGAGGCCCAATAGGGCTAGCATCGTTTCTCAAAAATCCCCCCCCCCCCCCACAAGACATGTGAATGAATCTCTTCCTGCTTTGATCACTCTTCCCTTTGGCCAGCCTGGAGATGGGTCTCGAGTGCCTGCCCTCATCCCACCCCCAAACACTTCCCACCTGGTTTCCTATCTTGGCTGCTGCCAGCATCTTTTCATCTCGCCCTCCTCGCTCTCCTGCAGGTCAGCTTCTGCCGACGTCTGAGGCTGCAGCTCTCTGCCCGGATGGATGCCGGCCGGTCGGGGGCGCTCCCAGAAGTAGGTAGGTGAAGTCTCTGAAAAATATCCACCTGGATTTCAATTCAGACTCTACCACCGCTTTACAGCAGGAATTCTTTTCCAGATCACATTCAGAAACACACCTTCAGAGGATGTGCAAGAGTTTCCTTTTCTCTCTCTCCAAATCCAATCCAAGCCTCACAGGGAATATAATCCCAATCTCAGTAGTCAGGAGAGTGAACTGTTCTATCAGTGGGGAGCCTAATCTCAGGGTGCTTTATTCTGTCTTTTGAAGGGGACAGGAGCTAAATTGCCCGGGGAAATTTAAATCTCTTTTTAATCTCTCTGTGACTTTCCTTTTTTATTTCTTCCTCATCAAAAGCTCCCCTTACCCCTTCTCTCTCCCGACTGGATTCTGAGCAGGAAAAGCAACATCCTAACCAGAGTTCTTTCTCCTGAAAATGGATTGGGGAAATATTCTGGGAGGAAAAGTCCCAACCCCTTCTCAACTGGAATCTACAAATGTGAGAGAGACTGATCCTGATTCAAATGATTTGATAAGGGCAGTAAAGGTTTCCAAGGGTTTGGGGGGCAGCGGCTGACTCGATACTTATTTTTTTCCGACGGACAGGTCGACTCCCATCTTCTCTCAGGGGTGGACCGGTCTCCACGTGTCAGCTTGCACCCCCGGTCGACTTCTGCCTTGGCCTCTTCCTCTCTGGTGCGGCTCTCTGTCCCGAATCCCTCCCAGAGGTGTCTAAAAGGTAACTCGACCTCACTGCAGAGTAGGAGAGGTAACAGTGTGGCTTCTGGTTTAACCGTGTGGCTTCTGGCCTTTGTTTGACCTTTCTGACAGACATTATTAAAGCTTTCGTCAATGTTTGTCCTTCAGGAAAAAAAGAAAGCTAAAAGACAGATGAGTCCACGAGTCAAAATTTCCCGGGTACCCAAGGACACCGTCAGTCCCTCCCACCCACATAACATGCCCTCTCTCTCCCCGAGAGCCCGTCGATATCCATCTCGGTCGGTCCAAGCGAAGAATCTCTCCTACCATTTGGCGCCTCGCCGCCGCAGCCGGGGTCTCCCCGGCCGGCTGGGTTGGGGCAGGGGTGGTCAGGACACTGGAGTCTCTTCCTCATCTCCTGGAGCCGCGGGTGAAGCGGCCACTTCAAATTTTAAATCTCGGTTTGAACACAGAGAGGGTAGAGCAAGGAATTCCTTTTCCCAAGCCATCGTTAAGGCATATGGCTCCGAGACAGGCAAGTCCTTTATATTCTCCCTCTTTAAAACGAACCAAACCTACTAGGGACAAGGAGCCCAACAGGAGGAGTCAGTCAGGAGAGAGTCAGGAGTCAGCAGAGGGGGACCACGGGAGATGAAGACATTGGCTTTGCTTCCAAAATAGATATGGAGAAAGGAAACTTCCATTCGAGGGCAGTTTTCCCAACTCCCATCGCTCATCGCTGTGGCGAAATTCGGAGTGGTTAGAATGGCTAGAAATACACTTTGCCAAGGAGGGTCTGATAGAAGGCGATTAGAACATCCTCACGGCCCGGGACTCGAGGCCCTTACCGGCTGGCTTCTCCAGCCAGTCGCCTCCCCTTTTCTTCTCCCACAGACCCGAAGGCCACAGCCTGACCTGAGCCCTCCTCCTCTCCTCTGGCCCAATTTGCTCTGAAATGAAGAATCCCTTCAGAAAAGAGCTAACGGGGTGACTCTGAAGTGAAGAAATCCCTTCAGGATAGAGCTATCGGGGTTGACTCTGAAGGGAAGAAATCCCTTCAGGATAGAGCTATCGGGGTTGACTCTGACGTGAAGAAATCCCTTCAGGAAAGAGCTATCGGGGTTGACTCTGAAGGGAAGAAATCCCTTCAGGATAGAGCTATCGGGGTAACTCTGAAGTGAAGAAATCCTTTCAGGATAGAGCTATCGGGGTGTCTCTGAAGTGAAGAGACCCCTTCAGGATAGAGCTATTGGGGTTGACTCTGAAGGGAAGAAATCCCTTCAGGATAGAGCTATCGGGGTGACTCTGAAGAAATCGCTTCAGGATAGAGCTATCGGGGTTGACTCTGAAGTGAAGAAATCCCTTCACGATAGAGCTATCAGGGTGACTCTGAAGAAATCCCTTCACGATAGAGCTATCGGGGTGACTCTGAAGAAATCCCTTCAGGATAGAGCTATTGGGGTTGACTCTGAAGGGAAGAAATCCCTTCAGGATAGAGCTATTGGGGTTGACTCTGAAGGGAAGAAATCCCTTCAGGAAAGAGCTATCGGGGTAACTCTGAAGTGAAGAAATCCCTTCAGGATAGAGCTATCGGGGTGACTCTGAAGTGAAGAAATCCCTTCAGGATAGAGCTATTGGGGTTGACTCTGAAGTGAAGAAATCCCTTCCTGGATAGAGCTATCGGGGTTGACTCTGAAGGGAAGAAATCCCTTCAGGATAGAGCTATCGGGGTTGACACTGAAGTGAAGAAATCCCTTCAGGAAAGAGCTATCGGCGTTGACTCTGAAGTGAAGAAACCCCTTCAGGATAGAGCTATTGGGGTTGACACTGAAGTGAAGAAATCCCTTCAGGAAAGAGCTATCGGCGTTGACTCTGAAGTGAAGAAATCCCTTCAGGATAGAGCTATCGGGGTGACTCTGAAGTGAAGAAATCCCTTCAGGATAGAGCTACCGGGGTGACTCTGAAGTGAAGAAATCCCTTCAGGATAGAGCTATTGGGGTTGACTCTGAAGTGAAGAAATCCCTTCAGGAAAGAGCTATCGGGGTTGACTCTGAAGGGAAGAAATCCCTTCAGGAAAGAGCTATCGGGGTTGACTCTGAAGGGAAGAAATCCCTTCAGGATAGAGCTATTGGGGTTGACTCTGAAGGGAAGAAATCCCTTCAGGAAAGAGCTATCGGAGTGACTCTGAAGTGAAGAAATCCCTTCAGAAAAGAGCTATCGGGGTTGACTCTGAAGGGAAGAAATCCCTTCAGGAAAGAGCTATCGGGGTTGACTCTGAAGGGAAGAAATCCCTTCAGGAAAGAGCTATCGGGGTGACTCTGAAGTGAAGAAATCCCTTCACGATAGAGCTATCGGAGTGACTCTGAAGAAATCCCTTCAGAAAAGAGCTATCGGGCTTGACTCTGAAGGGAAGAAATCCCTTCAGGAAAGAGCCATCGGGGTTGACTCTGAAGGGAAGAAATCCCTTCAGGAAAGAGCTATCGGGGTTGACTCTGAAGGGAAGAAATCCCTTCAGGAAAGAGCTATCGGGGTGACTCTGAAGTGAAGAAATCCCTTCAGGATAGAGCTATCGGGGTGACTCTGAAGAAATCCCTTCACGATAGAGCTATCGGGGTGACTCTGAAGAAATCCCTTCACGATAGAGCTATCGGGGTGACTCTGAAGTGAAGAAATCCCTTCAGGAAAGAGCTATAGGGGTTGACTCTGAAGGGAAGAAATCCCTTCAGGATAGAGCTATCAGGGTGACTCTGAAGAAATCCCTTCAGGATAGAGCTATCGGGGTTGACTCTGAAGGGAAGAAATCCCTTCAGGATAGAGCTATCGGGGTGACTCTGAAATGAAGAAATCCCTTCAGGATAGAGCTATCGGGTGACTCTGAAGTGAAGAAATCCCTTCACGATAGAGCTATCGGGGTGACTCTGAAGAAATCCCTTCAGAAAAGAGCTATCGGGGTTGACTCTGAAGGGAAGAAATCCCTTCAGGAAAGAGCTATTGGGGTGACTCTGAAGGGAAGAAATCCCTTCAGGATAGAGCTATCGGGGTGACTCTGAAGTGAAGAAATCCCTTCAGGATAGAGCTATCGGGGTGTCTCTGAAGTGAAGAAACCCCTTCAGGATAGAGCTGTTGGGGTTGACTCTGAAGGGAAGAAATCCCTTTAGGACAGAGCTATCGGGGTGACTCTGAAGAAATCCCTTCACGATAGAGCTATCGGGGTTGACTCTGAAGTGAAGAAATCCCTTCACGATAGAGCTATCGGGGTGACTCTGAAGAAATCCCTTCAGAAAAGAGCTATCGGGGTTGACTCTGAAGGGAAGAAATCCCTTCAGGAAAGAGCTATCGGGGTGACTCTGAAGTGAAGAAATCCCTTCAGGATAGAGCTATCGGGGTGTCTCTGAAGTGAAGAAACCCCTTCAGGATAGAGCTATTGGGGTTGACTCTGAAGGGAAGAAATCCCTTCAGGATAGAGCTATCGGGGTTGACTCTGAAGTGAAGAAATCCCTTCACAATAGAGCTATCGGGGTGACTCTGAAGAAATCCCTTCACGATAGAGCTATCGGGGTTGACTCTGAAGTGAAGAAATCCCTTCACGATAGAGCTATCGGGGTGACTCTGAAGTGAAGAAATCCCTTCAGGATAGAGCTATCGGCGTGACTCTGAAGTGAAGAAATCCCTTCAGGATAGAGCTATCGGGGTGTCTCTGAAGTGAAGAAACCCCTTCAGGATAGAGCTACTGGGGTTGACTCTGAAGGGAAGAAATCCCTTCAGGATAGAGCTATCGGGGTGACTCTGAAGAAATCCCTTCAGGATAGAGCTATCGGGGTTGACTCTGAAGTGAAGAAATCCCTTCACGATAGAGCTATCGGGTTGACTCTGAAGAAATCCCTTCACGATAGAGCTATCGGGGTTGACTCTGAAGTGAAGAAATCCCTTCACGATAGAGCTATCGGGGTGACTCTGAAGAAATCCCTTCACGATAGAGCTATCGGGGTGACTCTGAAGTGAAGAAATCCCTTCAGGATAGAGCTATCCGGGTGACCCCACGGAGCAGACTGAGCGGTCTGGAGGAAAGCAACTCCACCCACCTAGGTTCATCCCTCCCTGCCTGCCTCCCTCCCTCCCTCCACAACGGGCCTCACTTCCTCAGATTTTGCTCTTTCTACCTCCGTTTTCTTACCATCCCCCCACTCCCTCAAATCGAGTCGGGCAGTGGAGCCCCCTTCTGAGGAGACCCGTTCGGGGCCCCATTATTCCTTCACATCACTTCACCTCTGCGAGAAAACCTCACCGAGGGGCTGGCACCCAGACTAGGTGCCGCTCTCTTTGAGTTCCTGTCAGCTTCTCCCTCAACCGTCGGAGTTTCTCCTCAGACTGGCTCTGAGGGAGCCCGCGGCCGGTCCTCTCCTCCTCCTGCCCACCCCCCCCGCCCCCCGTCTCGCCTCTCCTCTCGCCCGCCCTGTCCTGTCCTGTCCTGTCCCCCGTCCTTTGCCCTGTCCCCTGTCCTAGCCACCGTCCTTGGCCCTGTCCCCCGGCCTCGGGCCTGCCCTCACCAGGCTCTCTCCCTCCCGCTCAAGGACGCCCTCCGCTTCTCGGCTCTGCCCACTGCACCCTGGGAAACGCCGCCGCGGCCTTTTATAGTCGGGGCCTGAGGCGAGCGGGGGGCGGAGCCAAGGGATTCCCGCCCATTGGTGCGGACTGGAGGCGCTCGGCTTCTCCCCCCACTTTCAGGACGGGAAAGAAAAAAACGCCCCAAATCTCCTCAGCTTTTCGCAACGGCGGCGCATGCCCAGAAATTCGTTCGAAATGGTGGCTTTTTTTCTGGGGCCCTAGGCGGAGTTTGGAGCCTCTGGGGCAACGGTAGCCATCTGCCCTGGGGGGAGGAGGTGGCTTTCCGAAGAAAAAGAAGAAGAAGAAGAAGAAGAAGAAGAAGAATGTTGCTATTTGTTAAGCGCTGTTCTAAACGCTGGGGTAGATCCAGGGTCATCAGGCTGGCCCCCGTGGGGCCTCCCCATTTTAACAGATGAGGTCACTGAGGCCCAGAGAAGTGAAGTGACCTGCCCACTGACAAGCAAGGGGCAGAAGGGACATTCGAACCCATGACCTCGGACTCCAAAGCACGCTTAAAAATTCGCTTTAATAAAATGCGATTCGATTTTTTCAATTAAAGGCAGTGATGATAGAAATGGAGATGTTTATGAGGCGTTTTATGGTTTCTAAACATTTAAATAATATAATAAAATTTATCATATTTTATAATAATAATTCTAATGTTGCTATTTGTTAAGCCCCGTTCTAAACGCTGGGGTAGATCCAGGGTCATCAGGTTGGCCCCCGTGGGGCCTCCCCATTTTAACAGATGAGGTCACTGAGGCCCAGAGAAGTGAAGTGACTTGCCCACCCTCCCCCGGCTGACAAGCAAGCGGCAGAAAGGACATTCGAACCCATGACCTCGGACTCCAAAGCACGCTTAAAAATTCTCTTTAATAAAATGCGATTCGATTTTTTCAAATAAACGCAGTGATGATAGAAATGGAGATGTTTATGAGGCGTTTTGTGGTTTCTAAACATTTAAATAATATAATAAAATTGATTATATTTTATAATGAGAATTCTAATGTTGCTATGGGTTAAGCGCTGTTCTAAACGCTGGGGTAGATACAGGGTCATCGGGTTGTTCCCCGTGGGGCCTCCCCATTTTACAGATGAGGTCACTGAGGCCCAGAAAAGTGAAGTGACTTGCCCACCCTCCCCCGGCTGACAAGCAAGCGGCAGAAGGAAAATTCGAACCCATGACCTCGGACCCCAAAGCACGCTGAAAAATTTTATTTGATAAAATGCGATTCGATTTTTTCAATTAAAGGCAGTGATGATAGAAATGGCGAGGTTTATGAGGCGTTTTCTGGTTTCAAAACATTTAAATAATATAATAAAATGTATTATATTTTATAATAATAATTCTAATGTTGCTATTTGTTAAGCGCTGTTTTAAACGCTGGCGTAGATCCAGGGTCTACACGTTGGCCCCCGTGGGGCCTCCCCATTTGAACAGATGAGGTCACTGAGGCCCAGAGTAGTGAAGTGACTTGCCCACCTTCCCCCGGCTGACAATCACGCGGCCGAAGGGGAATTCGAACCCATGACCTCGGACACCAAAGCACGCTTAAAAGTTCGCTTTAATAAAAGGCGATTCGATTTTTTCAGTTAAAGGAAGTGATGATAGAAATGGGGATGTTTATGAGGGCCGTTTTTTGGTCTGAAAAATTGAAATGATATAATGAAATTTCTATTTTATAATAATTATAACGTTGCTATTTTTTAAGCGCTATTTTAAGCGCTGTTCTAAACCCTGAGGCAGATACAAGGTCATCAGGCTGTCCGCCGTGGGGCCTCCCCATTTTAACAGATGAGGTCACTGAGGCCCAGAGAAGTGAAGTGAGTCGCCCACCCTCCCCCAGCTGACAAGCAAGCGGCAGAAGGGAAATTCGAACCCATGACCTCGGACCCCAAAGCACGCTTAAAAATTTTATTTGATAAAATGCGATTCGATTTTTGCAATTAAAGGAAGTGATGATGGAAAAGGATATGTTTATGAGGCGTTTTCTGGTCTCATAACATTTAAATAATATGATAAAATTTATTATGTTTTATAATAATAATTCCAATGTTGCTATTTGTTAAACCGTTCTAACCTCTGGGGTAGTGACAGGGTCATCAGGTTGTCCCCCGCGGGGCCTCCCCATTTTAACAGATGAGGTCACTGAGGCCCAGAGAAGTGAAGTGACTTACCCACCCTCACCCAGCTGACAAGCAAGCGGCAGAATGGACATTCGAACCCATGACCTCGGACTCCAAAGCACGCTTAAAAATTTGCTTTAATAAAATGCGATTCGATTTTTTCAATTAAAGGAAGTGATGATGGAAAAGGATATGTTTATGAGGCGTTTTCTGGTCTCAGAACATTTAAATAATATGATACAATTTATTATGTTTTATAATAATAATTCCAGTGTTGCTATTTGTTAAGCGCCGTTCTAAACGCTGGGGTAGATACAGGGTCATCAGGTTGTCTCCAGTAAGGCTCACGGTTAATCCCCATTTTACAGAGGAGGTCACTGAAGCCCAGAGAAGCGAAGTGACTTGCCCACAGTCCCCCGGCTGACGAGCGGCAGAACCGGGATAATAATAATAATATTAAGCAGAAGAATATTGCTATTTGCTAAGCGCCTACTATGTGCCGAGCACTGTTCTAAGCGCTGGGGTAGATGCAGGGTCATCCGGTTGTTCCCCGTGGGGCCTCCCCATTTTACAGATGAGGTAACTGAGGCCCAGCCAAGTGAAGTGACTTGCCCACAGTCCCCCGGCTGACAAGCGCCAGAGCCGGGATAAGAAGAAGAAGAAGAAGAAGAAGAAGAAGAAGAAGAGGAAGAATATTTCTATTTGGCAAGAGCTTCCTATGTGCCGAGCACTGTTCGAAACGCTGGGGTAGATACAGGGCTATTCTGTTGTCCCCCGTGAGGCTCACGGTTAATCCCCCTTTTACAGATGAGGTAACCAAGGTCCGGAGAAGTGAAGTGACTTGCCCACCCTCCCCCGACTGACAAGCAAGTGGCAGAAATGGAATTCGAACCCATGACCTCGGACTCCAAAGCACGCTTAAAAATTCTCTTTAATAAAATGCGATTCGATTTTTTCAATGGAAGGAAGTGATAATAAAAATGAAGATGTTTATAAGGCATTTTTTGGTCTCAAAAAATTTATATGGTATAATAAAATTTATTACATTTTATAATAATAATTCTAATGTTGCTACTGGTTAAGCACTGTTCTAAACGCTAGGGTAGATACAGGGTCATCAGGTTGTCCCGCGTGAGGCTCACGGTTAATCCACATTTTGCAGATGAGGTAACGGAGGCCCAGAGAAATCCCATTTTACAGATGAGGTCACTGAGGCCCAGAGAAGTGAAGTGACTTGCCCAGTCACACAGCTGACAAGCTGGCAGAGCCAGGATAATAATGATAATAATGATAATAATGATAAATTTAACATTTGTTAAGCGCTTATTATGTGCCGAGCACTGTTCTAAACGCTGAGTTTGATACAGGGTAGTCAGGTTGTCCCCCAAGAGGCTCACGGTTAATCCCCATTTTACAGATGAGGGAAAACTGAGGCCCAGAGAAATCCCCATTTTACAGGTGAGGTAACCGAGCCCCAGAGAATTGAAGTGATTTGCCCACCCTCCCCTGGCTGACAAGCCAGCGGCAGAAGTGACATTCGAACCCATGACCTCGGACTCCCAAGCACGCTTAAAAATTTTCTTGAATAAAATGCAATTCGATTTCTTACAGTCAAGTTCCCTCAGAAAAATGACCATTCAGTGGATTTGCCTTTCTTCTGAGGGGAAGTAACGACAAGCCGAGAAATGCCGGCTTGGCTTCCAAAGAGGTCGATTTACAGAGGCGGGAACTGAGGCCCAGGGAAGTGAAGTGACGCACCCCAGGTCACACAGCGGACGGGCGGCCGAGAGGGAATGAGAACCTACCTCCTCAGCCTCCCGGACCCCTGCCCTTTCCACTAAGCCACACTGCTCCTCTTCCTCTCTCCCTCCATCCCTTCCTCCTTCCCTCTCTCTCCCTCCCTCCCTCCCTCCTCTACCTACTTCCCTAACTCATTGAGAAGCAGTGTTGCTCAGTGGAAAAAGCACGGGCTTGGGAGTCACAGGTCATGGGTTCAAATCCCTGCTCCGCCACTTGTCAGCTCTGTGACTCTGGGCAAGTCACTTAACTTCTCTGTGCCTCAGTTAGCTCATCTGTAAAAGGGGGATTAAGATTGTGAGCCCCACGTGGGACAACCTGATTCCCTTGTGCCTACCCCAGCGCTTAGAACAGTGCTCTGCACATAGTAAGCGCTTAACAAATACCAACATTATTATTATTACTATTATTATTTCCTATCTATTCTTTTGACTCCCACGAACTTGGTAGATATCAGAATTACCCCTAAAAATTGATCATAGATTGCCACCAGTGGTGCCATGGTGGATCACAGGTGCTGAAGCCTCTTCAGCACTATGCCATCGACAACAGTTTTAGGAGATTTCTGTTATCGCTCCCTTAATCAAACTGACGATCAGACTTAAACAAATAAAGAAACAAAAATCTGGAATGAAATGGGCTTTCTTTATGCCTTGGATTAAGGTCTTCTTGCCCCCACTCCTCCCTCCTTTCCCCCACCCCCCGCCCCGAAGCACTGGACACATCATGGTGGCCTCGGACGTGAGGGAAGAGTGGAGAAACAGCATGGCCCAGTGACAAGAGCACAGGCTCGGGAGGCTGTCCGAGGCCCCGGGTTCTAATCCTGCCCCGCCCTTGTCCTCTCCGTGACCTCAGCCAGTCACTTCACTTCACTGGGCTTCGGTTCTCTCCTGTCTAAAACGGGATGAATACTCAGCCCCATCCCTGGATAGGGAAGTCATCCAACCCGAAGAACTCCTACCGACCCAAATGCCGAGAGCACTGCTCGGCACATAGCGAGCGCTTAATAAACACCATCATTCTCAGTCTTCCTTGGATTAAATTTGGGCAAGGGATGGAATAGACGGATAGGTTGATGAGGCATTTTGGGGTCACTGCTTCAATCTCTTCAGCTTCTCACTCGGGAAGTCCTCGTGGTTGGGGATTGTCTCTCCCTTCTGCGGATTGGTAATATTGCTAAGGATAATGACGACAGTATTTGTTGCACACTCATTATGTGCCAAGCACTGTTCTAAGCACAAGGTAATCAGTTTGTCCCCCCGTAGGGCTCACGGTCCTAATCCCCATTTTCCAAATGAGGTAAGTGAGGCCCAGAGAGGTGAAGTGACTTGCCCAAGGTGGCCCAGCGGGGAAGGGGCGGGGTTGGGATCCGATCAGATCAGACCGGACCAGATCAGCACTGGTCTGCTGTGTGGCCTCTGGCAAGTCACTTAAGCACTCTGGGCCTCAGTTCCCGCACCTGTAAAATGGGGATTAAGAATGTGAGCCCCCGAAGGGACAACCTGATTACCTTGCGTCTGCCCTGGGGCTCAGAACAGCGCTTGGCACATAGTAAGCACTTAAGTGATAACACAATTATTAGGACTATTTTTAAATTAAGGGAAGTGATGGAAGAAATGGAGATGTTTATGAGGCATTTTTTGGTCACTGCTTCCACTCTTCAGCCTCTCACCCTGAGCTCACTGTGGGCAGGGATCGTCTCTCTCTGTTGCTGTAATGTACTTTCCAAAGCGCTCGGTACAGTGCTCTGTACTCCGTAAGGGCTCAATAAATACGATTGAATGAATGACCGAATGAACTGTGTCGTTTCTATTCTTCTCCTTTAGGTTCATTTCCTGAGGAAACTCATACACTCCCCTACCATTAATTACTAACTCTGTGGGGATAACTTCCTCATCTATCTTGCTAACTCTTATCTCTCTCCCCTTCCACAGTCTTTTATTTCATCGAACCAGCAGGATATTTGCCCACGGGTGTTTTACCAATATCGAACAGGTCAATAGGATCATAGTGTAGCTCTTCCTCTTCCCCTATCCCTCCAAATCCTCTTCTCCACTTCAGTTTTCCACCACAGTCGATCTAACGATTCCTCATCAGTCAAACGGCGGTGAAGGTTGTGAGCCCCAGCCCTGCACGGGGCCTTTGTCCAACCCGATGACCTCGAATCCACCCAACCGCTGAGAACAATTCATGGCATATAGAAATCTTCGGGGTGGAACCGTACAACAAATTGTTTCTTTTCATTAGAACCAGAATTAAAAACACTGATTGTTGGAACCATTTTACCGTAATACGGTAATTACAATCATAATAATAACTGCATTAGTAAAGCGCTCACTTGGTGCCAAGCACTGTTCTAAGCACTCAAACAGGCCATCAGGTTGTCCTCCGGGGCGCTCAGAGTCCTAATCCTTATTTTTACTGATGAGGTAACGGAGGCTCAGAGAAGTGAAGTGGCTTGCCCCAGGTCACACAGCAGATGAGTGGTGGAGTTTGGATTGGAACCCAGGTCCTTTGACTCCCAAGCCCATGCCCGGTAGTCACAAAACCTTCCTAGACTCAACTGTCAAAACCAAAACAAAATTTCGATGACTGTTTACATGATATTAATAATAATAATTGCGGTATTTGTTAAGTGCTTATGGTGAGTGCCAAGGACTGCTCTAAGCGCTGGGGTGGATACAGGGTAATCAAGTTGTCCCACGTAGGCCTCACACTTTTAAACCCCATTTCACAGATGAGGTAACTGAGGGACAGAGAAGTTAAGTGACTTGCCTGAGGTCACAGGGCAGACAAGTGGCGGATCTGGGATTAGAACTCATGTTCTCCGGCTCCCAAGCCCGGGCTGTTTCCACTGAGCCACGCTGCTTCACAGTAAGAGTAAGGGTTTCATTTTGGTTTTGGCCAGGCTCTAGGTCCCTAAATTTAGAATGGAGTGAAGAGTGCAAGTTGAAAGTCGAGGGTTAAGGCTTGATTAGGAAAGGGCTGGTACAGTTTTTGCCATGGGTAGAGTAGGCTTTTTCTAGCCCCAGGAGCAACTCCTGAGACCTGCTGCTGGTGTCAGCAGCAGCAAGTTTTTCTCATTTGCTCTACAGGTGTCTTCACCTCTTCACCAGCTCTGAATAGGAACGGTTGCTTATGTCTAAGATGGATTGGGAAGTGCTAGAAATGTGTATGGGGTTGTGTCTTCAGACGCGTGCAGCACAGGAAGAAAGTTATAGGAATATGTAATAATGTTAATAATAATAATGATGTTGGTATTTGTTAAGCGCTTACTATGTGCCGAGCACTGTTCTAAGCGCTGGGGTAGACATAGGGGAATCAGGTTGTCCCACGTGGGGCTCACAATCTTAATCCCCATTTTACAGATGAGGGAACTGAGGCACAGAGAAGTTAAGTGACTTGCCCACAGTCACACAGCCGACAAGTGGCAGAGCTGGGATTCGAACTCATGAGCCCTGACTCCAAAGCCCGTGCTCTTTCCACTGAGCCACGCTGCTTCTCAGCGTGTGTGAAGAGGTGTGGACCATAATGGGAAAGCAGAGGGGTGGGTCAATATGTGAAGGGTAGGGGCCTGGCGTAATGGATAGAGCCCAGACCTGGGAGTCAGAAAGTCATGAGTTCTAATCCCAGCTCCACCACCTGCCTGTCTTCGTCCTCATTTTACAGATGAGGTAACTGAGACACAGAGAAGGGAAATAACTTGCCCAAGGTCACACAGCAGACAAGTGGAGGACAATGTCTGGAGGGAGGAAGGAAGGGAAGGAGTTTCCTCTGTTCCAAGACTCCTGACTCATTTTCCACTGGGCTTGAGCAGACCATAGCTGGAACGTCAGGATGTAGACCCCACTTTAGGACCTGAATATGAACTCGGCATCTGCCTCCTCCCTTCCCTAGGCTTTGCAGTTACCTGCTTGCCCAGGATGGAATTTACTGATGTGATGCTCATATTCCAACCCACCCCCACAATCTACTCCCAAACCTTTATTATGACAGAGCCATTTCCCACAACCCTCGCTCCACAGCCAGAAAGGGTTGGTCAGGCCCTCCCCTCTGAAGCCTCTCAGCTCGAGAGGGAAGGACGAGCTGTTTTGAAGGATCGGGATTTCTTTGGATGCTGACAGGCTTTGGCTGCCACATCCTGTCTTTGGGGAGTTACACTGTGCAGCAACCGTTAGATCAGGGGACCATATATTTTCAGGAGGCTGGATGTGAGTTTGGAAAGGGTTTGGGCTAGAAACTCCCAGGGAGAACTCTGGCTCTGGCTTCTTTCTCCCCGGAAAGGAACATTCTGTATCCGACGGAGGTCTGAGGAGCCGCAGGAACATCACATGCTTGCTTTCATTACTCTACTTGCCCAACTTGCCTTTTCTATCCTTTTTCCCTGCGGGCCTGGACCCCAACCCAAAGGACATGGTTGATGTTTTCTTTTTGTTGGCCATCCTTTCCCAGAACCCTCTGGGAGAGTCTCCTCGCTGGTGTATTCGAAACACTGGGGCTATCACGTGGCCTGTCAGGTAGTGAAGACTGGTCTGGAGTGGAAAAGGAAGGGGGTGGGGGAGGAAAATCCAGTGACTTGACTCTCATCCCCTGTGCAGTTCAATCAATCAATCAAGTGCTCTGCACATAGTAAGTGCTCAATGTAGACATGATCTCTGCTTTCAAGAGGCTTACAATCTGGCTGAGGCGGCAGACACTAAAATGAATTACAGGGTCGGAGGGGAGTAATGAAGTTAAAGGTGTGGACAGAAACAGTGTGAAGAGGGGGAATGAGTACTAAAGCATCTAGGCGGACTACTTGGGGGCTAAAGGGGATAAACTCCATTTCCTCTTTCCTTTTCCTACCCTTCTTCGTTTCACTTTTATCGCCTTCAGCCCCTACTGGTTTCCAGAGGCGAGAGGGATGAGAAGACAGCTTAGCACTTGGGAGAGTAATAATCTGTCTGACATGAAGAGGAGAGGATGTTCCAGGCTAGAGGCAGGAAGTGGATGAAATGGGTATTTCTCTCTTTCCACATTCTCTTTATATCCCAAACTGTGTGACTGTATTTGCTAGCTGATATTATATGTACAGCAGATCTAGAAGTGGCAAGGAATCTGGGCATGTGCAGAGCAGATTAATAATGCACAGAGTGAAAATCCAAAATGGATTGTTGATGACAAAAGTGGGAAAAAGTCCAGGGAAGAGACAGCTGTCAATAAGGGCTCTCCACAGAAAGGGCTCCACTGGGCACCATTAGGATAAAAGCAGGGGCCTCGGTGGTCAGCTAGAGGAGCCGTCTTTAAAAATAAGATCGATAGTCATTTGTTGAGTTCCGGCCTAGAGGCGGAGGTTAGAGTCGAGGACCTCTTGAGGGTCCTTCAGATTCTACGGCTCTATAAAAAAGCTAGATCCCTCAAAGACCTGATCTTTTGTGAGGAAGTATTTTGAAGGAGGCAGCTATAGAAACATAGACGTGAATGGGGTCCACCAGAGGTCATTGGGTCCAACCCTCTGCCTCCAAATAGGTGAATGCCCTAACCATCAACAGTACCTTCCTGTTCTGGTGAAAAGGCAGCCAGAAAAGTGTTTCCGTCCATAGGCTACTAGGGGAGTGGGATAACTGAGGCTACTCCGGTTTCTAAAAGAAATGTTTCCAGTGATCCTAACTGGCTCTGGGCTCCACGCCCGTTTTGAACAGCTCGCAAAGATGGTGAAACCACTTCAAGCCCAACATATTTCCCAACTCTGTTGTACTTAGTGTAAGTGCTTAGAACAGTGCTCTAGCACACAGTAAGCGCTCAAAAAAGAAATACGATTGATGGATTGATCGATCGGAAATTTAGAAGTGAATTAGGAGGCTCCCAAAGACCTGCTCTTCAATCGTAAGTGCCAACTCCAGAGAGGCAGTGGCAACTATGAGGGTGAATGTTGGCTGGGCTCCAAGGAGCAAATGGGTTCTTCTCTGACCTTCACTGCTTTCTCCCATGAGTGACATCCCTCTGGTTTGGTGTGTGTATGTGTGTGCGCGCGCGCACGCTTGTGTATGTGCATGACTGTGCATCCACCTCCCTAACTGTTGCATGAGTGCATGCCCAGAACCATCTCCATAACCATTGTGGGAGTGTGTGTGTGCACACCGACCCTAATGAGAGTGTATGTGTGAGCATTCATTTGCACCTCCCTAGGCAGTGTGGGTGTGTGTCCACCCCCCAGTATGTGTGTCCATCTCCTTAGCCATCGTGTGTGTGTGTGTGTTTGTGTGTTCACCTCCCTAATCGCTGTTTGTGCATTCCTACCACCTTAGCCGTTGTGCGTGACCACTTCCCGAGGCATTGGACCTGCGGGTCCACCTCCTTAATCACTGTGTTTTTGTCCACCTCCCTAGGCATTGGACCCGTGTGTCTACCTCCTTAATCAGTGTGTGTGTGTGCGTTCACCTCCCTAGCTGTTGTGTCTACATGTGTCCCTCCCACTGTGTGTGTCTCTCATTTTTCCACCAGCCCTGCCCTCAGGGGCCCCACCCCAGCTGGGCTATCTCCTTCACAATGAAAAGTTGGCCCCCTTCCACCAGCCCTTTAGCCCTGAGATAAGTGAATACTGTTTCCCCTGCCAACCTATTCTCTCCTATTTTCAGTCAGGTAAGCAAAATATCCGATGGGCACATTGTGACTCAGAGCATTTGAAGGCTCGTTACTCAGTCTGGGTAGTAACATATCATCCACTTTAACTCTGGAGCTCACACCTACGAACTGACTCTGCGAATATAAAAGCTTCTATCCACGGGCAGCTCCGAGGACGAAGCCATTGGAAGAGAGCTTAAGTCTCGACTGGAACACCGAGATAATAACTGTGGTATTTGTTAAGTATGTACCAAGTGCTGTGCTAAGCACTGGGGTAGTAACAAGATCATCAGGTCCCACAAGGGGCTCACAGTCAAAATAGGAGGCGGAACTGGTATTGAATCCCCAATTTACAGGCGAGGGAACTAAGGTCCAAAGAAGTGAAGTGACTTGCCCACGGTCACACAGCAGGTACTTGGCAGAGCTGAGATGCTTCAGGTACCTCAGGTTGGGCCACAGGTCTGTGGTAAGCGGGAGGCAGGATGAAGGATTGAACACTGGACTGAAGAAAGAATCTGTAGCAAGCAAACGACGTCAGTATGAGCCCCAAAAGTGCCTTCTGTATGCAGGGGACTGAACTAGGTGGCTGGGGAACGTACAGAAGAAATAAGTGATGCGATCCCTGGCCTCAAGTGACTTACAGTCTACTGGGGAAGACAAGCACATATACACAGAGAAATACACAAGAGTTAAAATAATGGGATGGTAGGTATAAATAATAGGCCCTAGGGGATAACTACATAGAAAACAAATAAATGAATGGAGGACTGGGTTTCACAGGACTTATTTTTGACATGGAGCTCTGATGTCTGCAGGCACGGAGAGCCTTCGTCTTACCTGAGGTGAAAGTGACCCTTTCATAGACCTCATGGGCAATGTGCAGTACCCTATCAGTATAGTCTCCCACCATAGTAGGCTCGGTCTAGGCAAAGGAAATGGAGAATTACGGTGATTATCGGGAAAAGTCAAGCCAAAAAAACAACTCACCTTCATCTCAACAAGTTTTGTGTATGTGGCTGATGTGATTGAGGTAATTACCTCACTTTTCCGGTTCCCTTTGCTAGTGAAGATTCAGCCTATGTTCGAAGCCAACCGCTCTTCTCCCCACCCAACCAACTGTGGGGTGCATCTTGCATTCCCTGACTGTCTCCTTAGGCGAGCAAAATTAATCGAATGTACTTATTGAACCTTTCATATGTGCAGAGGACTGTACTAGAGAAGTAGCGTTGCCTAGTGGACAGAACCTGGGCCTGGGAGTCAGAAGGATCTGGGTTCTAATCCCAGCTCTGCCTCTTGTCTGCTGTTTGACCTTGGGCAAGTCACTTCACTTCTCTGTGCCTCAGTTCCATCATCTGTAAAATGGAGATTAAAACTGTGAGTCCCATGTTGGATGAGCTTGTCTCAACCCCAGCTTGGCACATAGTGCTTGGCACGTAGTAAGAGCATAACAAATATCATCACTGTTATTATTACTAAGCTCTTGGGAGAGTCCCACTATAACAGAGAAGGTCAACACATTCCCTGCCCACAAGAAGTTTATGGCAAGATTCCCTCAGTGTGGCACTGGGCCTGACAGCCAACATCTGGACCTCATCTCCCAGAAAATTAGCAGGTAGATTCCTATCCCTAGCCCTCTCTGGGAACAGTCATGCGACCTGATCTCAAGCAGAAGTAAATGCTGGTGGATTTTCTTCCACTTCAATTCTTCATTTACCCTCATGCATGGGGTCCAAAATGAGGATTTTCTCTTCCTCATCCATTGGTGACTGCAGAGAGGTCTCAGGGTTGGGATGGGGTCTGGGAAGAGTCTGAGGGGGGAAAGAGGGGGAGGATAGGTGGGGCTGAGAAGAGTCTGCTGCTCTTTATTGGTTCCTCTCCCACTGCAGGAGAGCTCTGATAAGGAGGGGAGGGAGGGAGTTCTATTTGGCTGACTTTTTGGCAGTTGCAGTGTGCATGTGTGTCTGTTTGCGTGTGTGTGCTATATCTGCTTGTCTCCTGCTATTAGGTTTATATATCAAGCAGATACAGCCCCATCTGCAGGGCTTCATCATGGACATTTTATATCCTGTGGAAATCAGTTTTCGCCGAGAGGCAGCAGGTAGCGACTCTCTCTTCCCGAGCTATCCGCAGGTCGAAGAGCCATCCCTGGGCCTCAGATGCCTCCCAGCTTAAATCCTTTCTGAACGTGGACGGTCGCCCTGAGAATTCCGGTCACATCCATCGTTGCTGACAGTGGAATGAATACAGCATTGCTGTACAGCCCGGCTTCAGAAAAAGAGCCTATTATCAAAACCCACGCCTCCTTGGGGGACATCCCCCCACCACATTCCTCCCCTCCCCTCCTCCCCGCCCCAGCTCCTTCCTCCCCCCCTTCCCTGTCAGCGTGTACAAATGAACTGCGGTCTGGGTCACTGTGTGGGCAGGCAGGGCGAGTGGAGGACCAGCCTCTGGATGCTGATTTATTGCCGCAGTGGCCGTTGGCTGGGTCCTCCTCCTCTTTGGCTGCGGTCAGGCCCCGCCTGTGTTAAACATTCCCTCCCCGAAAGACAGGGCTGGGGTTTCATATTTCATTTCCCTTGGAAGCTCTTCCCCAATCCCAGTCACAACTCCAGGGTCTGGCTGTTTGTTGGCCCCCGGCGGCCCAGAGAGCAGAGCCCAGGGAGTGAGGTTTGACCGGCCCCGAGCTCGGAAAGCCTGGACATGAGGACGTGGGTCTTCCTTCCCCTCTGCAGCATCTTGGCCATCCCCAGACTGTCGGAGGGCAGAATCGTCAAGGAGGACGAGAAAGGGTTCGCCGAGTGTAACCGGTTCTTCTATGAGGGGACCCCGCCTGAAGGATGGACAGAGCCTTTCCATGTGAAGATCTGTCAGAGGTTCGGCCGAGGGGAGCGATTCGCCACACTCTACAGTACCCGCCACAAGATCCCTGTTTACTCGGCTTTTCGCTACTCCAAACCTGGAGGCAGCAGGGAGGAGAGCTGGATGATCGAACCACAGGTAAGCAAGCCTCCTAGGTGAGGGTGTGTGGATGGTGGGTGTTAGGGAGGAGGTGGGCCCTGGCCTAGTGAGGGGAGGGTAAGGGGGCGGGGGGTCCTGCTCCAGGATTACCCAAAAAAACAGCAGCCTTGGCACCGTCCCAGCAAATGCTCCACAAAGCTGCATTTCCCTGTGAATTCAAGGAGAAATGAGGGAGATGGAGTGATCCCGAGAGTTCCCAGAGAAGCGGCGTGTCCTAGAGGATAAAGCATGGGCTCGGGAATCAGAAGGACCAGGGGTCGAATCTTGGCTCTGCCTTTTTGTCTGCTGGGTGACCTTGGACAAGCCACTTCATTTTTCTTAGCCTCAGTTACCTCATCTGTTAAATGGGGATAAGAGCGTGAGCACCACATGGGACAAGAACTGTGTCCAACCTGATTAGTTTTTATCTACCCTGCTCCAGTGCCTGGTGAAGAGTCAGCACTTTATTACTACCTTTAAAATATAAGAGGCTTCGGTAATATGCCCATGTGATCCCTCATATTTTGGTTCATCTGCCGGATGCCACAGGCAGGCATAAGCAACGGAAGAGTGGGTTCTTCAGGGAAAACCTCTGCCTAGGGGGTCTGGGTGAAGAGAACTGGTCCAGGAAACTGATGGTCTTTTCACTGAAAAAGAAAAGGAACACACGAACGTTTAGGAAAGTGGTAGCAAAGGGCTGCTCCGATTTCCAGCAGAGAGCACAAACCAGTTTCTCTGGGTTCCCCAAGTATCTTCCTGAAACTCCCTCTGAGCTCCAGTCATCCTCCAGCCCAGCCCCATCTGCTGACAAGTCCTTCCCGAGTAGGCCTCGTGTCGGGTCACTCGGTGGTTCTGCTCTACCGCCCCGGCCCCAGCTCTACCGGCCGTCAAACGTGCTATTGTGTCAGTTGGTGCCAAACTCAGCTGGAGGTCCACCCTCCCTGAGAGAGAAACCCCCCTCTCCCACCATCTATTCTCACTGCCTGACTCCCTCAATCGCTTCCCCTCGCCAGCGATTATTGCCCCCTAACCGCTCTGCCTCTGAACCCTCTCCAAGCTCTGCCGAGTGATGGATACCCCCCGGCCCAACCAGGGTCTGATGGGCAGAGCCTTCCCCCTCGTGCCCTGCCTGAGGTACGAAGCAGATGGGCACCGGGCCCGGAAGGCCCGGAGCCCTCACAGCAACCACGAGAGATTGGGCGGCAGGAAAGCCCCGGCAGAGTGGGTCACCGAGCTCTTCTAGGGACGAGTTCTCCTAGGGCTCCCTGTCTTGCCTGGCGGGGGGCCGCCATTGGTCCCTTTAGGCTGGAAGTTTCCAGCTCGATGTGAGGTGCTGGCAGAAGTGCAGTTTGTCAGAACACGTCAGTACCTGCCCTGTTCAGATGCACCCCATCCAAGCCCGAGGTCTATGTTACAAGCCAGGGATGCCAGGGCAGTGGTGCAAAAGCTGTGTGGGTTCCAAACTAACGGCTGGGAGTAATATCAGGTCGCGGCTGGCTCCGTGGGAGGGTCGAGTCACTGTCCGTCTGCAAAAGTGAGCTAAAATCAGCCCGGAAAATGTTCTCTTGTATCCACAGATCTTACGTCAGTGGCAGGCAGCAGCATGCCACAGCTCCAGCAGGCACCACTGGTCAGGTGGTCCAGGGGCAGGTGGGCCAGGGTCAGGTCGCTCGGCCTAGTCCGACTCACTGGTTTGGCCAGCCCAGGCTGTGTGCTTGAGGCTGCTCAGGAGGGCTGCCCTGAAGCTCGGCAGCTCGGCCTGCTGAGTCGAGACATGCCTGGGCTTGGGAGTCTGAGGTCATGGGTTTGAATCCCGACTCTGCCACTTGTCAGCTGTGTGACTGTGGGCAAGTCACTTAACTTCTCTGTGCCTCAGTGCCCTCATCTGTAAAATGGGGATTAAGATTGTGAACCTCACGTGGGACAACCTGAATACCCTGTATCTCCCCCAGCACTTAGAACAGTGCTCTGCACATAGTAAGCGCTTAACAAATACCAACATTATTATTATGAATTGACAGAGTCAGTCGCCAACCTCAGTAATAATGCTAATAAGAATAATTTTAATCATGATATTTGGGGTATTTGTTGAGTACTTACTCTGGCCCAAGCACTGTATTAAGCACTGGGGTAGAGCCAGCCTGGTCGGGTCAGGTGCAGTCACTGGGGGATCTCAATCTAAGTGGGAGGGTGAACGGGCATTGACTCTTCATTTGGCAGATGAGGAAAACGAGGTCCAGAGAAATTAAATGACTTGTCCGAGGTCACACAGCAGACAAGTGGAGGAGGTGGGATTATAAGGAGCGGGGAGGGGTGCCTGGCTCAGTGCTTGATTGCAGGGTACATAGAGATGTTTGTCACTTGAATAGTTCTTTGTCTGGGACAAGTCACCCCGCCATCATCTGTCAGCTCGAACCCAGGTCACCCAGACGAAGACCCTGCTGTTATTAGTCCCCATTATGCCGAAGATGGAGCGGAAGCAAAAGCAAGGTTCAGGGATCTCCCTCAGGTCACGGAGTGAGTTGGGGGTCAGGTAGTGGCTGCGCCCGAAAATGTCACTGTCCCCTGAGCCTCGGGCAACTAATCCCAGCCATCTTCCCAGGATACAGTCTCACCGATGTAGTCCAGCCTGGTTTCTTTCAATGAGAAGCAGCATGCTTTTGTGGATAGAGCCCAGGCCTGGGAATCAGAAGATCATGGGTTCTAATCCCGCTCAGCCACTTTTGTGCTATGTCATCTTGGGCAAGTCACTTCACTTCTCTGGGACTAAGTAACTTTATCTGTAAAATGGGGATTGAGACTGTGAGCCCCAAGTGGAACAAGAGACTGTGTCCATCCCAATTTGCTTGTATCCACCCCAGCACTTAGTACATTGCCTGGCACATAGTAAGCACTTTACGAATACCTTTATTATTAGTAGTAGTAATATTAATCCAAAGTGGATTACTTCTGGGAATAGAGAAGGGATGGGGCATTAGGAATCCCCTCTAGACTATCAACTCCATGTGGGCAGGGATCGAGTGTACCTCCTCTATTATAGTGTACTTTCCCACTTCCTCAGTACGGTGCTCTGCACATCTAAACTGTAAGCTTCCTGTGGGCAGGGATCATGTCTACCTACTCTATTGTAGTGAACTCTCTCAAGCGCTTATTACAGAATTCTGCTCATGGTAAACGCTCAATAAATACCGTTAGGAAAGAGTGATGAAAAGACCCCTGAAGGGCAGAGACCTCGTGTTTTGCTTCTGTGGTATTATCCCAAGTGCTCTGTGCGCAATAGGCCCTCAGTAAATACCATCGATCAATCAATTAATTGACTGACGGGAGAGATGAAAATGGCATCTGGCTGGGAGTCAGAAGATCTTGGGTTCTAATCCCGCTCAGCCACTTTTGTGCTATGTCACCTTGGGCAAGTCACATAGGTTCTAATCCCATCCCTTGAGTGTAGCCCATCATTAAAGTCCTGTAGTATCTTAGACTGTGAGCCAACGTGGTTAGTATCATTAATAGGGAGTCTGGGGTCTTCTCTCCCCTTGACGCTGATGCCTGCTGAGATTTCTGACAACACACTCCGTTGCCTCTGTGCCTGTCAATACAATGGCCAATAACCTCCCCAATCCTGTGACTTTCAATCAGTCAATCAATGGTATTTATTGAACGTTTATTATTTGCAGACTAAGAGTACCGAGAGATTGGGAGAGTACATTACACCAGAATTAGCAGACACATTTCCTGCCCTTAATGAGATTACAGTCTAGAAGGTGATATTGCTTTCCACAGCAAAATCACAGGATCGAAGAAACTTCAGTTTGTGAAAGTGGCTCCCAGAGATCTATCTCTCTAATCCCAAGGGATTATTAGAATTCCTAGAAAGAAGAAAATTACTGTTTGACTCTAAAAGAGCACCTCCCCCTACTACAGAAAATTTCAATATCCTAGAAAAATTCCCCTATTCCGAAGTAGCATGGGAAGGTGCAAAGTTAGAATTGGGTCTAAATGCCTGGTTCTGAATTCTGACAGCTGTCTTTCAATTTACTTTTGTCTCTGCGATGTCAGAAACCTTGGTTTAAGAAAATAGGAACTCGCTCACGATTTCGGCTATAGATATAAAAGTCCCAGAAGATCCCACTTGCCTTCAAAGTTCCAACAGAGAAGCAGCACGGCCTACTGGAAAGAGCACGGGCCTGGGCGTTAGAGGACTTGGGTTCTAATCCTAGCTCCGCCACTTGTCTGTTGTGAGACCTAGGGTAAGTCACTTAACATCTCTGGCCCTCAGTTACCACTTCTGTAAAATGGAGATTAAGACTGTGAAACCCACGTGGGTCATGGAATGTGTCCAATCTGATGATCTGGGACCTACCCCAGCACTTAGTCCAGTGCCTGGCACATAATAAGCACTTTAAAATTACCATTAAAAAATACCAACCCAATGGCAACAAGAACAACAACAAAAAAAAACAGAAATCCAGAACTGAGCCTGCTTTCCCTTAAGTTACCCAGCTAAGGCAAGACTCACTTGAAAATATCAAAATGCTCCAAGAGTTTTATCTCTGGGAGCACCACCCAAGAAGTAATCAGTTGGCTCTCAGGGCTGGGGCTATCCACTCTGCCTGTCTCTTACTGAGAATCTCGTTGCTGCAGAGGAGATACAATGAGCAGTGATTTGCCAGCTCTACTAGGGTTGAGCCCAAAGAAAGGTAGAAAGCGAGTGAGTCACAGGGGTTGGTCCAAAGTAAACTTCTCAGGTATTTTTCCTTATTGTGACACCAACTTCTGGGACACTAGTGTTCTTCTGAGCATTTTTATGTGTGCTGACTCTGTAGTTTATTACTCACATGGGGCTTGTTTTTTTAATCTTTGGATCTCAAAGATCTTTAAAGTGAATTATCTCTCATCCCTCCTGGACAGGTGGGGATTATTGCTGTAGACTGTAAACTCGTAGTGAGCAGGGAACGTGCCTAGGGACTCTGTCATATTGTATTCTCCCAAGTGCTTAATATAGGGCTCTGCACACAAAGTAAGTGCACAGTAAATACAATTTCTTCCTAAGGTTGGCCCCCAGAAGATCTGATTGTGAAATGGGTTAGCAAATATTCATTAATTAATTCATTCATTCAATCGTATTTATTAAGCACTTACTGCATGCAGACCATGGTTCTAAGTGCTTGGGAACGTATAATATGACAATAAACAATAACAATCCCTGCCCACAACGAGCTCACAATATATGTAAAAGTTCTACAACGCCAGGAGCCAGGAACGGAAGAATTCCTTAGTCCAGCCTTGACAATTAGCCCGGATCCAAAGATTCGGTAAGACCATGCCAACTGAAATCCTGAGGATTAGCTTGATCTTAGGCAAGACCCAGAATGAGGGACACTTCTCAGCCCCAATCCCTAAATGGGCCAAGGGGGTCTGGCCTCACTTTGGGGTGGAGGTGAGGCCTGGCGAGAGAGAGTGTTTAGGGAACCCAGCTTGGTCCCAGGGACTGATTCCCCTACATGATTCTTTGACAATTCTAAGTAAGTAAGTGCTGTCATGTCCTCTCCTCCGCTGAGGGAGGCCCCAAATAATAATAATAATGTTGGTATTTGTTAAGCGCTTACTATGTGCTGAGCACTGTTCTAAGCGCTGGGGTAGACACAGGGGAATCAGGTGTCCCACGTGGGGCTCACAGTCTTAATCCCCATTTTACAGATGAGGGAACTGAGGCACAGAGAAGTGAAGTGACTTGCCCACAGTCACACAGCTGACAAGTGGCAGAGCTGGGATTTGAACTCATGACCTCTGACTCCAAAGCCCATGCTCTTTCCACTGAGCCACGCTGCTTCTCTAAGCCAAATGGCATTCTAACCCCCAGACCATGTCCAGAGCCCCTCCATCCCAGCCCAAACAGGTCATTCATTTGTCTGCTGTGGACCCTCAATCACAGGACTGGGACTCAGGTTGCCTGACTGCTAATCTTGGCTCTGACCTTTTCTTAATGGCATTCATTCATTAATTTATTCATTCATTCAATAATATTTAATGAGTGCTTACTATGTGCAGAGCACTGTACTAAGCGCTTGAAATGTACAATTAGGCGACAGAGATAATCCCTGCCCAATGACGGGCTCACTGTCTAAAAGGGGGAGACAGACAGCAAAGCAAAACAGAACAAAGCAAAAACAAGACAACATCATCAGGATAAATAGAATCAAGGAGATATACATCTCATTAACAAAATGAATAGGGTAATAAATAATATATACAAATGAGCCCAGTGCTGAGGGGAGGGTAAGGGGGAAGAGCAGAGGGTGGGGGGGGGAGAGGAGGGGGAACAGAGGGATGGGGGCTCAGTCTGGGAAGGCCTCTTAGAGGAGGTGAGCTCTCATTTCTCATTCATTAAGCCCTCACTATGTGCCAGGCACTGTTCTAAGTGCTGGGGTAGATCCAAGTTCAACAGGTTGGACACAGTCCCTGTCCTACATGGGGCTCACAGTCTTATCTCCATTTTACTGATGAGCGAACTTAAGCTCAGAGAAGTGAAGAGACTTGCTTATGGTTATACAGCAGACAAGTGGTGGAGCTGAGATTAGAACTCAGGCCCTTCTGACACCCAGGTCTGTGCTTTATCCACTAGGCCTCACTGCTTGCCTACTGTGTCACCTTGGGCAGGTCACCTAACTCCTCTGGGTCTCTGTTTCCTCATTTGTTAAAAGGGGATTAGCAATGCCTGTTCTTCCTCCTACTGAGGCTGTGAGGCCCAAGTGAGATAGAGACTGTGTCTAACCTGATTAACTTGGATCTATCCCAGTGTTTAGAGCTGTCTTTGTCACATAGTAAGCATTTAACAAATACTAGGATAATAATGAGGATGATGATAATGATGATGATAACAATGAGAAGATTTCTAAGATCCTGAATCTGAAGGGAATCAAAGAGGGAATTTTAGTGGAAAAGAGTCAGGCTCTTTAATGTGGACCTTCTTTTAACAGCTGATGGCTCAAGGCATCTGACATATGATCAGAACCGACACCAGTGCGCATCATGACAATTCAGTCCATCATTGATATTTATTTATAGTGCGCCTTCTTAGTCTGAAGCAATTGCCATAGTGTAATAGAAGCAAGATACATGTTCCCTGTCCTCAAGGAGCTGACAGTTTAGAGAGGGAGACAGACAAAACTTACTTAGAAATAGCATGTTTAAGAGGATTTAACAGGAAGGAGATGATGATGATGGCATTTGTTAAGCACTTCCTATGTGCCAAGCACTGTTCTAAGTGCGAAGATGGAGTATAAGAGGATGAAAGAGCAGGATGATGAACAGAATAAACAACTGAGAATCCAGAGAAAAATATGCCCATCTAAATGAGGAGGAGAGAAGTAAAATCAAATATGTAAGGACTAAGGGTGGCCGTTGGATTCGGAGACTAGACTCTAGGGGAGGCCTCCTGAAGTGGGTGGGATTTTAAGAGAGCTTTGAAGATGAGCGGAACTGTAGACTGAAAGATTTGGGTTGGGCAGGACAGGGCAGGGCAAGGGAGGGGAGTGCCAAGCACAGGGACCAGCGTGAGGGGACAAAGGCAGGAGAATTGAAGAGCAGTATGGCCTAGTGGATAGAGCACAGGTCTGGGAGTCAGAAGGACCTTGGCTAATCCCTGCTCAACCACTTGCCTGCTGTATGAACTTGGGCAAGTTGCTTCATTTCTCTGGGCCTCAGTTCCCTCATCTGTAAAATGGGGATTGAGACTATGAGCCCCACATGGAACAGTATTTCCAATTTGCTCGTATCCACCCCAGCTCTTAGTATAGTGCCTGGCATATAGTAAGCACTTAACAAATATCATAATTGTTATTATTTTTATTACTGGGGAACCTGTTCCCTAGCTTACCTGCCGCCTTTACTCCGGGTCCCACATCGACTCTTCTCACCCTATCATCAGCTCCACTCTGACTTCCCATCACCCAGTACCTTACCTCAGACTGAGCCTGCCTCATGAAACAAAGAAAAGGCCAATTGTCCAAAAAAAAAATCCCTGAGAATATTTCATTCCCGTACAACCATTTCCAGCCTCATTTGCAATCCAATAAACGGGAGCCTCTTGATTTTGGTCAAAGCATTTCAGTATCAGCCAATAAACTGTTTCAGGCCTTGGATCTTTGGAACTTAGATCAGGAGGATGTTGGTGACGTCAACTGGGATGGGAAAGTTAGATGAGGAAGAGGATTTGGGAGGGAAGATGAGGGGTTCAGTCTCAGACGTAGTGCACTTGAGGTGCCGGAGGGACATCTATGTAGACACATCATGGAAGTATGGGGAAGTACAAGATGGCAGAGGAAGAGAGAGGACAGAACTAGCATAGAAAGATTTAGGAGTCATCTGCATGGAGGTAGTAGTTGAAGCTATGAGAGTGGGTGAGCTCCCTAAGGGAGTGAATGCAGATTGAGAAGAGATGAAGACCCAAAACTGAGTCTTAAGGGACATCCACAGTTAGAGAGCGGGAGGCAGAGAAAGAACAGGCAAAAGAGACTGAAAAGCATTGGCCAGAGAGGTAGGAGGAGAACTGGGGGAAGACCGTCTAAAAAAAAATTTAGCATGTGTCCCGGAGAAAGGAAAGGTCCACAGTGACCAAGGCAGCAGAGATGTTGAGGAACATTAGAATGGAGTGGATGATGTTGCCATCATCCTCCCTAAATTCTAGAGATCCAAAACCTAAAACAGTTTCTTGGCTGATACTGAAATGCTTTGATCAAAATCAACAGGCTCCCTTTGACTTGGCAAGGAGGAGGTAGGTGGTAGGTAACTACAGAGCAAGTGGTCTCAGGGGAATCAAGGGGGCGAGAAACAGATTGTTGAGAATCAAGGAAGGAGTTGGAAGGGAGGAATGGAGACAGCAAGTGGCTCAAATGCAATCTAAAAGTTTGGCTAGAAACGGAAGGAGGGAGATGGGTCAAAAGGACAATAGTTCTCCCTGTACACTGTAAACTCCTCATAGGCAAGAAGCATGTTTATCAACTCTGTTGTATGCTTCCAAGTGGTAAGTGAAGTGCTCTGTACACAATAAGTGCTCAAAAAAAATATCATTGATTCGTTGGTTGTTTGCATGGTGGGAACAAGAGAAGGTTATTTTATTTTTTGGATAGGCAGATGGAGGTGTGTTTGAAGGCGGAGAGTAACTGCTGTGAGAGGTCGAAGATGGTAGTCAGGGAGGAAAGAAGAGTGGGTGCAAGCAGAGCACTTGAAAAGATGTGTCCAAGGAAGATTTAGGAGAGAAAAGAAAATCTTCCTCAAAGAAATCTCTTCCAATAATACCTCTTGCTTTGTGTGGACCCAACCAGAATTTATCTTTCTTGAAAAGAGGGTAATAGATCATTGGATGACACTCAGCCGGAAAGTTTTTTTTATGAACTGAAACAAGCCTTTGCTTGTCTTTTTGATCCATCAGTGTGGTCAGTCGCTTATTTACCTACTAAAGCTAATGCACCGGACATCAAATGTCTCTTTTAGAGTGTAATTTTCTTTTGAAACTGGATGTATGAACTGTAGAAGTCACACTAGGGACAATTTAACTTTCTAGTGCTGGTGCTCACGAAATCTTAATTGCAGAGCGTCTGGAATACTATCTAAAGCCCCGAGGACAGTCACTAGTATTCCTGGAGGGTCCGGGGGTGGAGATGGAGTTTCTCCTTCCAGATCCCCTTTGGCATTTCTTTAGGCTCTAGAATTCAGCCTGTTCAACCTCTTTATTTAAAACAACTCCGGCTGTCTCTCAGCAGGTAGGTGGGGCTGGAAGTTATGAGTTTACCCTCAAAAATGTAAAAAGCATTTAGCTCCTTCAGTGAACAGTATGGCTTCAAAGTTTTATAAGTAGCCAACAAATAACTGTAGAGGTCACCAAGTAACATGATAGGGACTATCCACCCATTTCATGAAATTCCCAGCAGTCCCCTGTGTAATCCCTGAGTCTCAGATTACCACTGTCCAGGCCAGGCAGGTTCCTGGGATTCCAGGGAATTGGTTGGAGCCTCTAGGGGTGGGGCTTTGGGAAATTAGAGCTGTCCGGTGAATTAGCAGGAGCAGTACTGAGCACCATCCCTCAGGAAAAATGCCTAAAATGCCACCCACTCCCATGGGCCACTCGGCAATTGCCTGCTGCTGTAGTCTAAACCTGCTTGGAACACACTGTAAAACTCATTCTTCTAATGGAGGGAGAGCAGACCAAGAAAAAGCTGACTGGGCTAGGTAGAGGACAGGATCTGTGATGAGAAAGTTGGAGGGTTTAGGATAATTTAGGCTGGAAAAGATGAGAAATGACTAAATAACAACTAGACAACATCAAAACTCCTGCAGTTTGCCATTCCTTCAACTCATAAGGCTTAAAAGCGGGGTAGCACAAATAAGAACGAAGGCATACCTGAGAAGTTTATTTATAGTCTAGTCACAGTGGTTAGCTATTAGTCATTCCTAGCTATTAGTCATTCCAATTTTGCTTAGAATTTGCAGGGGAGAGGTGAGGAGAGAAAGAATGGATTCTTAATTTCTTTGACTTCTCGTGTTTTATTAGAACTAAATAGTCTAATAACCTAAGAGTACAGCAATACCATTGCTGAGTCAGATCACTGAGGCATCCAGTTCAATATTATGACTTTGACTATTTAACATTCCTCATTTTTCCCTCTACATCCCTAAATTTTCCTCTAGGAATCGGACAGGGACTCCTCAACCAAAAATTTATCCAAACCCCCCTGAGTCCCCTGATATTCTGGCCTGCCCGACTTCCTGTGGTGATAAATGCTAAAAACCTACTATCAATTCCTAAATATAACTGCTCAGGAAATGAAAGCCACACAGAGTTCTGAAGTGTTTGTAAGTGTGCAGGGCATGTCCATGTGTCGGACAAAGGTCTAGGCAATAACCCTAAGCAAGAATTTTGTATATTCACCATTCCTTTGTTTTACGGAATTCCCACACTTCAGAAGATAATTTCAATTTTTCCTGCCCAAAATGACAGTATTTATTGAGTATCAACAGTATTCAGAGTTCTGTTGGGTGCTTGGGTGATATACTGAAGAAGGATAGAATGAAATTCCTGCCCTCAAGGAACTTACAATATGATGGGGAAGACAGATGTAAGCCTGCCATAAAAAAGCAGGAGTAATGGGAAGCAGGAGAGTGAAGAGCAAATGTTGGTTCGGTGGTTTGCTTGAGAGCTGGTAAGAGCATAGGTAGAAGAGAGCAGTTGAGAATCAACTGATGGAGGGCATTGCAGAAAATGGTCAAGACTACATGTTTTATAAGAGAGGCAAGGAGAAATCACTAGTGAAAGAGAAATAGTTTGCAGAATCAAACATTCAATCAGTCGTATTTACTGAGCACTTACTATATGCAGAGCACTGTACTAAGCACTTGGGAGAGTAATAATAATCATTATAATAATAATTATGGTACTTGTTAAGTATTTGCTATGTGACAAGCACTGTTCTAAGCACTAGGATAGAAATAAGTCAATCAGGTGGGACACAGTCCCTGCCCCACTTGTGACTCATACTCTAGATCACTATTTTACAGATGAGATAAATGAGGCCCACAAAAGTTACATGACTTGCCCAAGGTCATTCAGCAGACAATGGTGGAGCTGGACTTAGAACCCAGGTCCTCTGGCTCCCAGGTCCACATTCTTTGGGCAAGTCAGTTAACTTCTCTGGACCTCAGTTTCCTTATTTCCTGCTCTTCCTCCTCCTTAGACTGTGGGAGAGAGACTGTATCTAGTCTGATTATTTTGTATCTCCCCAGTGTGTTTGGAACAAAGTAAGCATATAACAAATACTGTCATTATTATTATTATTATTGTTATTATTACAACCCCACCTGGCCTATAATGTAGATGTTTCCAGGAGGTTTGCAATCATGCTGCCCTGACCATGTAATCTTGGACAAGTCACTTCACATTTCATTTCCCCTCACTGATCGAGGAAGAAAAGGAAAAGTAGGTGCTTTCATTTCCATTTTACAGGTGAAGGAAATGAGGCCCTGGTATATCCAGGAAATGGCAATAACCATGCTACTTTACTACCTTGTTAAGAATCAAAAGGGCTAGCATACAGTTGAAATAGCTACTGTGTGCACATGTGTCCCTGTGCACGCATATGCATATGTGTATGCATGTGTGCAAATATATGTACCTTCTTCCGCCCTCCATCTCCTCCCACTGCTTCGGTGGCAGCATCGTGAAGAAGCAGCATGGCCTGAAGGATAGCATACAGGCCTGGGAGTCAGAAAGACCTGGGTTCTAATCCTGACTCTACCACTTTTCAGCTGTGTGACCTTGGACAGGTCACTTCACTTCTCTGTGCCTCAGTTACCTCATTTGTAAAATCAGGATTAAGACTGTGAGAACTATGTGAGACAGGGACAGTGTCCAACCTGATTAGCTTGTATCCACCCCAGTGCTTAGAATAGAGCTTGACCCCATAGAAAGTGCTTAACAAATGCCATCATTTTCTTAATTATTATTGCCAACATTTCATCCCCAAGAGGGGAAAGGGCTGGACCTTCCTGTTCTCGGAGTCACAGTGAACACTGAGTAGTTCTTTCCATTGTGGCTCTCATCAAAGTCACTCTGATCTTGGCTCTCTAGAATAGGATCCCAGAAGTTCATTTTCCTGCATTTCTTTTCTTTTAACTCCAATCATCTGATACGATTTAATGTAGAGAGAGGTATCGATTTTTCCCAGGGTTCACTGTTGCTTGATGGAATGGCCCGAAGCATTTTAACCAAGCATCTAAGAATCCATTCTGGAGTTCAGGCACTTGGAACAAAAAACAAAGAAACACCCATTTATAGAGCTAGTGATTGAGACCCTCCAGGCAGAGAGATCTTACAGCGAAGTAAGACGGAGTGAGGTGGAAATAGCCAAGCAAATGGCCAGTTATTTTATCACAGGAAGGGAGCGCAAGAAGCCATCTAGTTTAACTTTCATTGTGGGCAGGGAATGTGTCTGTTTATTATTTGACTGTACTCTCCCAGATGCTTAACACAGTGCTTTACACACAGTAAGCGCTTAATAAATACGACTGAATGAACGAACGAACAGCCTGCCTCCAGACCTGACTTCCTTTCACCCACCCAGGCAGATGCTTGCCTTTAAAGTCTTCAGGGAATCCCACAGCCTCCTTTGCTTTTTCATCCCAGGAGCGAGTCACTTCTCCAGACAGGGGCTTAAAGAGCCCCCCAGGTTCACCCTCCTGCCCACTCCAGCCGCCTCCTAACCCATCCTAGATGGAAGACTCTTGTCTCTCTAAACACCTGGCACGGAAGTGTCCACCGGCTCTCATGGCAACCTGTTCAGGTGACTAATAAGCCCCGCTTTCTGGAGGCTTTTCCTTCTCCAACAGTGAATCCCCATGCTGCACTTTGTAACCACTCTCTTAGGTCTCTACGGAGCTGGGTATCCATCCCAAATATGGCTGACGACCACTCTGAAACTGCCCCCAGAGCCTTTTCTTTCCCAGGCTAAACTGGCTGGCTCTTTTAGTGTCTCTCAGAGGTCATAACTTTCTAGGCTTTCATTTGTCTTCCCCCAGTTGGAGCCTGTTTTCTCTTGGGCAATGCTCAGTGGAACAGGGCAGCAGCCGGTCACTTCCTCACGGTAAGAAGCACACATTTACTTGGAGGCATCATAACTCCTCCGACACCCTTAATGTGCTTGCTCTCCTGGCTAATCCTCAGTTCCTCTCCCTTTCCCTTAGCAGTTATTAGGCACTCATTATATTCCAAGAACTGTACAAAGCACTGGGACAGATACACTATAAACAGATTGGACAAGAGTCCCTTCTCCACATATGGTTCATAGCCCAAGGGGGAGGGAAAAGAGTGAGTTCATGCCTATTTTACAGATGAGGAAACTGAAGCACAGGGAAGTTAAGTGACTTGCCGAAATCATATGCAGGTGCATAGCAGATCCAGGATTAGAACCCAGGGCCCCGACTCCTAGGCCTGTGCTCTTTCCACTAGGTCACACTGCTTCTGCTTAAACTTCCAGTCATTGTACTTTAGATGGAATTGGTAGGGGCTGCAAACTTGTTGTGGGCAAGGAATGTGTTTGTTTATTGTTGTACTGTACTCTCCCAAGGACTTAGGACAGTGCTCTGCCCTCAGTAAGCGCTCAATAAATATGATTGACTGACCGACTGACAGCAGAGGTAGAGGCAAGAGGATGTCCAAGAGACATCCGGGAACTGTCACGTGAACCTCTGTCCCCAAATCTGCTTTCCCCCTCCCTCCACCACCTTCCACCCCGGCGCCCACCATCACAGCTCTCCCTCTGTCTAGGGGGACAACCAGAGATTGATGGGCCAACAGAGGCCGGGCCCTGGCGACTCTGCCACTCGGAACACTTCCACCGTAGTGGCTAAAGCCCGGGCCTGGGAGTCAGAAGGCCGTGGGTTCTAATCCCTACTCCACCACTTGGCTATTGTGTGACCTTGGGCAAATCACTTCACTTCTCTGTGCCTCAGGTACCTGATCTGGAAAATAGGGATTGAGACTATTTGCCCCATGTGGGTCAGAGACTGTGTCCAGTCAGATTTGCCTGTATCCACCCCAGCGATTAGTACAGTACCTGGCAAATAGTAAGTGCTTAACAAAATACCAGAATTATTATGATGATGAGAGTGGCATATTTGCTTGGCAAAACCCTGGAGGGACTGGCAAACATAGAGGCTATTTCTTGACTTTAGGCTGGAGAACTTGCTAGAGAGGAAAGGGGAGGCCAAGATGTGCTTGTGCTTGGGAAGTACAATTCAGCAACAAATAGAGACAATCATTGTCCACAATGGTCTCGCAGTCTAGAAGATGGGGGAGACAGAGTCTAAAGCCAACTATTTTAGGGGTGACCCCAGTGTTGGCCATACTCTGGAGAGATTTAATTCTGACCCCAGTGTTGGCCATACTCTGGAGAGATTTAATTCTGACCCCAGTGTTGGCCATACTCTGGAGAGATTTAATTCCAACAGAATCCTCCTGTTCCACCTGAAACTAAAATATACATCCTCTCCAGAGCAGTGTAAATGTTTGAGTTAGAACTGTTCACTTTTACCTACAGTAGTTCAAGAAAGGTTCCAGTAAATCAGACTTTCATTTCATCTCCTGTAGTGCTTTCACTTAATCCTCTGAACTCCTGTTCTAATTTTTACTTCTAGATGCAGAATCACTTTCCTCTTGGTGTTCAAGATCTGTGGTAGTTATTTAAAACTTTTTTTTCTACAAAGGCACTATGAAGTGTCAAGACAAAGGCCCAATGCAAGTTGGTGGTTAGATATAGAAAATGAAATGGGAAACACCTGAACTATAAAAATCCAGAAGTACCAAGCACAGTCCCACCCTACCAAGTCTTGGCTTTTGATTATTGGAAATAGGCCTCATCCCTTAGGGTCCTCAATTAAAAATACCTTTGCCGATCCCAAACCCCCACAGTGAGGATGACCTACTGACCCAGGAGGTTAGAAAAATCAGAGTAGAAAATGATACTTGACGCTTAAGTGAGCAGAGTTGGCTACTGAGGATTTTAAACCCCACTCCTCACCATTCTCTCTGCCATTTCAGCTAGATGATCCCCACAGTGACTTGGAGGAAATGACGCAGGAAGCCGAGGCGGCCGGCTCCATCCCCAACCTTGGAAGCCAACAAGCCCTAAATAAGGACTACCTGGATTCTGGTTTCCAGAGGGGACAACTGTACCCCAACTCTCTGAACAGCAATGACTTCCAGGCGGCGACCTTCACCCTCACCAACGCGGCCCCCATGACCCAGTCCTTCATGGAGAGGTGGTACCGAAGCATGGAGAGCATCGTGGAGCGGGCCCTGACCCCCCAGTGTGGGAACGGGGACCAGCTGTATTTGATCGCGGGTGCTGTGCCGGCTGCCGGCCGGGTGGGGGACGCGGTGGCCGTCCCCGAGTTCGCCTGGCTGGCCGCCTGCTGCGGCCTCCCCGGCGGCTGGTCCATGGGCTTCACCAAGCAGGCGGGCGACGGCGACGTTGTCGAAGACGTGATGGTGAGGGATCTGGAGCAGCTGCTCCCCTCATGGCCCCGCCTGTTCCGGAACAACTGCGGGGAGGCCGACCAAGACACGGAGAAGGTGAAGAAGATCCTGGAGATGGTGAACCAGGTCCAGGACGAAGAGCGGAGAGGTCAGACCTCCCCAGGCACCCAGCCTCTGTCCACCATGAGGAGTCTCAAGTCCACACAGGAGCAGTCCGAGCTGCTCCGGGAGGAGGGGGAGGAAGAGGGCCAGGCGGGGCAGGAGGTGGGGAAGGACCCCAGCTTGTTGCGGAAGGGAGCCGGTCTTGTCACCACCCCTTTCACCAAGGTCTTCCAACTGCTTTATTACCTCGTGTGGGGAACTGTGAAGAACCTTTTCTCTTTCCTGGAGTACGTGATCCGGCAGTTCCTCAACGTGCTGTGGGGCGGCGTACACGGCCTGGGCTCCGCCACCCTGTCGTACTTCACGGCCATCGGCGAGGAGCTGGTGAGCATCCCCTGGAAGGTGGTCCAGGTCCTAGTGAGGATCATCCGGGGCTTCCTGCACATCCTCTGCTGTCTGCTGAAAAGCATCTGCCGAATCCTGAGCATCCCGGCCGGAGTCCTGGTGGACATCGCCAGTTTCCCCGTCTACACCCTGGGCGTCATCCCGACCGTCGGCAAAGACATCGCCCTGGGCCTGGGTGGCTCTGTCTCCTTGCTCTGGGACGCCACTTTTGGAGTCTTTGGCGGTCTGCTCCAGGGCCTTCTGAGCATCTGCTCGCGGATTGGGTACAAGGTTTCTCCTGACAGCTCTGGGGAATAAAAAAGCGAAAAAAAATCAAGGTTCATTCGTGAAAGAAACAAAAGACACCCACATCCCCAACAGCAGGCACTTTGCTTTCCAGCGTGTTGACTATCCGCTCTCACTTCGCATGGTATTTTTGGCCTTGGACTCAAATAAGAGGGAAGGTGAATCTGATGTTGGTGAACCGTCTGTAATGGTGAAACGTCACGTCACAGGGTAGAAGCAAATCCCCTTTGATTTTTCATTGTCTACGGCCAGGAAAAGGCCGATGTGTGCTTCGGGGAAGAGTCACCCTAGTAGATATGTCGATTGCTGAAAGCGAAGGAGCCAATAGTCAGAACCAAAGTGCAGCCTCAGCATAGAACAGGCAATTTTTCCTTTCCCCTCCTGCCTGACCCACCTTTATGGATTAAACACCAAAGCCCCCTAGTGTTAGTTTCTCCTTTCTGAGTTGTTTGCTTTCCAAGGAGCACTGTCTTGGGGGGGATTTGCCATGCTGAAGAACTCACAGTTTCCTTTACTTAGGTGACAGTGCTTGTTTTCCAATGACCCTCAGAACAAGGGATCCATTCAAGTTGTATTTTCACTGAGTGTTCTAGGCTGGCAAGCAAGATTTTTGCCAGCAGAGTAAAGAACTACGATCTAGTACGATCCTGTGGGACCAAAGCTTTAACCAAGGGAATGCTCATTTGGGCTGACGATTCGGAAACAAGGGTCCTGCCTCACTCTGGGTGGGTTGGTTTGTGACTCCGTTGCCCTTTCAGCATAGAGGAAAGCTGGGGCTGAATTAGAGCACTTGGAAGCCCGTATTGAAGATCACGGTATTCAACTAACAGGGTCATTAGTTGAGACCGTGAGGAAACCTTCACGAGTAGTTTTCTTCAATATTAATGCAACACTCAGAAAGGAGGAAAAAACTTTTCGGTGAATCCTAAAAAAAAATTTCTAGTAAAAGAATACACGGCCAGAGCAAGGCCAGATGATGGATTTTCAACTTCAGTATCACCAGTTAAAGGGATGGTGACTGGAGAAGTGACTCCATTATCTTCCTACAAAAGAAGGGCTCCCAAAGTCACTGCTTAAAGCACATTATCCCTTAAGAAGATGTTTAAGAAGATTATCCCTTAAGAAGATGGACAACTTGGAGATGTGTTTTGCAGATCCACTATGCACCTTCTAGACTGTAATCTCCCTGTGGGCCAGAAATATGTCTACTAAATCTGTTACACTGTACTCTCCCACGCACTCAGTACCATACTCTGCACATATAAACGCTCAATAAATACCACTGATGGATCATCCCTGGAGTTCTCATTCAGCAAAGATCTCCAGAAAATGGGAAGCCAAGTGGAAAGGCAGCTGCTTCCTTATTATCCACAAATGGGCTATCCATTCTAAGGATGATCCACAAATTTGTTGGCATTTTTTTTCTTAAAAGGAACCAAACTCCCTTCTGGCCTTCTCCTATTTAGTGGCTCTTGTGTCTCTCTCCAGGGCTGCCACAAGGCTGCCCCCCATCTCTCCATCACCCCAGTGAGGCCCAACTTTCTTCTCCTGCTGCCAAGGGAGTTCTAAACTGGTTAACATTCTCCACACCTCTTCTCTTCTCCATGAGCCTGGACAATTGGCAGTGACCTGCGTAATCTCCCTTCTTGACCCCTCGCAACTCTTAAGCAGGCATAGAAAGCCATTCCTCTCCCCAAGGGCATGAATTTAAGGTTTTCTGGGGTCATTCTGAGCAGTCTATCTGGCTCTTTAGATATTCACAGATCAGGAGGCAATATCTACCTGATCAATCAACGACTGGTATTTACAGAATGTCCATTTTGTCCAGCATACTGCAATGACCACTTTAGCCTGGAAAAAGGGGTTAGTGATAGCCATCAGATTGGTTGATGACAGTAACTTAGCAAAGAGAAGATTGATGAGTTGCTATAGTGGTGTTAAGTACTTAACTATGTGCAGAGCAATGTATTGAGCGTTGACTAGCAATGAAAGATAATAGCCTGAGGGAAGCTGAGCCTTAACCAGGTTGGGATTGTAGCTTTGTAAAAGAGTAAAGGAGTTTCAAGTGTGAAAGATAGTTTTCGCTTGGTCTCTGTGCCCTCACTCCCGCTCCAGCCAACCAAAATAATCAAAGTGACATTCTGGGAAATATCCTGGAAAATCTGATTCTTTCCATTTTAGGGCATTCATAGCTTTCACAATGTCTTGGGGCTCGGAGAATGCTTCCCAAAAGTCCTTCTCTGATCATACCCACTTGGAATAGTAGGGGGTTGATAAATACCATTTATTGATTGATTGTACCCCACAGTGCCACCTCAACCCTTCCATCCTACCTAAGCCCTTCAGCTCCCCCAGCCCTGGTAGCATTTATGTTCATGTCTTTTATGTTCTCATTACTCACCCTTTCTGTAATTTATGGACTTGTTTGTCTCTGCTAGACTGAAAGCTCCTTGAGGGCAGGGATTGTCTTCTTTTTGTACTGTCCTTTCTATACTCAGTAGGAGTTTGAGACATGTTACTGATGCTTGAGGAGAAGGGGTGGGGAGAGAGGGGAGTTGGGAAAGACAAGTGGGAGGAAGAGGAAACTTGCCTGAAGTCCAACCATCCACTCCGGGAGTGAAAATGGGTTTATCCACAGGACAGAGATTCTAAACCTTTCTCATAGTTTCCTCCTTTTTGTTGTTTGTCATTACTTCTCCGACCCATCTTTCCCCCAACCTGGGATTTTCTTTGCACTGTTTGGTCCTGGTATACCAAAACCTTCTGGGTTAGCCGAGATAGAAAAATGAAGCAAAAGACCAATGGAGCCAAATACTTTCTTCAGCTTGAAGAAATGAGCTCTTCATACAATGCACTGAACCTGTCTGCTGTCCTTTATTTCCCATCCTATTTGCCATGAGGAAGCAGGCTCGTGGTGAGAAAGGAATGCGTCTACCCACTCTGTTGTAACGTACTCTCCCGACCGTCACGGGAAGTGCTCAATAAATACCACCAATCAATTGATGGGAGCAGATCGCTGTGCAGCACATCCAATTCGGTTCATCTCGAGGTGGAGGTGATTGCCATGGTAAATCCCACCTCTGAGGAAACCCACTGCCGTTCTGCGTTGTTCTCTGTATGACTTAGGTCACCCAGTCCACTCTGGATGACTTGGGAGCTGTTCGTTTGGTTTTTGTGGGTATCCAGGGTGGCTGTTTGCTGCTTCTGCTTCTCCCAAGCATCATGTGACTTTTGACTGCTCTCTAGACTACTGCTCGTTAACAGCTTCACCGGGAGAGCTCAGCGGGTCGGGGTGTGTGGGAAGAGCAAGGAAGGAAAGCAACAGAGATGGGGCCCAAAAAGCAATTCTCAGTGGACTCTCTCTCCCGTGGAATTCAAATAAATATGATGGACCAACTGCAGGAAATTAGCGTAGAGCTAGCAAACTTGGGTGAAATGCTCTGGATGAGGCAGGAGGGAGGGTGGTGACATTATTGGCTAAGATGAAATTTGAGTACTACTTGAATTTCACTCCTCTGAGGTCTGCTGGTACTCCATTAATGTGGATAATTGTCCAAAAAATACTGAGTTTGGGCTTGTAATATAGTCTTCCCTTCATGTACGCTTTGCACCCACTCTATTTTTAAATTCAAAAGTATACGAGGGATAAACGGGATAAGGGATGGTAAGTATTGCTATCATCTTTTATTGGAGCCCGGTCTTCGGCTCGGGCATTTTGAAAATGCAGGATTTGTGATACCAGCTGGTCATAACAAGACAAGAAGGCCTTTGGTGATGTAGGCTGAGCCAAGGTTTACACCTTAATTTATTTTATTTTGAATTCAGCAGATGGATATGGGGTTGGGGTGCAACCAGCCTCTGGGAGAAATCTGATCCCGGCCAACAAATTTCTTTAGCACTTAGAACAGTGCTTGGGAAATAGTAAGTGCTCAACGGATACCATAATTATTTATTCTCTGTGGCCTTGTAACACGGTTTGACCATCTCCAAAAGGACAATTCTGTTGCATTAAACTAGGCAAACTTGGGGGACAACAGAGTTGTGGATGGAGTTTCGGTACAGAGGATTTCTAAGAATTAGAAACAGCTTCTGTGACATCACTGGTGGTGGGAGGTGTAATTATGGGTAGGTCAAAGGTGCTTCTCCTGCCTATCCCTCCTCTAGAAAAGGGCAAAAAAATGCATGTTTTCCAACAGGCCAGGGGACAAGGTAGCCCAACCCTGCTTTTGCCCCATCTGTGAGCAGACACCAATGTCTGTTCCTGGACAGGGCGCAGCATCTGCTAGGCACTTGATTAAAGTTCCGTAGTAATAGTAATAATGTGAGGAATTATTGGAATCAATTAGTAACCACTACAATGCGGAGCTGGTTCTTTCACAGATGAATTTGCTAATATTTTGAGCAGGTATTCCAACCCCTATATGTGTAGTTTCTACAAAAGGCAACAAGATTGGATTGCGTTTTCATTCATTTTTGACCTAAACCTTGGCCCGAAACATGCTTGTCATTTTCACTAGCCAAAAAATAAACCCACCGTTCAAAGGAGATATTTCTAGCAGCTGTCTGGTTCTTTGTGATGAGCTTGAGTATGATATGCAAACTTTATCCCTGAGGGGTGAATGGTTTCAAGCAAATAGTAAAGAGATTTGAGAAGCTGCCCTCTTGTCAATCAGATGGTGATGATACTGGAAAATGAAACAATGAAATAGAAATATATGTGAGACTTTAATCCACATGAAACCATTCTTGAAAAGAGTTTAACAGCTCATGATGGGCTCTGGAAGATGCTTCTGAGGCTGTCCTTCACCCCCAACCCCCACACGTGATATCTCATTTACTTTCCAAGCAAAATTGCCTCCTCTGCCTCAACGTGCACCAAGAGACAATGACTGGATAAAGCCCAGGCTCGGGAGGCAGAAGTATCTTCTAATCCCGGCTCCGCCACTTGTCTGCTGTGTGACCTTGGGCATAACACTTAATTTCTCTGTGCCTCTGTTACCTCATCTGTAAAATGGGGATTAAGACTGTGAGTCCCATGTGGGACAGGGATTGTGTCCAACATGATTCCTTCTATCTACTCCAGAGCTAAGAACAGTGACTAGCACAGAGTAAGCACTTCACAAACACCATTAAAAAGAAAAAAAAGTCACTTCACTTCTCTGTGCCTCAGTTCCCTCACCTGCAACAAGGTTATTCAATACCTGTTGTCCCTCTTACTTAGACTGTTAGCCCCATATGGAACCCGATGATCTTATACCTACCCCAGTACTTACTGCAGAATTCAGAGGAACGCAGTAGGTGCTTAGTAAATACCAGAATTATTACAGTCCCTGAAACAGCCATCAAAGGAGGAGGAGAGGGTCTTGGGATCCAGGCTGTGAACTCTGAATTTTCTTTCTCCATCGGTCTCATGATCACCTGGAAAATTTTCTTTCTAGTCAAAGCCAAGGTGTCATGGCATCCCACCTTGACATCCACTATGGTCCACCTCACCCTGGCTGGAGATCGGACCACTCCACCTTCTTCCTGTCACCACTTTGCTCCTCCTCCTTCCTAATCCTATCCCTCCCCTCCCTGAAGCTCCTGTACCCACTGTTGCCCCCGCGTTGTCTTCCCACCTTCCATCCACTTCTCCTCTGTGCTCAGAGCCCACCTACCCACTCCTAACTTCTTACCGTTCTTAGCTCTGGGGAGGGGATCAGAAACTGTACAGATCTCCTGGCCCCACAGGCCAATCAACTCTTGACTCTCCACAGATGGACTGATTGTCTCATCAACTTGCTCCAGAATCCATAGTCCCAAGCAAATCCCTTTCCCTCCCCCAAGCAGGTCATAACCCATTTGGGACCTAAGATCATTCTCGGTTATAATTTATCCAGGAACATTGATGCTTCTCCAGTCACTCTCACTTGAGGGATCATCTAACTAGGAGGGTCTAGGAGAAAAAACACAGGCCTGGGAGTCGGAGGACCAGGTTCATTCATTCATTCATTCATTCATTCATTCATTCATTCATTCATATTTATTGAGCGCTTACTGTGTGCAGAGCACTGTACTAAGCGCTTGGAAAGTACAATTCAGCAACAAATAGAAATAATCCCTACCCAGCAGCGGGCTCACAGTCTAGAAGGGGGGAGACACAAAACAAAATGATTGTGACTCCTCTTCTTCTGTGCTGTGTGACCTTGGGCAACTCACTTAACATCTCTATACCTCAGTTACCTTACTTGTAACATGGGATTAAATCCTCTTCCTTCTGACTTAGACCATGAGCCCCATGTGGGACAGGGACCATGTCCAAACTGTTTAGTTTGTATCTACCCCACTTACATAATAAATGCTTAACAAGCACTATTAGGCAAACAAACCAAGAGAGTGTTCTAGTGTCTTGACTCACCTACAGATTTCAAAACTGTTTGGCATTTCCTGCCTCTCGGAGACAGATCCCCTTGGAGTGAGAGCAAGGACAATCCCGAGCTAAAAAAACCATCAACCAAGCAATCGATCAATAGTATTTCGTGAGCACTTACTGTGTGCAGAGCACTGTACTAAGCACTTGAGCAAGTACAATATAACAGAGCTGGTAGACACATTCCCTGTTTACAACAAGCTCAATACACACCAAACCAAAGAAAACAAATCAGATGCAACTCATAACCTCTGGACCAGGTAAGCAATGAGCAATCATACATTTAATTCCGTTAAACTACGCACTGCATTAGGCAAGTGTGATTTTGCTGACTGAGTGTAGCAACTGAAAGCTCTGTTGTGTTGTACTCATCTAAGCATTTAGTACAGCGTTCTGCATAACTAAGTGCTCAGTGAATATGATTGACTGATTACTGATGCCGTTACCTACCTCCTCTCATCCTCTCCAGGTCGGTTGGCCCATTTCTCTTGCCTTTCTCCCATCTCCTGGTGGCTGAATCTTGTGAATCACTAGATGACATTGTTCTCAATAGCTGCCAGGAACCTCAGTTTTATTGCATTGATTGCAATAACTGCAAGGCATTTATTGTGGCATTCATCCATCAGTGGAATTTATTGAGCGCTATCTCTAGGCAGAGCCCTGTAGTAAGGGATTAGGAGAATATAACAAAGTTAGTAGAAATGATCCCTGACTTCAAGAAGCTTACACTTCTAATGAGGAAGACATACACTCAATCAATAGTATTTGTTTTGTGCTTATTCTGTGCAGAGCACTGTAATAATAATAATAATAGTGGTATTTGTTAAGCACTTAGTATGTCCTAGGCATTCTTTTAAACGCTGAGGTAGGTACAAGGTAATCGGATTGGATAAAGTCTTTGTCCCACATAGGGCTCCCAGTCTTAATCCCCATTTTATGTATGAAGGAACTGAAGCCCAGAGAAGGGAAGTGTCTCGCCCAAGGTCACACAGCAGACAAGTGGCAGAGCTGGGATTAGAATCCAGGTCTTTCTGATTCCTAGGCTCGTGCTCTATCCACTAGGCCACGCTATTCTCCATTCGAGACTCTACTGGGTGCTTAAGTGACTGGGAGACTATGAAGGAGAAGGAAGTAGAAACGCCCACACTGGATTACTTAGAAGATAAAGAAGAAAGTTTGTTCCACTGATATTCCAGCTGTCCATGCTGTTTGGGGTTTGTGATGAAGATGACCATTGAACACACTGGAACATTGATGGAGTGTGCACTCCCAAAGCAGGATGTTGGCCTTCATTAATGAAAGCAGAGCTTGAAATGATCTGCAGGGAAAATATCCTTCCACCTCCTCCTTGCAGAAGTGAAGATCTCCAGGGAGCCACTGGTCTATATGCTGTATAAGAAGCAGCATGGTCTAGAAGATAGAGCATGGATCCAGGAGTCAGAAGGACCTGGGTTCTAATTCTGGCTGTGCCTCCTGTCTGCTGTGTGACCTTGGGCAAGTCATTTCATCTCTCTGGGCCTCATTTACCACTTTTGCAAAATGGGGATTGAGAGTGTGAGCCCCATGTGGATCAGGGACCGTATCCAACCAGATTAACTTTTCTCTACCCCAGTGCTTAGAACAGTGCTTGGCACATAGTAAGTGCTTAACAAATACTTTCATTATCATTATTAGCTGTGCTTCCCCCAAGGCTGTATATTCATTCTTCCCCCAGGCCTAGAATCCAGTTTTCCAGTCCTTTCTCAGCTGATTTTCTTGATTCTTCCATTTTCAGCAAATATCTCAATTCACTGATTTTTTTTCAGGGAATAATTGGTCACGAAGAGCCTGCCATTTGGACATTAGACCATAACCCCTCTGTGGGCCAGGGCCTACATCTGATCTGTTTGTACTGTAATAATAATAACTGCCATATTTGTAAAGTGTTTACTATGTGCCAAGCACTGTACTAAGCACTGGGGTAGATACAAGACAATCGGTTCCCACATGGGGCTCACAGTCTAAGTAGGAGAGAGAACAGGTATTGAATCCTCACTGTGTAGATGCAGGAACTGAGGCACAGAGAAGTGAAGTGACTTACCCAAGGTCACCCAGCAGGTATGTGGTGGAGCTGGAAATTAGAACCCAGGTCCTCTGACTCCCAGTCCCATGTTATTTCCATTACTGCTACTTCTCTATATCCCAGTGTATCTATCCCAGTGCTTGGATAGTATTTAACAAAATACCACAATTATCAGTGTTATTGATTTTTCAGGGATTATTTTCTGCCATGAGATGACAATTCATGTCATTAGACTGTGAGCCCCATGTGGGACAGGGACTGTGTCTGATCACACTGAATCTACCCAACATTTAATACACTGCTTAGCTCATATTAAGCTCTTAACATATTCAGTTGTTATTTTTATTATTATTATTATTATTATCTCAGGAATAACTCAAATTCCCTTAATATAACAGGTTTACTGATTTTCATTCAGTGATGATTTTCAGAAATGGTGAACACTTCTTTTTCTCTGAAGAAAAAGCTGTTTAAAGCTTCAATGAGCAAAACAACACATAAGAGCCTCTAGAAACTTCCAGATTCAGGAGCCAGGAATTGAGGTGAGCTCTGACATGGCGTGATGTACTAATTAACTCCCATTTCTAGGTAAGTATAATGACTCTCGACGGGGAAAAAAACCTTGAATCCCTGACTCAAAAGAGGGTAAAGAGAAGCAGCGTGGCTCAGTGGAAAGAGCACGGGCTTTGGAGTCAGGGCTCATGAGTTTGAATCCCAGCTCTGCCACTTGTCGGCTGTGTGACTGTGGGCAAGTCACTTAACTTCTCTGTGCCTCAGTTCCCTCATCTGTAAAATGGGGATTAAGACTGTGAGCCCCACGTGGGACAACCTGATTCCCCTATGTCTACCCCAGCGCTTAGAACAGTGCTTGGCACATAGTAAGCGCTTAACAAATACCAACATTAAAGAGACACTTCGTGCTTCCTTAAATGTTCTGCTGCTTCATATTTAAAATATTTATATTCTTTTCCCCATGGGTTATAATACTTCAGATGAAAAGCATCCTTAATAAAATTAGGATTTGTTCACAACTATTAAGCAAAACTTTGGATGTGATTTTCTAAATATTCACTTTATCGATCAATTAATGGTATTCACCGAGCACTTACTGCGTGCAGAACACCGTACAACAGAGCTGGAGACATGTTCCCTCCTCCCAACAAGTTTACAGTCTAGAGGATTTAAACTGATAATCTTTATAAGAAAATAGCAAAGCATTATTATATTAACTACAAGGAGAATAGGCCTAGAACGCTTGTCAAAGGGTGTTCATCTGAAAGACAAGTAAATTTGGCAATGTTATCCTCAGCAGTGAAGATTCATGTTACTCAGAATTCCTCCTAGTTAGCATTTACAATTTGCACATATCACATCTGCTCAGTTTATTTTTATGGTATTTATGAAGCGCTTACTCTGTGTCAAGCACTTCTCTAAGTGCTGGAGTAGATTCAAGATAATCAGGTCAGACCCAGTTCTTATTCCATGTGGGGCTCACAGTCTCAGTAGGAGGGAAAAAAGTTGATGATGATGATGGCATTTGTTAAGCGCTTACTATGTACCGAGCACTATTTTAAGCGCTGGGGGAGATACAAGGTAAACAGGTTGCCGCATGTGGGGCTCACAGTCTTCATCCCCATTTGAAAGATGAGGTAACTGAGTCACAGAGAAGTTAAGTGACTTACCCAAAGTCACACAGCTGTCAAGAGATGGAGCCGGGATTAGAACCTATGACCTCTGACTCCCAAGCTCGGGCTCTTTCCACTGAGCCACGCTGCTGCTTCTAACATAACACAGAGACACCCACATCCCCAGGCTTTTATGATATCTGTTAAGCACTTACTGTGTCAGCACCATTCTAAGCACTGGGGTGAGCACATTAACAGGTCAGACACTGCCCCTATCCCACGCTGGGCTCACAGTCTCAATAGGAGGGAGAACGGGTTTTGAACAGGTATTTTACGGTTGAAAAAATTGAGGCACAGAGTTCAGTGACTTGCAAGCAGTTGGCCGAACCGGCATTCGAACCCAACTCCCCTGACTCCCAGACCTGGGGTCTTTCAACTAGGCCACGCTTCCCATTTCAAATTCATCTCAGTTGATCCTACAGATGGCAGTGCAAGCCCACAGTGAGGCGGTTCCCGAGATTTGGTTCCCGGGATTTGGCAGCTGATGATCTCTTTGAAGGAAAGGTGCAGTAGTGTGAACGCTGGTTTCAATGCGCACACTATTTATTGCTTAAGGTAACCGTGCACCCCTCCCTTTAGGTGGGATGATCTCGAGCTTTGCTTTTTTATGGTATTTATGGTATTTAACTACTTACTCTGTGCCAGGCACTGGACTAAAAACTGGGGGAGATTCAAGCTAATCAGACTGGAGACGATCCACGCCCCACATAGGGCTCATATTCTTAATCCCCATTTTGCAGATGAGGTAACTGAGGCCTGGAGAAGTGAAGTGACTTGCCTAAGGTCACACAGCATACAGATAGCAAAACTGGGATTAGGACCCAGGTCCTTCTGACTCCCAGGCCTGTGCTCTATCCACTGAGCCACATATCACCTCTACTCAATTTATTTTTATGGCATTTATGAAGCGCTTACTCAGTGTCAAGCACTGCTCTAAACAGTGGAGTAGATACAAGATCATCAGCGTGGCTCAGTGGAAAGAGCCCGGGCTTGGGAGTCAGAGGTCAAGGGTTCGAATCCCGATCTGCCCCTTGTCAGCTGTGTGACTGTGGGCAAGTCACTTAACTTCTCTGTGCCTCAGTTATCTCATCTGTAAAAATGGGGATTAAGACTGTGAGCCTCACATGGGACAACCTGATTACCGTGTATCTCTGCTAGCGCTTGGAACAGTGCTCTGCAAATAACAAATACCAACATTATTATTATAATCAGGTCAGATGCAGTTCTTATCCCACATGGGGCTTACACGACAGGGCAAGTTGCTTAACTTCTCTGTGCCTCAGTTCCCTCATCTACAAAATCTGTTTTCTCTCCTATTATTTAGACTGTGAGCCCCAGGTGGGTTATGATGATCTTGGATCTATCCCAGTGCTTAGTACAATGCTTGGCACCTCATAAGTGCTTAATGAATACCACAGTTATTATTATTATTATTACCCACTAAGGGTCCAGCAGAACACGTCAGCCACAGTAGCTGTGGCTGGGGCAGAGCAGAGGAAGACTCTGTTGCTGCTTCTCAAGAAGAAGATGAAAGGGGGTTGCGGGTGCAGGGGGAAGATTCTGCCTCTTTTTCAGTATCACCAACGGCAGCTGTCACCATTGATGTCACTGCCATTGCCGACCCAGCTGAACCATCTTCCCAGGAGGCCATGGGGATTCTGGACAAACCTCTTCCATCTTGACAGGAAACGTATCATCTGCCACAAGGAAGCTTTCGTGCCCAGCCCCGAAGATCCAGGACAGGGGGCCAGGAAGACTGTCCTAAATTCCATCACTTTGTTTCCCCCCATCCTCCCTGTGTGACTGGCAAGAGCCAGCCACTACCAGCCTCTGCCACTTGACAGGGCCCATAGCCATCAGGGGGATGCAGCAATGGGAGGTGGGTTAGGGTGGATGGTGGAGGAAGAGTTGAACAAGAGCAGGAAGAGAAGCACAGACACCTTCTCTATCCCATTTTTTCCCAATTGCCACAGCTCCCCCTTGCTCTCCCTTTTCCCTTGTCCTTTTCCCTCTCCCTCCCCTCTCTACTCTTCCTGCAGCCTCTCTTTTCTTCCTCTTCTCTCCCTCCTCCCTCTGTTCTTCTTCTGTTCTCTTTCAGGGCCCCATCATCCTCTCCTCCCTCCGCTCCTCTTCCCTCCTGCTCCTCCCCATTTAAAAAAAAAATTTTTGTGGGGAGGAAGACGTGTGTCACTGCAGACAGGTGTATTTCTTTCTCCCTCATCAGCCAGCCTGTCCGTTGCCAGGCACCTGATCACAGTGGACCTTTTTCTTTTTTTTTATGAACAAACATCCCTGTAAGCTTTGGGTTTCCAGGAAGTAAACATGTTCCGAAAAGCATGAAGTTGGGACAGACCCTTGAATTTTGGGACTGTCCCTTAGAAATGGGTACAGCTGGTCATTTGCTCCAGGAAGGCATTCTATTCATTCATTCAATAGTATTTATTGAACGCTTACTATGTGCAGAGCACTGTATTAAGCGCTTGGAATGTACAAATCGGTAACAGATAGAGACAGTCCCTGCCCTGTGAAGGGCTTATAGTCTAACTGGGGGAGACAGATAGACAAAAACAAGAGCAATACATAGAATCAAGGGAATGAACATCTCATTAAAACCATAGCAAATAAATAGAATCCAGGTGATGTACATCTTATTAACAAAATAAATAGGGTAATGAAAATATATACAGTTGAGCAGATGAGTAGCAGCGAAGCTCAGTGGAAAGAGCACGGGCTTTGGAGTCAGGGCTCATGAGTTCGAATCCCAGCTCTGCCACTTGTTGGCTGTGTGACTGTGGGCAAGTCACTTAACTTCTCTGTGCCTCAGTTCCCTCATCTGTAAAATGGGGATTAAGACTGTGAGCCCCACGTGGGACAACCTGATTCCTCTATGTCTACCCCAGCGCTTAGAACAGTGCTCGGCACATAGTAAGAGCTTAGCAAATACCAACATTATTATGAGTACAGTGCTGAGGGGAGGGGGCGGGAGGGGGGAGGAGCAGAGGGAAAGGGGGGAAAAGAGGGCTTAGCTGAGGGGAGGTGAGGGGGGGTAGAGGGGGAGCAGAGGGAGCAGAGGGAAAAGGAGGAGCTCAGTCTGGAGGAGCTCAGTCTGGGAAGGCCTCTTGGAGGAGGTGAGCTCTAAGTAAGGTTTTGAAGAGGGGAAGAGAATTAGTTTGGCAGAGGTGAGGAGGTAGGGCATTCCAGGACCATGGGAGGACGTGGCCCAGGGTTCGACGGCGGGATAGGCAAGAATGGGGGACGGTGAGGAGGTGGGTAGCAGAGGAGCGGAGCGTGCGGGGTGGGCAGTAGAAAGAGAGAAGGGAGGAGAGGTAGGAGGGGGCATGGTGATGGAGAGCCTTGAAGCCTTCCTGCTTAGCCACTGGGCTGAGGCTTCTCCCAAACTAGGAGTGACATGAAAGAAGTCATGATCCAGATGTGGATGCAACTGGACTCCTCTCTGACCTTCATTTAGTTGTGGCAATTATCTGGTATTTATTGAGCACCTCCTGCATATGATGCACTGTACTAAGGACTTGAAAAACACAGTGCTTGTTTTAAAGCAGCCGCTAAGATTTCGGCTTACCGAATTCCTAAATGTTGGTCGTCGTCTTCTTTTAATCATCTGGTTGACCAGTTAAGCCCTTCCCCATGCTATGTCTCCCAAAGCCATGACACCTTTTTTTTTCCTGGGGTGGAGAAGGCTTTAAATGTTTTGTTTCTAGTGCCAGGCTTGACTTGTTCTTTCCAGCAAAATGAAACATGTCCACTGGCTTCTGTAACCAAAAGGCCTGGCTTTTGAACAGTCGTGTTGGAAAGAGCCTTTCACTGCCTTCTGTTTTCATCCATTTCTGCACCATCTGCTGAAAATTTCACCCTAAGCATGGTTTTCCCTGGGATCTAATGTTCCCAGGGGACATTCCCTTACCTGAAGAACTGGAATTAGAATCCAGGTCTCCTGATTCCAAGAGATAGGGATCTTTCCACAGGACTAAGAAGCAGCATAGCCTGGTGGAAAAAGCAAAGGCCTAGGTTCTAATTTTGACTCTGCCACTTGTCTGCTGTGTGATCTTGGGCAAGTCACTTCTCTGGAGTCTCAGTTCCCTCCACCTGTAAAATGGGAAGTAAGACCGTGAACCCCATGTGGGACATGGACTCTGTCCAACCCGATTATCTTGTACCTACCTCGGCACTTAGTAACAGTGCCTGGCACCTAGTAAGTGCTTAGCAAATACCTCTGGGTGGTGGTGGGGGGAAATCAAACGAAAGCACAACAGCAGGGTTCATTATTCTCAAATTGTCACTTTATTTCCCTTTGTTTCACTTCACTGTGTCACTTCATTTCACTATTTCCCTAAGGAATATACTGTACAATCTCTAACGTTTAAATTCCACTGGCATATTTTTAAAATCAGTTGGTGGAATGTTATTTCTTACTTTGAAACGCTCATGTATTTCTGGTTTAATTTTTAACTTCTTATAAATCTGTTGTGCATTTTCTTGAAGCCTGGGGGTCCAGCAAAAATTCAGTTTCAGTTCCACTTATACTCCGATCCAGGCTGTTTCCCATCTTTTTTATGTTTCCTATAATCGTGTCTGGGACAGGGACCATGTCCGATCTGATTATCCTGTACCTACCCCAGCTTTGAGTTCAGAGTAACATTTAATAAATACCATAAATAAATACCATGAATAAATCCAATAAATAAATCCCAATTTGTCAGCTCTCTTGCCCTTTGTTGGCTCCTGTGGGCTGCTCACAATTCAGTTGTTTATGATGCTTCTTTTCGACTCTTGAAGTCCTTCTGCCATGAAAAATGGCAACAGCCATTGTAGCAAAAACAGAGTTTTCTGTGGTTGACTCCTAACATTTTTTATTATTCAATATCATTTCCACCCTCCCAGTGTTTTCAAACTTTCTTGTTTGAACCACCTCCACCAATTTAAAGCTATCTTCTGCCAAACAATTTTGTTTACTGTTGTTTTTCATCAGTTGCATACATAATGAATTAGCTTCAGCTGCCTGCCATATTTTAATGTTGTTGTTTAAATACGATTCATCCCTTTCCAGCAGTTTTTCCCACTATGCCCAGATTTCCTATTAGTATCTTTTAAACTTCTCGCCACTCAGCTTCTGCTGCTACTCCCTGTTCTAAATACTTTTCCTCAGGGTTTCTTCACTACTACTGAAACTTCCCAACTCTTAAAGGTGAACCCTATTGTCTAACAGTCAGGGACAGGCGGTGGACTTCCAAATAAATCATTCCAGAAGGACCAAATACTAATCACGTTTTTCGTTAAGCGTTTACTATGTGCCAAGCCCCATACTTAAAAGCTGGGGTAGATAGGAGATATTCAGCTTCCCTAAGGGGCTCACAGTCTCAGGAAGAGGGAGAACAGGTCTTGAATTCCCATTTTGCAGATGAAGGAATTGAAGAACAGAGAAGTGGAATTAGAACCCGGCTCTTTCTTTTTAAATGGTATTTGTTCGGTGCTTATTATGTACACTGTTACTTAACCTATCCTCCCCTCAAAATCCTATCGATATAGGCTTTACATATAGAGAAGCAGTATGGCCTAGAGGCTAGAACATGGGCCTGGGAGCCAGAGGACCTGGGTTCTAATTCTGTCATACAAGGTCATACAGCAGGCTTTGACAACATGCAAGAGAAGTGGAGAGTTTAGGAGTCACTGAAGAGGGTAACGTCCCAGGGCGTGAACTGAAAATAGATGGCAAACTTTCATTACTCGCATTGCTTCAGCCCACAGAAAGTGATCAGGAAGCCCATGTAGGATATTAAGATATATTTGATGGGAAGAGGTCAGTGCCACACAATTGGATTTCCGGTCGGCCAGGCACTGCAGACTAACTGCACATGTGGCTCCCTCGCGGCCTCAGCCCCTCCTTCCAACCAGCTCCAACTTTCCACAAACATTCCAGATTAGAGGGTCCCACCCCCTCCAAGCTTTGGAGGGAGCGGGAGGAGGGAAAATACATCTTTAGCCAAATCTGAGCGAAGCCTGCGTTTGAACAATGATCCCCGGCCCCTGCCCTTCTGGCCAGGCTTTCTGTTTCAGAAAAAATCAACCCCAGAGCTTGTTCCAGCCTCTGATTGGATGCATTTGGCGCCTAGCATCAAGGGTAATCTTGGCAAGCCAACTGCTTCCCATTTCTATGAAAAAAATAAAAGGCTAAAAGCACTTGTATAACCAAGGGTCAAAAGGCTGCTTGGACATCAAACAGCTCTCCATGGGATGAGGTAAGTGCAAATGAATCAGAAACAAGACAGATGGACTTTCCCCTCCAACGCACATACTCATGGTTTTCCAAATGGAAGGGAAAGACTCTGAGGAGGAGACCCCCTTGGGTCTTGCCAACTCCGAAGCATTTGAAAAATATCACCCCCGGAGGCATCTGGCAGAGGCTGGGCAAGATCGACAAAAAGTCATCCTGAGGAAGAAAGCTAGGGCCGTTGGCATTTTCTGGTTGTGGCCCATGATCCATGGCATACCGGAAGTATGCCGGCCTGAGAGCTGAGGACCCGGGCTCGAGTTTGAACTCTGCCTCGAGTCTGCCACTCACCTTCGGCAAGTCACTTTCCCTTCCTGTAACTCATTTTCACTACCTGCAAAATAGGGATAATAATGCACCCCATCCTACTGCCCTCTAAGGGTTGCCATGAGGGCAGAAATCAGGTAATAATAATAATAGTCATCTTGGTATTTGTTAAGCGCTTACTATGTGCCAGGCTAACCACTGGGATGGATACAAGCAAATTGGGTTGGACACAGTCCCTGCCCACATGGACCTCACAGCCTCCATCCCCCTTTTACCGATGAGGTAACTGAGGCACAGAGAAGTCAGGTGACTTGCCCAAGGTCACAGCAGCCAAGTGACAAAGCCAGGATTAGAACTCAAGACCTTCTGATTCCCAAACCTGTGCCTTACCCACATGCATGCGGCTTCTTTGAGAATAAAACGCTATACAGTTTAATTATGGGATGTGGGGCTGGGGCCTCCTAGGACTCTGCTGCCTCTGAATCAATAGATGGAATTTATTCACCGCTTACTATGTGCAGAGCACTGTATTAAGCGCTTGGGAGAGTACACTATCACAGATGGTTCACATCAGATTCTCCTCCCAGCTCCAGTTTGTAAGGGCAGGCCATTTACTCAGGCCAAAAAGAATTTCAAAGTTTATGAAACATTAAATGAAAAAGGGAGAACAGACTCCTGCCAAGTGGAAGGGATGTTTGAGGGGGCCTGCAATAGGGGCACAACACACCTTCTCTTCAGCTCAGGGTTTGGCCTGCTTTCAAGGCTTTCAAATCCTCAGCTCTCGGGGTAGTAGCAGTATTTATTAAGCGCTGGTATGCAGAGCACTGGGCTAAGAGCTACAGTGCCAGTTCCTTGCCCTGCTTTTCCTAAAGCAAGAACAAAGACTTGTTGTCCTAAAGGTTTTTTGGACAAAGCCCACCATAAAGGCTGACTTTATGGTGGCCAGAGCCATTCAAAGTCAATCTCCTCACCGAGGGCCTTTGTGTGTGACTCTTTTAAAGATTAGACACTCTAACCTTTGACTCCATTTTCCTTAGTAGACTAATAGACTAATAGAGGTGAGCTTGACAAAGCTCTTTCTAAATCTTCCTTTCCAGGAGATTTTATACAAAGTTTCCTACCGAGTATGAAAAGAACTTCCAAATGTCTCTCTGTTATATTGTTGTATTGTACTTTCCCAAGTGCTTAGTACAGTGCTTTGCACAGTAAGCACTCAATAATATGATTGGACGAATGAATACAGGGCTCATCCTAGACCACAAACTGACAATGTTTTTTTCGATTTCAACCTTTCCACTGAAAATCAGAACTGATTCTCCGCCAAGCAGGTTTTGCTACCCAACACTGGTGTGCTAAATATTTGAAGATGACCCTTCTGCTGGGGGTCATGTTGAAAAAAGGACCTTTTTTAATGGTATTTGTTAAGTACTTATTACGTGCCAGGCACTGTATTCAGCAGTGGATACATGATAATCAGATTGGACGCCACCCATAGCCCACATGGGTCCCACGATCTTAACCCCCATTTAATAGATGAGGTAACTGAGATACAGAGAAGTTGAGTGACTTACCCGATGTCGCAGAACAGATATGTGGCAGATCTGGGATTAGAACCCAGGTCTCCTGACTCCCGGCCTAGCCTAGCAGTGCTCCCCTTACTATTTCCGTCTGGACAATCCATGGTTTGGGGCTGTAATCTCCTTTCACCAACTCCTCCCCGCCACCACCCAAATCCATCGGACCACAGCTCTCCCCCTCCTAGAAGCCCACCATCTTCAGGAAAGCTTCCCCCCAATTAATTCAACACCCAGGTCACTGTCAATCCAACAGCCACCCTTTGTCCTCTGATTACGTGATTACATTTTTCACTTGCATATTCAATTGCTTACTGTGTGCGGAGCACTCCACTGAGCATTGGTTAACCATGTTCTTCCACCTGGTAACACTATTTGTCAATCGCTTTTGTCTGTCTTCCTCAGATTGCTAGATAGAGGGCAGGGAACGGGTATCTTGGTCTGTTGCCCTCTTAAACACTCAGAAGAGTGCTTTGCCTTAGCAGGTGCTCGGTAAACAGCATCAGGATCCCATGTTGTGCTAGGAAGCAGGTCTAACTCCCAAATCGTTGATCCTAGCTATGTGACACAATGTCTGCTAACATAAACCAACCGCCAGGGATTTGGTGTCTTATCTGTGAAAATTGTTAAAATGAAATTTTCATTGCAAAGTACTCCATTCTACCTTTATGGATACAAATATTTTCAGTTGGCTAGACAGATGTTCAGTTACTTCTGCTACGCTTCTTCCCCATTCATTTTTCCTTTTTCTTCTTTGCCGTTTATGGTATTTTGTATCTGTCTTCCCTGCTAGACTATTTATCCTCAAAGTTCTAGTACACTGTAGGCTCCCTCAGGGCAGGAAACAGGGCTACTAACTCTACTAAACACTCCCAAGTCCGTAGCCCAGGGCTCTGCACAGAGTAGCTACTCAAATACCACTGATAAAATATGCTTATTGCTCAACTAAAATAAAAATCAGTGGTATTTACTGAGTGCTTACCATGTGCAGAGCACTGGACTAAACCCTTAGGAGAATACAATACAGTACACATGATCCCTGCCCTCAAGGAACTTGCAATTTGTGAACTAGAGCTAGGAGGATAGAGTCCTAGATGAAGAAAAGCTAACTAACAGGGATGAGGAAGTTAGGCTCCAACAAAAGACGAATACGTGAAAATGTTCTCATGATAATATCTCAGGGGAGGTATTAGGAAACTATTTTCTTAACCTAAACTGAGATGGTCTACTAAGGAACCTTTACTCAGGGAGTTAATGGTCACAATGGAGAACACTAGCTATAATATGACTTATTTACCTAGAGATGTCGATAGAAAAGGCTTAAGTCATCCAGTCCAATATAATCAGTTGAAGATCATGGATAGATATGGTCAGTTGCTTTTCCCATTCTAGATTGAAATATTTTATCATTTCCCTGAAAAGACCAATAAGTCCTCTCACCGTCTCAGCACTGGTATCTTTTACTCAAAATTTTTTTTCTCCTAAAAATTCTCGCGATTCGGCCGCTAGACTACTAAGCATAGTCCCCAATCTCTCCCCTCTGAAATTTTTTCCCCCTGTGTTTCAGAAATGAAAGCCACTTAACTGAATGCCATATTGGCTAGCAAGCGTGACTGGGATACTGAGAAGAGATAATTTTCCTTTGCTACTGTGACCCGACTGACATTTGAAAGTAATGGCTTAAGCAAAGACTCTACATTTTCCACCACCTGCAAGCATTAGGCTAAGCAAATAATAAAATGTGATTAAAAAAAACCCCACAACTCTATGACCAGTGGTGGGAGAAGTGGAGGATGGGGAAAAGGAGGGAGGGAAAAAGGGAAGGAAGGGAGGGAGAGAGGGAGAGGAGGACAGAGAGAAAGAGAAAGGAGGAAAAGGAGAAAAAGAAAGGGGGAGAGGGAGAAAGAGTGGTGGAGAAGGAGAAAGAGGGTGGGAGGAGGTGGGAGGGAGATGGAGATAGGGAGAGAAAGAGACATCCTCCTAGAATACCTGATGACACTTTTCAAAGTGCATTTTTCAGTAGTCAAATAGGAGAGAACCATAGCAACAAAGCCAAATCCAAACACACTCGGCAAATAAAAGCCAGTGATCCAGGTTTGGTTTTCCCAATTTTATTGAACCAATAAAATTCCTACTAATAACAATGAAAGAAATTTCAGCAAGTATAAATGCGATACAGTTTAACAAACCCCATTGTTCCGTACCTATAAATAGAATTTCAAAATGTCATAAAAAGTGCAGATTTATGAATTGTTGTTAACATGTTAATACACAATTCCTTTGCTTATAAGGTGTTTGTCAACACTCACTAACAGTTCCTTCTGCATCTGTTCAAATAATATTACCTTGTTTCTTCAAATCAGGACCGAAAGCACTAAAATGTTCCACACAAACTGATCCATCTTGGTCAGTTGATAGTCATTCTGAGCTACAAATCAGCAACAGAAGAAAAACAAAAAACAAAAACACAAAAAACTAGTTAGGCCAAAAGCTCTCAGGAATCCATAAGAAACTCCGTAACTGCTGACTCATGGGGTGAATGACCACGTGACCTGCCAAAGTTTAGGATCATTCACGGCATAAGACTTTTACCTAGAGCAGGGTCTGTTTCAGCAAGAGCAATTTTAAAGTGGCTATGTTTATCAAGTCTGCTACTTTAGGAATTAAAACTATAAACATACGACTGACATCGACACTGTAACTTTTGTGAATCCTAAATTGCATCAATAATTTGTTTGTTAAAAGCTTATTCTAATGAAAAAAATCTTACATACTACGAGACTGATATATGGCAGTCTTAGAGATCACACCATCTGCCTCACATTAGCCCAAAGTCACGTGCTTCATAAAAAAAAAAAATCAAACATTACAGTAACAAAGCACAGGACTGCAAAGGCAAAACATCACAGCTTCTGATTACATTGGCTAAAAAGTACCAAGGAACACGAAAGATAATTTGTATTAATACTGATGAATTAAAGAATAACTAGAAGATAATAGACGTTCACAGCATGCTACATATATTGCTCACAACTTAAAAAGAGAAAACAATGTCCAACTGAAAGTCAAGAAATTGGCATTCTGATTTTGATTTGCACTTCAGCTACAAAGACATAATATATACATTCATTATGCAGCTGCCCAGCAAAATCAGGCTACAAAAGAAATTTCAAGTTCAAATCCTATTTATAAGCTACAGGATATATCCAGTTCTACCATGACCAGGAAAAGTATTTTCAGGTTTTGTGGGGTTAAAGAAAAGGATTGAGGCAAGAGTCCAAGGTTTCAAGATGTGTTTCTTCGCCGAATGTAGATTGTGTGAACGGATGTGCTTTAAATTTAAACCTATCAGTGAAATACCTCACCATCTAGCATGCGGTTTATTTTCTTTGCGCATCTCATCTTAGGCAGGAGGGGAGAGTCAAGGTGAAAGGAGGGATAAGCACAGGAAGATTGACAAGTCTCCCCGGGAACCATTAGATGACCACTCTTGGCCACGGACACCTTGGGCGAATTTCCTTTCAGGATGACTGAGCTTCTTTCTCACTGTATCTGACACATTCAGGTAAGAAAGCAAATGGCCACTCACTGTTAGAAAGGAAAATCAATCCATTTGCCATCCACAGACAGGATGGGTACTTTTTCGACCCCAGTCCTCCTTTCTGAGGTGAAAAGATTAGATAAATGATCATTCAACATTCAATCGGAGAGGCCTTGCTGGTCCCTTATGTAAAGATGCCCTATTTATGGTTTTGACCGTACATTTGACTTTATGGGAGAAGCCTAAGTGCACCAAGGTCCTCCTTCCCCCCAAATATTGGAGCCAAACAAGTACTAAGCAATCGTCCTCAGATTTACTAACGCTTCAAATTGTCGTTGGGGTTGTAAAATAGATATTTGTTCCAATGGCCATTTTCCAATCTTCCCTATCTGAAGGGTTTCCACAAACACTCAAGGGAATCTCCGTTGATATCGATTTCATTTTCGTACTCTGGGGGAAACATTGATTCAGGCATTTACAATGAGAATAATGCCACTGTCTTTCATATGAACCCCTTCTCCCACCTCTAAATCCTACTGAAGGTCAAGGCTTCACAAGGCCCAAACATATTCCCCAGGGATGGTAGGTCATTTACTCAGCTGGGCTGTCTACTATAGTCCTAGAGAATTACTTCTCAAAAAGATTGATAATCATCCAAATAATCCCACCCACAGAACTTTATGTGTCTGTACCACGGGAGCGAGCTGTTCCTATGAGTTCCTCCCCATGCACCCCCTTATTCTCAGATTCTCAGTCCGTTGAGATCCAGGGTCTGTGTCTAATTCTCAACCATGTTTTGTTCCCCGTGCTTAGTATGGTATTTTCACACAGTAGGGTTTAATAAATAATATTACTGCCACCGGTCATTGAACCAATCCAAAATTCTGGGCAAGAATTTAACTCATCTCCAGATGGCTTGGCTAACACACCAGGAGTGTTTTCAGTACCTGCTAAATTCTCCCCTTTCAAGTCTTTTGGCTTTCTGGACCAGGCTTGGATACGATACCAAGTGGATCAGGTGATAAAGTCCTTTTTCAAAATCAACCGGTTCCACTCAGGAGGCGGCCATTCAGGGGTGAGGGAGAGGGGAGTACAAAGTTGCTTGACTTGGAAAAGGTGAAAGGCATTGGAGGGAAGAAAACAGTTTCATCCGTGTGGATGGAAAATTAAATTTGGAGTTAGTTATGGTACTCTTCAAGCGCTATGTGACAAGCACTGTGCTAAGTGTCGGGAGGGAGTGATACAAGATGAAACTTGTCCATGTCCCATATGGGGCTCAAGATCAAAGAGACAGGGTCCCAGAGAGGACACCGTTTAGGAAGCTGCAACAGCAAGTTGCTTCCATCCAGACTAAGTGGATTTATGGGAGTTTTAAAGCTAGGGTGACTTTGAACAAGAATCAAGTGACTTACTTCTTTGGCCTCAGGGGGAGGCGGGATATACAGGAGAAAGCTTGGAGGGGCGACAAAGAGTGGTTTGGGTGGAAGGGTTCGCTTATCCCGCTCTCTCGGGCAAATATATACTAAACTTTACAGTTGACCATGTCCTCGACTCACAGGCAGATAAGGGCAAACTTCCCCACATAACTCGGTCTCTGCCCTTCCCTCAGTGCCCCATTCCCATCACAAATCAATTGTTGGTTTGTAATGTAGACAAATCAATAGTCGAGAGCCAGAATTCTAGATTTCAACACCACGAGTGCTCTCAAAGTGTTTTGTGGGTACCCAACATGGCTGGACTCATTTAGCAGTGGGGCATCCGGGAAAACTACTCAATTTGGCTTCAAGTCACCTGAAGGGAAAGCACCAGGGACTGCAGAGTGGATTCCGATTTTATAAATGCACTTCAAACTCCAAAACGGTATCAGGAATCATGTGCTTGATTACTAGCTGAGGTTTGGGCTAAGGGGAGAAAGTCATCGATGGGAGGTCTGTGCCCAGTACTTTGGTTTTATTCTGCTTGGCACTGATGATTTCTTATCTGATGCCTTCTTCCCAAGCTTATTTGCCCCAAATAACCCAAGTCCTATTTGAGAGAGAAGCTTAAAGTCTTGGTCTTCCAGGGAAGTAGTCATTTAGAAGTTTAAGCTTCCTTTTGCCAGACACTGTACTTCCGTAGTAGAAATTGTTACTAAAATATTCACAATAGTCGTTTTTCCTTTTATCTTCTTCTTAGAGCTTTACCACTTCAGACACTCTAATCTGAATCAAAAATCGGAGGCAGTCACGGGACTACGTTCTGTAAATTATGTCTGGAGATCGTTTGATTTCTCTGTGGCCTGGGAAGTGAAGAATTTATCGGAGGATAGAGCAGTCAGAGGAGAAACTGTCACAGGAGGATTTCAGTTAACTTTCGAAGCTCGGCTAACATACGAACGAGACTGGGAAAGTTGTAATATGGGGCCAGACTGAGGTGAGTCATTTTGCTTAAGCAAGGCAGCTCTGCTATTTCCTGCCCCGTGCTTCCCTTCTATTGAGATTTTCAAGACACCATCAGAGGTCACCGGCTTTCCTGACGCATTTGGTCTTAAGCCTTGAGACGTTATTTCCACTGGCACCCGAGGCCGTCTCTCCAGAGGCAGACATCCTGCAGCTAGCTGTGTCGGTCAAAGGTTAATCAGTAGTCCTTCTCCAAATGCAAAGTTCCTCCCTCCCAATTCTTTATAAATCCATGACTGGCAAGTCTAATCCAATGAGTTCCCACTGCATCTGACTACTTACTACTGAAGCCAAGCCATAAGGCCTGGGGCTAAGGGGCAGACCATCTGCCTTCCCTATTACCCACAAGGCAGGTCAGCCCGAGAAAATTGACACACATCCCTAATCCAGCTGGTGAGACAGAAAGACTCCAGCAAGAGAAGGTAAATACAGGTTACTTTAGCAGAGAACTCCATGGGATTTATTATTAAAATTTGTTTTAACAATATAAGCAACAAAGTTGAAGAATTCACATTCATTCGTGCATTTTTTTTTAAACGACATTTGCACATTAAGTTTGGCACAATGTGAGCCCAAGGTGTAGAGAAGCATATGGTAGAATCATAACTTTACACCTATTCTGAACAAACGTCTATTTTAAAAATATCACATTTGAGTATAAAAGCTATACTAGAAATTATTACATAGTAAATTCAATACTCTGAAAAAATACCACCCTGGAAAACCGCATCAGAATCACAAGTTTGCATCACATATAGAAAGGAAACAGCAAACTCGTTGTAAAACGGCATTTCACAACCAGGAATCCTATGTGTTGCTGTGTTTTAAAAGGCGCGCTGGCACCTTCCAAAATCAATTTTCTAGGTTGATTCACTTGGAGGTTTACATAGAAATAGTTTCATTTTCTGCTTATAGTTCAAAGTCTAATTACTTCTCCCATCGTTGGCAAGATGGATGCTGAGCTGAAAGGAAATTCTGCCAGGAAAGAGATCCAGTAAAGGCACTGTTATTTCCATACCCCAAACTCAAGCTACTTACATTTCCGGAAAGAAAATTACAGTTAAGTGGCTCAATTATAATGTTACCTAAGTCTCATTTCAACTTCTTTGTAAAGCTCATCTGCTGTTCTGTTCTGACTCCTCCATTTGCATCTCAGAAAAACATTTCTCTCCTTGTTCCCTTGGAGATCACCTGCTTCAAAATCTGGGCTACTCACCAAAAGAGCCCAGGCAGATAACAGATGTTAACAGCATCCTTAGCTTGAAGCCACTAGGAGATGTCAAACCTATATATGTATATATATATGTGTATCTGTAGATATACATATATAGAGATGTGTAGCCTAAATATCTGTATATAGATGTATGTGTAAATATACATGCACACATACAGATATACACATATATAGGTGTATGCTCATTATCTGCCTCTTGAAATACTCTTGAATCGTCCTGAAGTTTATCTAAACCACTATATTGAAAAAATTCAACTTAAGGTATATGCAATGAAAAAAAAAGAAGAGATTCTGCCACACAGTTCTTTGAAAAATTTCTTTAAATAAACCACCCTGTCTTCATTAGCTATATTTTTCCTCGACTGGAGGACTTCAAGCAAGAATGCCTGCATCCCAAATTGCAGAACTACCTTAAATTAAGTTTACAATTTTCATCATTCTCATATGGAATGGATGATCAAAGGGAAATTGTCTAGGTATTGTCAGAGCAAGGGCTCATCAACTGGGAGAGGGACAAAGTTCAGATTTTGTAACAAAACTGGTCCATGATGTTTTTCATGGAGAGTAAAATCAGACCGAGATGGCAAAAACAAACTAGTCTGGAATCTCTGCTGGAAATTGAACGGAAAACTTTAACCTTATTCGCACTGAAAAAAAAAATGGAACTGTTTTAAAAAAAAATAAAGTCACCCTTATTTAACAAAAAAAAGTGTTTTAGCAGTGCAGTTGTGTCCTACTTGGATTGGCGCAAGCATTTCTTTAGGCACTTCACTGGTTCAGTAACAAAATACAAAGTAAAGCTATAAACACAGATATTTTGTGCTCTTGGAAGTTAGCTAGTCAAGCAACACAAACCAATGAAAAAATGAGTCTTTTTGTACTAACAGTGGTCCAAATATAATTTTTTTTGGGGGGGGGAGCACTTTGGCATCTTAAGAGAAGATGAGTCAACCCCAACCAGTTAAACAAAAACATTAAGCCATGTGCAATAAAGAAATTCAACAAAAAATTTCTTCATGGCTGTATTTTTAGAAGGACACTTTTGCAGTGACATCATAGGGGAAAGCTTATTTTGTTTTCTAGAATATATTGCACTTTCTTTTTGTTCACTCACATTAATGCATAGAAACATAATTTTTACCTTTTAATATTACTGCTCAACCTATTACATGAAGGGAAATGACAGGAAATCATTTCTAAAACCTACCAGGAAAAATACAGATATATTAGCCTTCCTTCGCTTTCCACAAGAGAGAAAAGCACTATGAGAAAGGAAAAATGTGCAAAGAAAAACATTTTTGGTCAGTCTTGTGTAGGTGAAACTTTACAGGGGCCAACAAAATGAACTGTAAGCAGCACTATAATGAATGTTGATACTTTAAAAAGATTGAGGGTTACTTGTCAGTAACAGGAAGGGTTGTGCATAACTTCACCTTAAGATACACATCTGAAATGGAAAACAAACCTCTTCTGTTTCACAAAGGAAATCTAATAGTTGAATTGTGGCATCTCAGTAGCATGCTAGAGAGTTTCTCGATTCGTTTCACATTAAACCGTGGGCCGTGTTTGTGTCACATTCCAGTCATTGTCACTAGCTGGAGTGCCAGAAAAACAGCCACCCGGGGGGGGGGCGGGGGGATGGGGGCAAAGAAGCACCCAGGAAACAGACTGCTTTTACAGTGCATGCTTTTTCCTTTACAAGATTTAGGACACAGCATTAAGATATCACAATGGCCAGAGAGGTCACTCTTTGCTGGATTCCAATAATCTGAAAATGATTGCTTGAATGGATTGTAAGCGCTTCTCCTCCAGTACATTGCCAAAAAAACCAAAAACAAACCCCAAAAACCAACCAAACAAAAAAACCAAAGAACACAGATTCGTGCACACGTGCGCACACCCATACACGCACACACGCACACACACGCACACCCCGCCCCACCCCCAAAGCGCTGAAGTGAAGCATTAACCAGGATTGTGATTTGGGATCGGTATCCCAAGATTCCAACTAGAAACAATGTAAAAGTAGTGCTCCTCGGTTATTTCTGCTCTCGTTAGTAATGTTAAGCATCAAGAAAAAGAAAAACACATCATTGCACGTTACCGCCGCCCAAAACACGGCTAAACTTTGACACTAGAGAATTGAATAATTTTTTGATGCTACATCACAAACGGCTTCTGGCGAGTATCTTATGTGAAAAGGTCTTTTACATATGAACGACGCGTTTTCCCCCTCTGAAAGACGCTGCTTCAGGTCAAGTGACGAGTTATAGCCCGAAGTGCGTACAGAAGTTCCGCTTGCATTCGTGCTTCCATTAAAAGCAAATTTACATGAACCTGAAACGGAATGGAGTATACGGTAACTACACAATAGTCCACAACTATCAAGCAGGACACTTTATTAACTGCATCGTTCTTCACTAAGTAAGGGGCATTTATTCTGCTGTGTGGGTGTTGTTTGTGTGGATATTGTCCAGTTATTTAGTACAGTGCCTGGCACAGAGTAACCCCTTAACAAATACTATAAATTATTATTATTCACCTCCTCCAAGAGGCCTTCCCAGACTAAGCCCCCTTTTCCTCAGCTTCCCCTCCCTTCCGTGTCACCTCGACTCACTCCCTTTGCTCTTTCCCTCTTTTCCCCCCCACAGCACTTATGTATATATGTATATATCTGTAATTCTACTTATTTATATTGATGCTGGTTTACTTATTTTGATGCCTGTCTCCCCACCTCTAGACTGTAAGCCCACTTTGGGCAGGGATTGTCTCTCTTTATTGCTGTACTGTACTTTCCAAGCGCTTAGAACAGTGCTCTGCACACAGTGAGCGCTCAATAAATACAACTGAATGAAACCTTTGGACAATTTGCACACATTATGGAACTTGCTTAACCTGTGAGCCTCATGTGGGACAAAGACTGTCCAACCGGATTAACTTATATCTACATATAAGCAAGAGCTTGACACATAGCTCGTGCTTAATACCTTTAAGAAACAAAACAAAAAAAACCTAGTTTCACCAGCAAACTGAAATGCTACTAAAATACCTTCTAGGAAATAAACTTTAAGAACTACCTAGAACTAAAATTTAAGCATGGCATAGTGGATACAGCACAGGCCTGGGAGGCAGAAGGCCATGGGTTCTCCTCCCAGCCCCACCACTTGTCTACTGTGTGGCCTTGGGCAAGTCACTTCACTTCTCTGTGCCTCAGTTCCCTCATCTGTAAAATGGGGATTAAGACTGTGAGCCCTATGCCGGACAGGGACTGTGTCCAACCTGATTTGCTGGTCTCAGTGCTTCGTACAGTGCCTGGCACATAGTAAACACTTGAATACCATAATTATTACTGTTATAATGGCACAAAGTGAAGAACAAAAATCTTAGTTTATCTAATTTAGGTCCAAAAGAATGAAAATAAGTGTTAGAGATTTCAGGGCAGCCAGCATAGCACGATTTAGAAAGTAATTATGAAACATGAGGATAGATGTCAAACAGGGCACCATCAAACTGGGTCCTCCCAGCATCCTTCCCGTTGGACAAATAATACTGGGTGGGATGTGTCCTTGGTTTGACCCAGAATAGCTTTCCTATGTTCTTACTGTGCAGCTAAAGAAGTCTCATGGCCAATTTCATAAAAATTTCTTTATTTCAGCTGGAAGAGTGGGTAAGGGAGAAGAACAATAAGTGAATCTGAATCAGTAAAAAAAAAAAAAAAAAGAAATCCAAATTGTAGAAATTCAGAATTTTGATCTCATGCCAAAGTCTTTACTCTTGCTACTCATCAAGCTGGGGGGAGTTGCCAGTTGGCTGAAGTCTGAAAATTCAAGATAATATCTTCTGACTTCTTATCCTTGCCCTGCTTTCCTCTACTTGCTCTGCAGCTCTCTCTTCACTGTTACCTTCAATTGGAAGCAACGGGGTCAGGGAATCAGAGGAATTGGGTTCTAATCCTGACCCTGCTACTTGCCTGCTGGGTGACCATAGGTAAGTCATTGTACCTCAGCATACTCATCTGAAAATGGGGATTCAATATCGATCTTCCTCTTACTTAGACTGTGAGCCCTGACGTGGGACGGGGACAGCGTCTGACCTTATTGACTTGTATCTCCCCCAGCACTTAGACCAACGCATGATACAGTTTAAGTGCTTAACAGGTACCACAAGTATTATTATTAATTAGTCTTCTTTTTGTCTCTTTTTCTGTAGCAGTCATTTTCTCTGGCTGGTTTCTTCAAAAACTATGTTCAGAGTGAACTGTGGGAAGGGACTGTGTTTGTTTATTGTTATACTGTACTCTCCCAAGAACATAGTACAGTGCTTTGCACACAGTAGGCACTCAATAAATATGACTGAACTAAATGTTAGCAAATTCTCGACAGATTACTTCAAAGTGAATCCCACGTAAAGAGAGCCCTCCTGGATTGTTGAAAAGCAGCCTTTGGGTAGACGTCCCTTGACTCATTACAGTTTACATTTAAAAACTGGCAGATTCTATACACTGTGCTCTTACATTGAATCTGAATGAAAAGTTTCCATGATGCAATGTTTTACAATATTCCACTGGCATATTTACAGATCCATAAACGTTGCAAAAGTTGTTTGGCCTTTAAGGAGGAGTGTTGCTCACTTGGTTAATTTATTACTTGGATCCAAGACTACATTCACCACCACCCCGAATCCACTGAGAGACAAAACGTTGGGGCATTTGAGAAAACTCTCAAACCTTTGAATGGCTGTCCTGAAGTTGTCCTCATTCAAAAATCTTCACGCCAACTCAAAATTGTTTTTATTGTTTTGAAAAACTGGCCCCCAACATGGAAGTACTTAAATGTGTCTTCTAAATCAATCAGCAGTATTTATTCCCTTCTCCCTTCTGCAAGGCTCTGATTTGCTCCTTTTAGTGACCCCTCCCTTAGCTCCATAGCACTTATGTTCATATCTGTAATTTATTTATATTAATGTCTGTCTTGCTTTCTAGATTGTAAGCTCTTTGTGGACAGGAATGTGTCTACCAGCTGATTTATTGGTATACTGTATTCTCCCCAGCACTTAATACAGTGGTCTATGGACAATAACCACTCAATAAATATGACTGATTGCTTACTGTGTGCAGAGCACTGTACTAAAATCTTGGGAAAGTACAATACAATAGAGTTGGTAGACATACTCCCGGGCCACAAAGAGCTTACAGGCTACCGCTCTAAAACCACCTTGGCTCAAGTACAATATGTCCACTGTCCTGCACAATTGTTTCCTTTTTCTTTTTGAAATTTTCAGGACATTTTCTTCCCTTGAACAGCTGTGATTTATCATAATGAGAATAATTTGAGGTTAGCATGACTTAATTTATCAGCTTGTTACCTAGGTGAGGGCCTAGATTTTCTTTCCCGAGTCAATTTCATACACTGCCTTGAGGTGAGACTTCACGTTTTCTTTTCTTTGCTAAATACTTAAATCCCTAATTTCTTTCCTTTTGTTAAACTCCTCTTGTCTGAAATGACATTTTCTGCCAAGAGGCTCTTAGGGCGATTGCTGAAAGCAGTAATGGGAGACTCCTAGGGTCACTGGCATTCAGCGCTGCTCTCTCCAGCCCACTGAAAACCTTCTGTTTTCAGGCTGACCCTGGATCCCAGATAAATCCTGATTTCTTCCTATGGATTTTCTCTTCTACAAAATATGGAAATGCAGCGCGCGTCAGCCCACTCTAAAGAAGTGTCTTGGTTAAGTCCTTCGAAAAGCTGGCTTTGCTCAGCAGGACTCTGAATACAGTGGTCTTTCCTAAGGACTTCGTCGATACCAAGGAAATATTTTAGTACCCGCTAAGTGCAGAGTTTTAGAAATGGGTTTGACTAGGGGAAAGCACGCTCCTCTAAATCACTTCTCCTCTTTCACAGCCTCAAAGTTGTAAATAAAATGTCCACCAGATCAATTATGATTACTAATCTGGCTGAATCACATTAGGAGTTAAGAGAGTGCTCCTTTTTAACTCTTCACTTCTAAGTACTTAAGGTCTGTTCCCTTTAACTTACGCTACCTAGCTCATAGGACAGTGTTCTGCCCAGAGTCGGGGTTTATAAAGGCCACTGGCTGAGTGAAGGTTTCAGAGAATACATAATAATGACAGTAATGAATAATTATGCAATGAATAATGACAATATTATTATTGTTAAGGGATTACTATGTGACAAGCCCTGTACTAAGCCCTGGGGTAGATACAAGATAATCAGGTTGGACACAGCCTCTGTCCCACTTGAGGCTTCACAGTCTAAGTAGGACGGAGGAGGATTTACATGCAAAAAATATTACAATTTCCCAATTTGAGGGCTCCATATCCATCTTTTCAGAGGTAAGTAAAAAATCTGATACACGACCCGCACTGCATCTTTTTCCTGATGTGACACTTCTATCCTTCTCTGCATGCATGACCTCCACCACCCCTTTTTAGATTCTTCCCCTCCTCTTTTGAACTTTCACCCCCATCTGTCTCTCAAATACGCAACAACCGTCTTGCTCTTTCATCCCCCACACCCATGACCCCTCTCCTCTCCTCCTGGATGCCCAGCACAGGGGGCTTTGGCTGAACATGTTTTGTTATAGAACACTTACCTTTTCTGAGTGTTTGAACTGTCGCCAGTAACTATCATACATGCGCTTGGTAGTTCTCTCAGGGTAGCAGGTCACTGTTTTAATGTAAACCTTCAAGCTTCGTTCAAGTAACTGATTAACTTCTCCATAATCATAGTCATCATACCTAAGCAAAAATGATATCAATCGATCAATCATATTTATTAAGTGCTTCCTGTGTGCAGAGAGCACTGTATTAAAGCTTGGGAGAGTACAATATAACAAAAGACATATTCCATACCATAAACAAAACATCCCCTGCCCGCAATGAGCTTACAGTCTAGAGGGAGCTACAATGTTTAACGTCAGAAGACACTGATGATGGGGCCTAAATGTAAATGTTACTAGTTCACTTTCCCTTTAAGAAACTTCTTTCTAGTATTTCCACATGTCTAGCGTCGCTGACAACAGGTAACAAGAAACAGCATGGCCTAGTGGATAGAGCGCAGGCCTGGGCGTCAGAAGGACCTGGGTTCTAATTCCGGCTCCCCCACTTGTTTGTGTGTCCTGGAGCAAGTCACTTCACTTCTCTGTGCCTCAGATACCTCATCTGTAAAATGGGGATTAAGACTTTGAATCCAGTGTGGGACAGGGACTGTATCCAACCCAATTACATTGTATCCACCCCAGAGCTTAGTACCGTGCCTGGCATATAGTAAATGCTTAACAAATACCACAATTATTATTATTATTGTCATCTAAGAAGAGAAATGCAGTTTCCATAATTTTCCTTTTCTCATACATTTTCCCCAGTTTTCCCCAATTGGAATACTTTATATTAGACTTTAATACCAGCACTCAATTTAAGTCATCTGGAGGAAAAAACAAATTTAGTATCGAGAGTTGCATTTTATTTTTCCCACCCACCTGGCAAATTTCAATTTCTTCAGAGTTTTAGTGAGTCAGGTTACACTATATAAAACCAGAGCCTCCATTATGGACTGAATTCTAATTTCATTCCATAAAGTCTTTAGCACTTCCACAACAAAATATGCCAAGGTGCATCAAAGGCATGAATTGTGGTTTAATGTGCCCTTCTTCTAACTCTAAGACAAATTGGGCACATATAAGTCAAACATCAGAACGACAATCAGTTTACGAATGGCCACTTTAAAAAAATCAAATCCGTTCACTCAGTGATGAAGCAGACAGAAATTGTAGCCCTTTCCCTTCCAGCTAAAAACCAATTATCTGACAATTGAGCAAAATTGGCAGTGGTGGGGAGGATGGGGGAGAGAGTGCCTGCCCAAGAAAGTCAAATACAATTTTGTTTGGTTCTCCAAACTTAATAGCAAGAACCTGGAATAGCTTTTTCCTCAATTAGCTCTAAGAAAGGCTCTACGATAGAAATACCCCATCGCTTAAGAAGCCTCAGAATCAGAACTGCAAACACCTAGGCATGTGTGGTCTCTAAGGCACCTGCTTGGGAACTTCAAAACAGTCTTTGTGCAGAAAAGCTTTCCATGCGAAATTATCTTTCCTTCTTCCATATGGTCCAGGTGTGGATAAATGGGCTCTGCTCTAAAAGATGGAGTTATTTGACCTGATGGTAATCTTCTTCTAGACTGGAGTCGTTGTGAGCAGGGAACGTGTCTACCAACTCTGTTCTACTGTACTCTCCCAACTGCTTAGAGCAGCCCTGTACACAGTAAGTGCTCAATAAATCCCATTGACACATTGATTCAACACAACTAGGCATGAGGGTCACCTCTGACAAATAAAATAATAATAAATAATAAAATTACTCAGGGCAGGGGCAGGGAGAGGTTATCATCTCCCAAGTTTGTAGCTTTCCAACAAAAACGGACCAACTTTGCCCGAGAAGGCCAGGAAGTTTTCCTGATTAGGACTGAGAGGGGAAACGGGATCTCCTTGGGGTATGACCAGGACGGGGAGAGTGACTTGCTAGATTTTCCCACTTTCCTGCAAAGGGAATCTGGCCTGTGAAATTTTTGCTTCCTAAACTTGAGTTGTCTCTCCCCAAACTTCAGGGAGAATTAAAGTATGTTAGAATCAACTGCTGGTGGAGGGTCTTCTATCGAGAATATCAGGACTGAGACCCACCATGAAGGAACTGATTGAGGCAGAAGTCAGAAGTGTACCAGTGTGTCAGATGATAATAATCCAATCTGCGGATTATTCCTTCCCCCGTGCTCATCCATTTCACTCCTCTCTGTGTCCATCAACACTATCATCAGAAGGGCAGGAAGGGGCAAGAAGAGGAGGTGAAACTCACATGGAGACATTTTGTTACTCATTGATAATGCTGGTCAAAGGTTTTTTTATGATATTTGTTAAGCACTTACCATGTAAGAGACAGTGTTCTAAGCATACAATACATACAAAACAGTCAGGTTGGACATAGTCCATGTCCAACATGGGATTCACAGTCTTAATCTCCATTTACAGATGAGGTAACTGAGGCACAGAGGCATTAAAGGACTTGCCCACAGTCACACAGCAGACAAGAGGCACAGGCAGGATTAGAACTCAAGTCCTTCTGACTCCCAGGCCCATATACCATCTTTTAAGCCAGGCTGCTTCTTTGGGTTGCTTCTGTCAAGAACCTACAATGTGTTATCTTCTCTGCATGCCTCTTGAATTAGGATTGAATGAAGATGACTGATATTTATACAACTAACTCTAAGTGTAATCAAAATCACATACCTGATTCCAAACATACAGTGAACATAATTAAATAAAGCTCTTCTCAACGTTGTGGTATCCACATCTTCATGTGTGGCCATAGTGTTGTAAGTGAGATTGTAGACCATCCTGAACTTTTCATCAAGGAGATGGCCAATGTCAGAGTATAGTCTGTTCACCAGGGAGAATCCGTGATTTTCCCAAGTGTAATCCTAGATGAACAGAAGATGTTTCACTTGATAAGACAAAAACCGTCTTGATTTCCCATTTCCCTTTTCTGCCATTTTCATGAATGTCTATTGCTAACAATTAGGTCATCTCCCTAGAAGAAACCAAGTAGATCAAAAGCTTCAATGCAGTTGCTTACTGGCATGCATTTTTTGTGCGCTTACTATGTGCCAGGCACTGAACTAAGCATTGGGGTAGATAACGAGCTAATTAGGTTGGACACAGTCCCTTGTCCCTCATGGAGCTCACAATCTTAATCGTCATTTTAAGATAAGGTAACTGAGGCACAGAGCATTTTAGCGATTTGGCCAAGGTCATACAGCAGACAAGTGGCAGAGGCGAAATTAAAACTCAGGTCCTTTTGACTGCTAGGCCTGAGCCTTATCTGCTTCTCTTTTACTGTGAACGGAGTAATAATGATGCTAATAATAATAATAATTGTGGTATTTGTTAAGCTCTTATTGTGTGTTAAGTACTGTGCTAAGTGCTTGGGTAGATACAGTGGCATCACATCAGAAGCAGCGTGGCTCAGTGGAAAGAGCATGGGCTTTGGAGTCAGGGCTCATGAGTTCGAATCCCAGCTCTGCCGCTTGTCGGCTGTGTGACTGTGGGCAAGTCACTTAACTTCTCTGTGCCTCAGTTCCCTCATCTGTAAAATGGGGATTAAGACTGTGAGCCCCACGTGGGACAACCTGATTCCCCTATGTCTACCCCAGCGCTTAGAACAGTGCTCGGCACATAGTAAGCGCTTAACAAATACCAACATTATTATCAGATGCATTCCCTATCCAACATGGTGCTCATGGAACAAGTATCTCATCTCCATTTTACACGAGGAAACTGGAACACAAAGAAGTTTAAACAGCTTGCCTAAGGTCACCCACACAGCAGTCAAGGGTGGACCTTCATTCATTCAATCATATTTATTAAGCACTTACTAGGTGCAGAGCACTGTATTAAGTGCTTGGGAAAGAACAATACAACAGTAAACAGTGACAATCCCTGCCCTCAATGAGCCCACATTTCCTGACTCTCAGGGCTGTGTTTCTTCCGCCAGGCTGGGTGGCTTCTCCCAAGATGTAATTCTTCGCAAAGAAGTTTAGACTCACATGTCTTCCCTGGTAGCATAAAGCTATTGGCCGTACCCTATTTTGTGAACTCTATGGGGAAGTCTTGACCATATTTCTGTAGCTGACTGACAACAGAGTTCATTAGAAAAGAATGAGTAAATGAGAGGGAGAGTCAAGATAGTGTCAAGACACATTTTTAGAACAATGCTGACAAGTGGAATACTGTTGAGCCACCCCATTAAACTGGGGTTCACCAAAGTTCACTCTCCACTAGGCCTCAGAGAAAAGCACTCTTCCCCCTTGTAGACTGTGAGCTGTTGTTGGGTATGGATTGTCTCTATCTGTTGCCAAACTGTACTTTCCAAGCGCTTAGTACAGTGCTCTGCACACAGTAAGTGCTCAATAAATACGATTGAATGACTGAATGAATGAATAATGGAGTCTGAGGACCTGGTTCTAATCCTGTCCCTACCATCTACCTGCTGTGTGACCTTGGGCAAGTCAGTTAATTTCTTTGAACCTCAGTTTTCCTCATCTGCAAAATGAGGGTTCAATACCTGTTCTCCTTTCTATTTAGACTGAGAGCCCCATGTGGGACCTGATGATCTTATATCTACCCCAGTGCTTAGTACAGTACTTGGCACATAGTAAGCACTTAACAAATATCCCAATTATTTTCATTATTAACACCCCTGCCTGGGACCACTTCTGTGAAATGAGATTCACCTGATGAACTAAACCGGGTACCGGCAAGGATCGGGAAATCGGCTGCTGCTTTTCTTTGGAAATGGGGGTCCCCAAGGGTCACTCTATGGCTTTCAGGATTATTGCTCTGGTATCTGAGGCTACCCTGGCGGGCTTGCCAGGAAGTAGTAACGCCTAACCTAATATCCACTTAAAATGATAATACTGATGATGGCATCTGAAGTGCTTACTATATACCAAGCACTGTGGAAAAACGGTAATCAGGTTGGACTCAGTCTCCATACCATATAGGGCTCACAACTTAAGTAGGTTGGGAGTAGGATTTAATTACCATTTTACAGGTGAACAGCTGAGACCCAAACAAGACAAGTGACTTCCTCAAGGTCACACAGCAGACAAATGGCAGAGCCAATATTGTAACCCAGGTCCTTGACTCTGGGGTTCAACATGGTCTTTTCGCTAGGTCCCGCTGATCCTGAGTTGTGTTTTTTTTTAAACTTGGCTGAAGGCAAAAAAATATTGCTACTTCTAGGCCAAATCAAAGTAGTTTTTGTTCTATGTCCTAAATAAATTCCATCTTGTACCTGAGCTCGGAACGTTGGCAAATGCTCTTCTCCTCGCCTGGCAAAGTCTTTGTATCCAAAATCGGGGTCTTCAATGTATCGGGAGACATCAGATGTTGAGACTATGTCATCATCAAAAACTAAGGACACAGGAAAAGATAGCATCAGAGTCTAGATAAGGAGGCAATAAAGGCATTTTCCCTACTTCAAAAATTTATTCACATAACTAAAATTATAGTACTAACTTCAGTTTTTAAATTCTCATCAAGTACCTAGGGCTTCCTGTGTTTCAAGGCCAAAGACTTGACTAAAACCGTGACCTTCAACTTGGATTTTTGAAATGGAGTATTATTAATTACAACAATCAAACCTCACTCGATTTGAACCTCTCTTTTTCCACATGGATTTACAGCACATTTCATTTCACAACTCCCTTCTGGAGCCTTATAAAGGATTTAATAGGTTGCCTTCCTAAATCAGAAGAAAAGTTCCTTAGTTGAAATTCTGTGTAATCATCAATCAGTGGCATTTACTGAACACCTACTGTGTGCAGGGCACTGTATTAAGGTCTTAGACACCATCTGGGATCTAATAGCTGCTTTACTTCCATTTTTGGAAGAAGAACTATCTTTGAGGCTGTCCAAAATTAGCAGGCCTAGACATTAAAAGCACCACTCTGAATATCATCTAGGGGTGTCTACATAAAGAGAATGGTAAAAGTATATTTCCAGAAATAAAAAGGTCTAGGGAGAAAAAAAAATGCATTAATGAGGAATGGGACCAGCAATCGCCGAGACTGACAGACAAGAAAATGTAAGGAGAGCAGCGATGATCCTCACGATATTTAAATACAAGCGGATTTTTGAAGGTTTGACAGTTTTGACAAATATCACCTTTGAATTTCCTTAAACGACTGATCTGTACTTCTGCCGGACACGGATCTTGTCGGGCCCCTGTCAACTTTAGTTATTCTGTCTTCTGCTTGAAATATTGTCTTTTGACTGATTACGACTATTAGAAGGACCAAATTATTTCCTCATATTCAAACATTCCAAATAACGTGAAAAGACCAACAACACACTTCTCATATTTAAGTAATGGGGGGAAGTGGGAGAGGAATAAATATCTTCTGACATACATTCTACCAAATTATGTAACCATATTTTCTTCATTTTTAACAACGACATGTTAAAAGCCCCAATTAGTGAGAGGATTATGGGGAACTAAAGAAATAAACCAACAGAAATAATGTCTGGGAAATTTGAGTGAAATCTTTTATTCCTTGATAAAGATGTATTATTGCCTCATCATCTGGCTTTCAATAGGACCATCAGGCTTGACTGGAGTAGACACAGCTAGCTTAACATCCTAGTCATTTCAGCTAAAATGCCAATACACAAACACTTGATATTAATGAAAAGATAACTAGGTAGCGTCAAGACACCCACTCAAAGTCTAGATCAAAAATCTTCACTACCGTGAGAGAGACATTCTTGACCTGGGAACCTGTGATTCTTACAAATAGCAAAATACTGATATTAAAGTACCATAAAAATAAATGCACTAAAAATACCAGTACAGTGACACTGTACTTCCTCATGACACTCTGTAAACATGGAAAAGCACACTATTTTAGGACACAAAAATTTTTTTTAAAAATCTGACATGCTATCCTAGGATAAAAAGTATGGTCTTCAAAAAGCTAGCAAAAATTATTCTTTCAGTGCAGAATGCTTTTGCATTTATGGAAGTTTATCTTTGTTTTTGCACTGTTCTATCATGTGAAAATTAAGAAGCAATTAAACTAAAGAACTCATCACTCATAAATGATTACTACGGTCACACACTGTGAAGACAAGAAGTTCAGCTGAAATTACACAGAGAACAACAATACCTAAGCATCTCTCTGGAGCCCCAAAAATGTGCTGTGGTTTTCCATTACTATCTAGAATCTATCTTTTCCCCTCCAATGAATAACCAGGTGGCTTTATTGTGCAGCTATCTATATAGGAGATGATTACTGCATAGCTGACTGAATTTGACCTTGATTTTCATCTTTGGCTAACTTCCACATGCACTTGAAAAAAAAAGTGCCATATGTCCATTGCTATCACCTTAAAAAATCAGTTTCTCTCTCCTTGGACTTATTAGCCAATTAAAATATAATTTGACCAAAAAGCATCTTGCATAGCATTTATAATCTGTTTAATAAAGTCTAACTGAAAGAGTTACGCAAAGCTCGAGGCAATGGGGCATTATGACATCAGCAAAAAGTGATGTATCAATTTTGAAAACTTTCCTTTGCACTGAGAATCTCCTTTGCATTTTACACCTTGTTGCAAACAAATTATTTTTCACAAAGAGAAAATCATCTTTCCGACCTATTTTAAGTCAGGAAATGAGAACTAACAATTATCTGGGGAAATGCAAATGGAATGTAGTTAACTCTTCATATGCATGGCATCAAAATCGGATTTTTTTTTAATTTGTTTTAAAAGGTTATCCTGAATGATGGTCATTTCAAAACAAAAGGCACTGACTTCAGAGCCAGGGCCAATCTGCATTCTTCTGCCCCCAAGAGGTAGAAGGGATGATATTCATTCCTAGTATTTGTTAAGCGCTATGTGCAGAGCACTGTACTAAGCGCTTGGAATGTACAATTCGACAACAGATAGAGACAATCCCTGCCCACTGACGGGCTTACAGTCTAATCATCACTTTTGAAGCACACTAATGTTCAATTATAGGGATGGTAGTTAAGCGGTTACTGTGTGTTGGTATTTTTAATAATGTTGGTATTTGTTAAGCGCTTACTATGTGCCGAGCACTGTTCTAAGCACTGGGGTAGACATAGGGGAATCAGGTTGTCCCACGTGGGGCTCACAGTTTTCATCCCCATTTTACAGATGAGGGAACTGAGGCACAGAGAAGTTAAGTGACTTGCCCACAGTCACACAGCCGACAAGTGGCAGAGCTGGGATTCGAACTCATGAGCCCTGACTCCAAAGCCCGTGCTCTTTCCACTGAGCCACGCTGCTTCTCCGCTGCTGTGTGCCAAGCACTGTCCTAAGCACTGGAGCAGATACTAGATAATCAGATGAGGCACAGCCCCTGTTCCACCTACCTATTCTGATGTCATCAGTCAATCGTATTTATTGAGTGCTTACCATGTGCAGACCATCGTACTAAACTCTTAGGAGAGTACAATATAATAGTAAACAGACACATTCTCTGCCCACAGAGAGTTTACAGTCTAGAGGGGGAGTCAGACAATAATATAAATACTTGTACTTTCCCAAGTACAGTGATCTGCACAGTAAACACCCAATAAACACCACTGATTTAAGGGGGATGGAGACAAGTTTAAAACTGAGGCATTCAGGGGTCCAACTCCTCTTCTGTGGAGACCTTGGGAATCTTCTGAGATCATTCAGGAGTCAGCTCCTGAAAGAGGGGCCCAAATATCTCAATAAACAAAGCACAACTGTGTTACTGAGTTAGGAGTTGTTGGACTATAGAGAGTTAAACAGGATTTTAAAAGGGGAGAATAATATATGGCCCTTAAAGAAGCTATTTCTGCTAAATGGTTTCTGGAGAACTCTGAGCCTGCTGGCCAAACCATAGAACTTTTCTCCAGGTAAGTCAATTGAATGAAAGAGTTTGTTTTATCTTCTTGAAGTCATAAAAACTAATTACCAGATGAGTACCAGGACTGGGAAGAAGAAGAAGAAAAGAAAAAGTTCTCCTGAAATCCTTCCCAGGGAAAATTCCAAAGAAGATACAGCACCTTCCCTTAGACTAGAAAAGACCTTGGGTTTGTTTCCAGGAATAGCTGATGAGAGCTTAACTCTCTGTTGTATAATACCATCTCTCACCAATGGATGAGATCATTATCCTCAGAAGTGAAAGAAAGTACAGCTAGGCTCCAGAGACCAATAAATGGGATATGCTCATCGGATTTTCCAAAATAGAGAAATATCTTTCACAGTGTTGTTTTCGAACACAATTACTACCTTTATATGGTCTGGTCAAAAATGGAAAGGGAGAAGGATAAATGACATTTTACGAAGGACTTTCAGTTGCCAAAGAGCATAGGCTGTTTTTAACAAAAATCCATTACAGTGTTCACTGTCTATGACTGTCTTTGAGTAAAAGAGCAGTTAGGGCAGAATCGTTTGCCCTTTCACTGAGAAATACCTTCACGTGTTTCCTAAAATCCTGTTCATTTTTCTGAGTTACATTAGTAAAATTTGAAAAGATGCTTAATGATGACTTGGAGGAGAGGAAGAGAGACTGTCAAATTGGCAGGCTGAGGTTGTGAAAACTGGGCATTAGTTTCTAAAGACTGCAAAGCTTTCCAAAACCTGAAGTAGTAACTTTTCAGAGGCAGCCATGATTTTCAAAAACATATTATGGCCGCTTTTCCTTTATTAAGGCAGGCTACAAACACAAAGATCTTGTTTCTGACCAATCCTTAAAATGACAAAGCAAGACAAAGCATTTAGAAGAGGATGAGTTGTATAAATTGAAATCTAGCTTCCAATGATATAGATCCAGTCATGGGGCATTTCCAGCCTTGCGATCGTTTGTGGAAACTATTTTTCTTCTGCACTGGTTTTATTCTGTTTGCCCTGGATGGGCTGGCTCTAGTCACACAATATCTTGTGCTCACCATGTCATTAGTGAGAGCATATCTGTGGGTGGAATCTCTTGCAGAGGAAATGTGTCTGACAATACCTTAATGCACCTTTTCTGGTCCCTCACCAACAGGGAAAAGTGCTGCTTAGACACCGATGTTTAAGAAGGGAAACGCAGAGAAGCAGCATGGCCAGTGGAGAGAGCAAGAGCCTGGGAGTCAGAAGAACTTTTCAGGTGATTAATACAGTGTTCTGCACACAGTAAGTGCTCAATAAATACGACTGAATGAATGAACCTAGGTTCTAATGCTGGCTCTGCCACTTGTCAGCTGTGTGACCTCAAGCAAGACACTTAGCTTCTCTGGGCCTCAGTGATCTATGTAAAATGGGGATTAAGACTGTGAGCCCCATGTGGGACAGGGACTGGGTCTAACCTAACTAGCTTGTATCTACCCCTCTGCTTAGAACAGTTCCTGGTGCACAGTAAATGGCTTAGTAAATACCACAAAAAAGTTATATCCCACCACAAGCAGGACATGCATATAAAATTGCTTCTGCTGAGTACCCTAGTATCTCCCTGCAGCAAACGTGCTTGAGATCTCTAAGACCAATGAAAATGTATTACAAAAGAAGTGTGGAGTATTCTGGAGATTCGCAACCGGTTGTTAAGCTGAAGCACTCCCACAGGCTGAAGAGCAAACATTTTATATTAAGGTTACTATAGTCCTTCATAGACTTCAGCAGGGGCAGTTAGTTTTAGGATAATCAGGCCCATGTGCAAAAACCAATGGCCCCACCTTTTGGGGGATCAACTGGTGGAAGGGTGTTTTAAGAACTACAAGAAAACTTGCATTATTGTTCAATATACTTATAGTTGGGCAGGAAATGTGTCTGACAATGTGTCATACTGTACTCTCCCAAGCATTTAGTACAGTTCTCGGCACATAGTAAATGCTCAATAAATACCACTGATTGATATAATCTATTAAATGAGTTCATTGAAAAATTAAATGTTAACTGCTTTTAAAAACAACAACTAATTCTCTTGAAAGAAGATGCTAAATGGGATAAATACAATTTTCTTTTTTATCTTGAATAAGCAATGCATCTGTTGGGAAACAAACTGGTCTTAACTATAATAATTATTATTATTGTCATGATATTTGTTAAGTCCTTACTATATGCCAAGCACTGTTAAGCACTGGGTTAGTTAATCAGGCTGGATAGTCTGTCCCACATTGGGTTCACAGTCTTCAGTAGGAGGAAGAACAGACATTAAGTCCCACTTTACAGATATGGAAACTGAGATGCAGAGACGTTAAATGACTTGTCCAAAGTCACACAGCAGAAAAAACCTAGAGCCGAGATGAGAGCCCAAGTCCTCTGACTGACTCCCAAGCCCGTGCTCTTTTCCCTAAGCCATGCTGCTCCTTAACAAGAACAGATCATCTGGACTAGACTCAAAGTTACTAGAATAGTGGTATCCCACTATCGTGATCAGTGCTGAGGTTCACTGACAAGAACATGTTGGGAGGGCAGTTTGTTCTCCTAGAACTCGTAATGGAGCACGTTCCTCATCCCAGCTGGCCACTTGCACAGGACCTGGGCCCCCTCCGCCTCATCCTGTCAGCCCTTTTTATTTAAAAACTTTCAATTGCACAGAATGGAAGAATCATTCATCAACGGTCTGAATTTAAAGCATGGCAAAGGCAGTCTGGAGAAGGGTTCTGTGGGTGGGTTAGACGGGAGATAGATCTTCTCCCAAACCATACTGAGGGAAGATTTAAGGAACGTCGACACATTTATGAGAGTTGAGGAAGAACTGGAGCCCAAGAGGGATTCCGCAGGACTTCTGGGTCGGAATGAGGATGAGAAAGAGATTCCATTTTAAAAAGGAGCACCTGTTGGAGAAAATGAGTGGAAGGTACTTCCAGACACCACAAAAAGACTTTCTTTCTTCTCCTTCTCAAAACGAGTGGCCATCTCTTCCTGTGAGGCCTCTTCGTCCTCCCTCTCTTCTTGAAGCCGCTTCATCCTTTCCATTAAAGCCTCGAGCTCGCTCAACGAATCCACAAACTGCAAGACAGGGTTTGGAAGTCAATTGCACCAGCAAACACATTATCCAGTCCTCTCAAAATAGAAAATGCCAGCTGATCCAAGCATTTCGAAAAGGGTGACATTCATGTTGAAATATTAAATGCAGAAATGAAAAACAGTAATGGGTTCAATATTAAGTATGAAAATGGAAAACAATAACACACGATTCAAAAAACAACCAAATGATCCGAGCACTGCCATTCTGTATTTCACTGTCTTCTGTATAAAAATCTGGTTGGCCAAGATTTCCCATTTTCCAAGATTAGTCTGGAGAAAGCCCAGGGCACCTTTTAGCATTACACAAATCTAACTGCTGCTGCATTTCCACAAAAGAGAACTACCACTATTTAAATAAATCTCCCAAGTGTTCCTCCCTTCTGAGCAGAGATTCAAACAACCTGTAACCACCAAAATGCACTTTCCAAAGTCGTAGTGTTTCATTCTATTGTGTCAACCTAAACCCACCCAATTTTTCAGATGACTTGGTTAACCGTCTTACACTTTGGTTTCATTACCTGGGTATTGTAGCTTAGGGGTGCTTCTCTGCCAAAGTGTATTTTTAGACTGTCGGCTCAATGTGAGCAATGAACCTGTCTGCAACCTCTGTTGTACTGAACTTTCCTAAGTGCTCAGCAGAGTGCTCTGCACACAGTATGCGCTCAAAAATGCCTAAATCTGTCTCCTAGATTTCAGACAACTGCAGGAGCTAGAAATCTCTTCCCATACGTTTTTAATGAAGGTCATAATGAAATCGAAGCAAGATACGGTATAGGATTTCTCAAGCCAAATATGGTCTAGAAAATACAAAAAATTCATCTTGGAACACTCACCCCAAAGTTGCTGCTTGTCAGGGATGCATTTTCAATGTTGTTGTCATTGGCAAGATCGCAGACACAGAAGTTGTTGACTGATATTAGCCTGAATCCATTAGACGTATCTGGATCTCTCTCTGGATTAATACCGCTACCAAAAACAAAGCTTGCCAAGGCATGATAATGTGCCAAAAGGACAACAGCATGCACTAGTTCAGGCAGAGACCAATTATTCTCTCCAGTTTTGACAAGTTTCTGAAAGGAGAAAATGGAGTAAATGAACAAGTCAAGTTACAAGGACTCATTTTTCCAAACAGGTTTGAACAGCCAACACCCTTCAGTAAGTTATGCCTTGAAGAAAAACTGAAAACCAAGGCACATTTCAGGCCCCAAAAGAGAACTTTTAAAAAATGGTTTGATCCAAAAACGATCTAATTTTCTTCCTCAAACTACACCCTGTCACCTTCGTAAAACTTGTTTTATTAATATCACCTTGCACTTACATAGCCTTTTTCTGCAGGACACTTTTTTGTATAACTCATCTAAAGTTACATAGACATAAATGCAAAATATATCAAAACTAAACCCAAATTAAATTTAAATAAAGAAACCATTGGGCAGACTATTCAGGTAAGAAAACTAAGCCAAAGAAATGGACTTGTACTGTAACTTTTAAGTAAGAACTCAGGGCTTTGTGTGATTGGGAGAATTTCCGAACATGAGGTCTTGAAGAGATATAATTTTTCTTCTCAAATTAGGAATGCCTGAAGTGATCCAAATAATATATCTAGGATTTCCAGTTAGATGTTGCATTACTGTTGGACATTTGCACAGAACTCCAAAAATCATTTTATATTTGCTTCTTCTGGTGAAGTCATAAGAGCAAAAAAGCCCTCAAACCAATCACTAGATGCTACCTTATGTGAATTGCTGATTATCGACAAAGTGTGTTATCTTAAAACAAAAATTGCTTCTCAAAGCTGTCCTCCACATTCCAATTCGACTTCTGTGATCGCCCACCAATACCAGAAGGCTCTAGGGATACTTTAATACGAAGCAGTGTGGTCTAGTGGAGAGAGCACAGGCCTGAGAGTCAGAATGACCTGGGTTCTAATTCTGGCTCCGATGCCCGTCTGCTGTGTGACCTTGGTTGAGTCACTTCACTTGTCTGTGCCTCAGTTAACTCATCTGTAAAAATGGGGATTAAGGCTGTGAGACCCTTTTGGGACATGGACCGTGTCTGGCACACAGTAAGCATTTAAAAAGTATTTTAGGAAAAAAAAAAGAGGAAAATGCTCTGGGTGAAAACCAATTCTTCTGGAAAAGGAGAGACTTTCTGCTGATTTAGACCAAGACTCAAGAATACCTGAATATGCTCTTTTGTGATTAGCCAGGGTCGGTGAGCAAGCAGCTTATTTATTTCATTGAGATTCTTCAGTCTCTGTGGGACATATTCCAAGCCATTCAACCACTCAGCAATCCCTCCAGTCTTCAGAAACTCATCAACATGCATGTTTATTAAGTAAGAACACTGATGTCTGGCTGCAGCCTAAAAGATAAAAAAAAAAAAAGAGTGGACAGATTGAAAAAAAATCTTCCTGTTTATTTCACTGCCTCCAGAGATTGAGCCTCTGGTGGAGATAAAGCCCAAGCTTCTGGTTACCTATTTCACCTGACAGCTCTCTCGTTTCCCAACAACTTTCCCCCCAAATCAATCAATGCTAAGCACAGAAAGCAACCTATTCCCCGCGGTGGTCAGATGGAAGCCTCAGATCAATTGGTGTGGAGACAATTGTTGGTGGGAGAGGGGAGCCCATGATAATGCTAGCTGCTTCATGCGCTGTGATAATGAATTGATATTGATACTGAATTGATGATTTGCTACCAACGCAAAATAACAATTGTCTTCTCTTATGTCGTCGAGTCATTTCCGACCAATAGCGACACCACGGACATCTCTCCCAGAACGCCCCACTCCCCATCTGCAATCATTCTGATAGTGTATCCCTACAGTTTTCTTAGTAAAAATACACAAGTGGTTTACCATCGCCGCCTTCCGCGCAATAAACTTGAGTATCCGCCCTCGACTCTCTCCCATGCCGCTGCTGCCCAGCACGGGTGAGTTTTGACTTGTAGCAGATTGCCTTCCACTCGCTAGCCAATATCCAAGCTAGGAATGGAATGGACAGGCCTCTGTTTGACTCTCCCTCCCATAGCCAAAACTGGTAGAGTCCTGGAAACTCTCCAGGTGCGACTCGGAGAGGGGAAAATAAAACTAACACTAGGCAATACCTCATTTCAGATGATGATATGTATGCAGTGTGAAGGATGGCTCTCCAAAAAAGCCCCAAGGAACCCGTCTGCTATTTTGGAATGGCCTGAATAAGTTATTAATGTTTAAGCAACAAAAAAGGAAATCGTGCCTTTTAGCTGCTGCAATTGGCACTAATCCAAAGGTATTTGAAACTGTGATTTTAAATGAAAAATTATTTAAACCAATGGAGTAGAAGTCCATTAACTCACAGATTTCTTCTATTTGCGCACACACAAGAAGGGGGCTGTGGTGTGTGTGTGGGGGTGGGTCCCTTAGTCTCTCACTTCTGATTGATCACAGTGCTTCAAGGGAGAACAGCAGTGAACCAGGAGTTGAAGCAGTTGATCAATAATGGCTGCAGCCTGATTATAAAGACCTTCTGGAGAATGAGACGGTTTCTTCTCCATTCCACAATGCTTTTGCATTGTGGGTGCAGCAGATATAGGCAGTGGTGGCCAGAACCTCCAGCTGGCCCTGAGGTCCAACTCTCCTGGAACTCCCTTTCCCCTCTCAAATCCTACCTTCTCTCTAGCTAGGTGGACGATGACAGGAGTTGGAAGCAGGTGACAAGGAGAGAAGGGGAGAAAGAAAGGAGAAAAATGGGACGAGGGAGACAGAGGGAAGAGGATGCGAGGAAGAGTCATGAGAGCAAGGGAGAGAGAGGGGACTGTCTAAAAGGGCTACATACCATGATAGCAATGTAGTGTCTGTAGGGCAAAGGAAGGGGACCATCCATGCGCAGCATGTAAAATTGACTGCGCAAGAAAGACTCCAGGTACTGAGTGTGTAAACTCATAACCTGAGTGATGTTGTCCAGGCGACCAGTCGTCGAGTATTCTTCTACAAGAAAGTTGGTACGTTCATCTGCCGTGTTTGCTTGGACAACCTTAAAGCAAAAAAAAAAAAAAAGGCAGGAATTGAAAAACAAATGAGCCCTTTATTACACATCTATAAATTTTAACCAACGAGGAACAATAAAATTATGCAGCTATAAGAGTAAATGAGCATGGACACCTTCAAACTACACAGTACAGTCTACATAGCCGTAAATACAGGAACACAAAAATGTAAAAGGCCTAGTCTTTTTTGGCAGAGTGGCACAATTTAACAATAAATGTCAATTTATTAGAAAACAATCACATTTATAACCACGAGGCTATAAAAAAGAGGCTTCCATCTTTACACACAGCAACACTGGGGACCCATTTATGTAGGGCCAGAAATGAGGAAGTGGATTATGGGAAAGGTTCGAGCAGTTTGCTGTTGACTATAAGCTCCTTCTGGGCAGGGTATCACGTCTATCAATTCAATTTGACTGCACTTTCCCAAGTGCTTAATACAGTGTTCTGCAACTAATAAGTGCTTTTTTAAAATGGTATTTGTTAAGCATTTTCTATGTGCCAGGCACTGTACTAAGCACTGGGATAGATACAAAGTTGTCAGATTGGACAGAGTCCTTGTCCTGCATGGGGCTCACAGTCTTAATCCCCATTTTACAGATGAGGTCACAGGCACAGAGAAGTGACGTGACTTTCCCAAGGTCACAGAGCAGAAAAGTGGCGGAGCCGGGATCCGGACTCAGGTCAGTCTAAATTCCAGACCCGTGCTCTATCTATTTCTATCCACTTTTCCTCATCTCCCACTCCCTTCTGCATTGGCTCTGACTTGCTCCCTTTACTCTTCCCTCAGCCTCCCAGCCCCACAGCACTTATGTACATATCTGTAATTTTATTTATTTGTACTGATGTCTGTCTTCCCCTCTAGACTGTGAGCTCTTTGTGGGCAGGGATTCTCACTGTTTATTGTTGCATTACACTTTCCTAAGCACTATTATAGTGCTCTGCACGCAGCAAGTGCTTAATAAATACGACTGAATGAGTTGGTAGAGTCAATCCCCAGAACTTACAGTCTTATAACTAATGTTTCAGGTATTTGTGTAAAAATAACCCAATAAGAGTTGAGTGGAAGATCTTACATAGCATCTTAAAAATTTAAACATTCCAACCATCTGGAAAGGGGAGTAGTTTACGGAATCCAAGCTTAATTTGAAAGGTCTCCTTTTAATTTTATTATACAACAGTCAAGCCTCCTGTGATCTTTTAAAGGCTCTCAAAGGCATATGGCAGAGGCAGCTTTTTTGGCACTGTCTATACAAGCACAGTGGTCTAAGTTCAAGGGTCACAGCTCAATGATCCAGAGATTTTATTTAATAATATTATTTTAAATGCAGGGCCTTCTGTCCCTGACTACCCTAGAAACAATGCACAAGATAAGCCCCCCTTCAAAGTTCCAAGAAAATGCAGTACTTTTGCAGTCAAGCAGAGAATGAGAATGATAAGGTCTCCATCCATTTAAGATCGCAGAGATTGTCTAGAAAGGTAGTTTGACCTCAGAAGGAGAAATGGATGGATTGTTGTGGAAAGGTTATAACGTTAGAGATGAGCTGCCCAAGTCTTAGATTCCTCAATAAGATGGGCTGGGCCATCAACAGGAGCCAGGAATCTGGACCCTTTGAAAGTCTCAAAAAGACTTCCATGACCCCAAAGCATTGTTACCTAACCCATTTAGAAAACAGCTTAAAGGAAAGCAGCATGGCCTAGTGGTTACAGACCGGGTCTGGGAGTCAGAGGACGTGAATTCTAATCCTGGCTCCACTACTTGTCTCCTGTGTGACCTCAGGCAAGTCACTTCACTTCTCTGTGTCCCAGTTACCTCAACTCTAAAACGGGGCTTAAGACTGTGAGCTGCATGTGGAGCAGATACTGTGTCCAACTGATTATCCTGTATCTCTTCCAGCGCTTAGAACAGGGGTTGGCACATAGAAAGCGCTTAATGAATAACCGTTTTAAAAAAAGTGTCGGGAAAGAAGAGAGTTATCTGGTACTGTGCGATACTTAAATATTCCTATTTGTTCTTTCTCTGCATTCCTGCTTCCTACATAGACTGAACGCCCAGTGTGAGACAGGGACTGTGTCTGACCTGATTCCCTTCTACCTACCTCAATGATTAAAACAGTGCCTGGCCCATAATAAGTACTTAACAAATGCAGTAATAATGATAAAAATAATGATGATAATTCTTCAGCACCTTTACTCTGGCTTGCACTTTAAAAAAGGACCCTCCCTTTGATATTTTACTCAGTTTAAAAGATGAGGATACACTTGTTTGGAAAATTCAAACTTAAAGCCATTCCCTTTCCATAACAAATACCATATCTGTTTCTTTTTGCTTTTCCCATTATTTTGGCAGAGAGGCTACTTAAGAAAATAAAAAGAGCAGAATTCTTTAACTACTGCATTTTGATTCCCAGCTCTCTCCTGAAAAATTAGCCATGAAATCTCCATTATGGTGTTTACATAATTTCTAACCCACCAGTACATCAGTACACATACCAAGTGTTATTATGGGTAGACAACTCACTCTTATAGCTATTGAGGGAAAACAATTTACAGAATTACTCTGTTTTCTTTACATGTGCTCCAGAATCTCAAGAAAAAAAAACAAAACCATATTTTTCACTTCAGTTTGAAATGCAGCCAGAATGTGGCATCTAATAATACAAATGTGTTGAACTGAGAAACCATTCACATTTCATTATTACCTTTGAACTCACCTCTTTTTCTGGAATAAAGGCACTTGGTCCTCTTGTCAAAGGCGGAGACACTCTGATTCTTTTTTCCTGTTTATAAAAATACAAAAACAATGTATCCTCATACGTTTTCATTGAAAGAGTTAACCTTATCTTGATGACTAATACTGAAGACCTTGATTTCTAGACCCCAGAGAAATTACATTTTTGCATATCTTTCTAGATATGGGGATGGAATAATTTATACAGTTCTACCAGAAGACACAAACACATTGCTGCTCATTGAGATGGGAAATGAATGATGTTTCAATAATCAGTGGTATTTATTGAGTGCTTACTGCACAGCACTGTTCTAAGCACTTGGGGGAGTACAATATAACAGTTGGGAGATACATTCCTTGCTCATCACGAGCTTACAGTCTAGAAGGAGGAGACAGACATTAATATAAGTAATTTACAGATATAAATGTGAAAAAAGGCAAAATATAAATGAAAAGATGAGCAGTGGATGAGAAGGGTCTATCTACAATTTCATCTGTGAAATTTTAGAGAAGACATCAAAATGTTGGGATTTATTACTAGAGATATGTCAAATGGGAATAATTCCAGCATCATTCTACATGTAGAAGAGGGGAGCCTAGGCGAATGATGCCATGCTCAAATTGTTTTCTTACCAATATTAGGAAGACATTAGAGATGGAAAACTCAGAGGGTACCTTGGGATTTAAGGTTTTAAATTAAGCCTAGGACCCTGACAAGAAAAAGGGAAAGAAGAAACCTAGAGAAAGCTGATTCAATTATCTATTTTTACAGCATCAATTACCATGACATTTAATTTATATCACATTCAGGAGAGATCAAAGGGTATCCAAAGTAAATGTTTGTTCCTCAAGAAGAGAGAATCAGACTTCAGCCTCAGTCCATATATTGATCACAAACAGAATTTTGTTGAAGCAGGGAATGGCAGTTTTCCCCACTTACTGGTTCCCCTATTAGGAGTACTTGAAAAGCACTGTGGCCCAGTGGTTACAGCCTAGGCCTGGAAGTTCAGCAGGACCTGTTTCTAATTCCAGCTCTGCCACTTGTCTGCTGTGTGACCTAGGGAGAACCATTTCACTTCTCTGGGCCTCAAACTGCCTCATCTGTAAAATGGGGATTAAGACTGTGAGCCCAATATGGGACAAGGACTGTGACCAAGCTGATTAGCTTGTATCTACCCTAGTGCATAATGAGCACTTAACAAATACCATTAAAAAATAAACAGGACATTGGGTATTTACAAGGAATAAATGCCGGCATCAGACTCTCCTCATACTCCAAGTCAGGGGTTGATGGAAAATAATTTTAAAGAGTTTTAAACATGACTATGCGGAGGGAGGGTCTGAGGTTAAGGAAAGGTTATATTCTAAAGTAATTTATGTGGTGTTCCCTTAACCAACGGGAGGTTGCCAGATAAAATATTACAGAAGTACATGTGATGAGAAATTGTCTTCAAAGCTTGAAAACTATGCAAGCAAAGCAACTACAGAACAACAGAAAAAAGTTGTAATTTTACTAGAAGGGAAAACAAAATCCCTAGCCCTATCAGCTCCTAGGCTGCTGCTCTCTCTCAATTTGTGGAATTCATTCAGCTCCTAGGCTGCTGCTCTCTCTCAATTTGTGGAATTCATCCCATGAGTTTCCCAGGGACAGCTATTTTAAAGACAAATTGAACGTCACTTTCTTGTAAAAGGTGACATTTATTTACTTCCGATAACAAGCTTGTAGATGACAAGTCCTTTGATTTTACTACTTAATATCCTTTCTTTATTATTTGTGGTTTAGCACTGCACTCTCTCTTCATAACCTGCTGAAATTCAGTGAAGGGCAGGATAAAAATTGTCCTGGAATTGGTCCTGTTCCCCTGATGGGGAATCCAGAGGCAGGAGCATTATTCCCTTCAGATCTAAGGGCCATTCTAACATTAGATAAATGGGGGCCCCTGGACATATGTCCCAGGGTGGAGTTGATGTCCCAGGTGAAGAAAGCAGGCCAGGAGTCAAGCATAACTGGCATGAGGACAACTAGTCAATTTGAGAAGCAGAGAAGCAGCATGGCTCAGTGGAAAGAGCACGGGCTTTGGAGTCAGAGGTCATGAGTTCGAATCCCAGCTCTGCCACTTGTCAGCCATGTGACTGTGGGCAAGTCACTTCACTTCTCTGTGCCTCAGTTCCCTCATCTGTAAAATGGGGATTAAGACTGTGAGCTCCACGTGGGACAACCTGATTCCCCTGTGTCTATCCCAGCGCTTAGAACAGTGCTCTGCACATAGTAAGTGCTTAACAAATACCAACATTATTATTATTATTATTGAGAGTTGCAATTGGCTTTTGTGGGTTCTTGTGAGTCTCAAGGTCGAGGGGCTTATAAGGAAGAGAATGTAAGATGGTGAACTGCCTTTCACCCTACCTCTTTCCTTCCCAGACTCAGAACTAGCTTTGGCTGACCTTAGGGATAGGATGCAACAGGTCAACTTGGGAGGAAAGTATTGTCAGATTTTTGTCCTTTTCTCTTCCTCCTGCTGGCCTTTCGGTCCCTCCTGTCTTCAGCCTCCAGAATTATTAAGCTATCACGTCTAGGCAGGGAATCTGTGTGTTATACTTTAGTAAGAATAATAATAATAACAACTGCAGTATTTCTTAAGAGCTTACTATGTGCCAGGCACTGTACTAAGCACTGGGATAGATATAAGATAATCAGGTTGGGCACTGCCCCTGTTCTACATGGCTCACAGTCTTAATCGACATTTTACAGATAAGGTAATGGAGGTTCAGAGAAGTTAAATGAAGTGCCCAAAGTCAAACAGCAGGCAGGTGTTGGAGCCAGGATTAGAGCCCAGGTCCTCTGACTCCCAGGCCCAAGCTCTTTCCATTAAGCCATGAAGCTGGGGTAAGAACCAGGTTCTTCTGACTCGCAGCATGCTCTATCTACTAGGCCATGCTGTTATTCCTATCCAGAAGTTAAATTTGGTGGTCTAGTCATTCTAGAACAGGCAGAAGTGAGGGTTGCCAGAAATCTAATCCCCTGCCCCTACTCCCACAATGTTAAATGAGCTTCCCTATGGGAGAGTCCCGGGGTGACTGAACCAGCTTGTCCAATCCATCAGGAGCCTGAATTTCTCTGCGCCTCAGTTAACTCAGGGGGCTCTGTTCTGGTCCAAGGCACCACGGGGACCCTAGCCCATCTCTGGCCCATAGAACCTAGAACAAAGAGATGGCTAAGGGCCCGGACCAGAAGCCGAGGGTTTGAACTTGGACTTCTTTCTTGGCCTTTCTGGATTCACCTTATAGGAGTCCACACCCTCCTCCCCGCCAATCCCTCGAGGCCTTGAGTCACTCCCCAGAACTGACTCCAGGGCCAAAATTGGACAGTGGAGAACTGCAACCTGATTTCTTTTGGTTGCTGGACTTCTCAGATTTAAGGTTCTGAAGTGCACCAAAGGCGATGAGGAGTCCTGGATTTCTTTTGTCCCCTAAAATAATGTGTTCTTTAGTTCATCAAGTTTCAATCTATCGATTACAGCTTTAGCATTTAAAACAGGCTAAATTCACTTCCTTCCAGGTCTGGGGACAATTAAACTGGCGAAGGCAGAGTAAGTTCCTCTCCTCTCCTCCCCCACCTTGCTACCCATATGAGCTTCCACTAAATTATTTATTTTGGACTGTGTATTTTTGGCTACTTCGCCATCTCACTTCTTCTTCCCCTTTTAAAAGAGCTACTTGAATACAAAGTAACCTTTTCATCTTCCCACAAGTTTTAACCCCCAAACACTAATACCAGATTATTTCAAATGAAATTTGCTTTTGTAATCCAAAATCCTGTAAACTCCAAGCCCCCAAAACACTGAAATGCCTCACATTAATCAAACTCCCTCAAACTTTATGGTGCTTCACAGAATTATTCACTTGTCACCTTATTTAAGTATGTAAAACAACATAGTCTTTAATCTCTCTCTTTTGATAACGGCTAGAAAATATATGAATTTTACACACTCATCTTCAAGCCACATACAGCACTGGGTCCAGATTCTAGTAAAAAAGTTATAGGAGAGGCATAACTGTTGATTTCTCACTAGATTGAAAGTTCCTTGAGAGCAAAGACTCTCACTTGGACTGTACTCTCCCAACTGCCTCTAAACCGTAAGCTCGTTGGGTTTGGGGTATGCATCTGTTAAACTGTACCCTCCCAAGCGTTCAGTACAGTGCTCTGCACATGGTGTGCGCTCAGAAAATACGATTGACTGACTGCCTAGTTTAGTGCCTCACACACAGTAGGCTTTTGATAAGCCCTCCTGAAATGAATAGTTAGAGACAATTTAACTGAAATTACTCTGCCAGAGGAATACAGTAGTCCTTCTCAACTACATATTAGGATAATTCATAGGCAGGGAGATTTGGGTTTCCATAAAGCTAAATTATAATGAACCTCCATTAAGGAATTTTAATGAAAACTTAAGCAATTCTTAAACATGCCATAAAATGTCACTTCATAAAAAGTCGTTGCTTTACATCACTGCCAATACATTTAAAACCTTAGAATGATAAAAGGCAAAAGAAAGGCCTATTTTGAATTCATTCATTTTTAGGAGAAGACGGAAAGGCAAACAATTACATCTAAAACTTAAATTCCTTTTTAAAAAAATCAATGAACATAGCTGAACATCAAATCTACCAATGAACTGCAAGGAAATGGGATTGAATATGTGAATAATAATAATAATGATGGTATTTGTTAAGTGCTTACTATGTGCCAAACACTTCTAATGCTGGGAGTAACTAACTAGCCTGGTGAGGTGGCAAGAACTCTCTGAGTTAGAAGCAGTTAGAAAATATAAATCTCTCTCCACAATCCCACTTAAACTGTGAACCCACGTGGGACAGGGCTGTGCGTCTGCTATGACTGTAAAGTATCTACCCCAGTTCTCAGCACAAAGTGCACACTTAAATACCACCATTTTACTAGTATTAATTTACACAGCCTGACGCTGGAATTTTCCCAATTCCTCCACCGATAAGTGTTAGGAGCTCCCTTAATGGATAAATATTCAAAAATGTCTTTATATTTTTCAAATGCAAACGACAGGGGCTGAAATGACCTTTTTGAAATGTACCTCGTGAGATTACAGCTGTTCAGGGAAAACAAAATGGCTGTAGAGCCAGGACAAATTAAACTTGGAAAATTGCTAATTTTGACGCTTTAACAACTGAAGTAACTTAATGGATCACTTTATATTAATAAAATCTCAGCAGAGGCTTCAGACACCATTTGGAAGTTAACAACTTCTCAAATTATGGGCCTTAACTAGAAAGCAGTGTGTTAGTTGGCCCTCAAAGGGTTCCTACTATGAAGAAATAATTGCTGTGTTTGAAGCTGTTAAATACTTGACTTTTATTGAGTACTTTACATTTAAGGTTTACTCATCCTTTATTTTCATAGGAAAATATGAAAATATTCTGCTTCCACCCCCAAACCTCTCCTCAACAAATCAGGTTTCAGGACTGAAATTAATTTCTCTGATTGCCAGGGACTTTAAAATGGGGCATAAAAGGTTACCACCTTTTTTTTTTTAAAGTATTTGCTAAAGGTTTACTATGTTCCAGGGACTGTACTAAGCTCTGGGGTGGATACAAAATAATCAGGTTGGACACACTCCATGTCTCATATGGGGCTCGATCTTAATCCCCATTTTACAGATGAGGCAACTGAGGCAAAGAGAAGTGAGGTGACTTGTCCAATGTCACACACAACAAATGTCTGGTGGAGCTGGGATTACAACCCAGCTCCTCTGACTCTCAGGCCTGTGCTCTTTCCATTAAGCTACACTGCGTCTCCTAGGTTCAAGTCAGAAACTGTAGGGGTGTAGGACTTTGGTTCATGTGAGTTGAGCTGGGGGGTAAGGAGGAGAGGAGGAAGAACACTATTGATATTTTATAAGTGGGATGGGGACTGTGTCCAACCTGATCAATTTATACCTACTCCAGTGCTCTGAAAACTGCTTGACACAGAGTAAGCGCCTTACAAATACAATAATATTATACTTTACGCTGTAACACTATAAACTGCACCAGATCGTGGTTGAGGGGAGAGTCTGGGAGCTGTTCCCCTAGCATGGAATTCCCTCACTCCCACCATCTGATAGCACCACCCACTACCACCACCACCTCCTCTTCTGGCTAGTCTTCCCAGATGGATTCCCAGCATCCCAACTCCTAAAAACCCAACAACCAGCTCTATAATGATAACAATAATAATAATAATGATGATGGTATTTGTTAAGCGGTTACTATGTGCCAGGCACTGTTCTAAGAGCTGAGGTAGATACAAGGTAATCAGGTTGTCTCACGTGGGGCTCAAGGTCTTAATTCCCATTTTACAGATGAGTTATCTGAGGCACAGAGATGTGACTTGCCCAAAGTCATGCAGCTGATAACCTCTGACTCCCAAGCCTGTGCTCTTTCCACTAAGCCACGCTGCTTCTCTATCACCTACTTCCCTACTTACACCCATCCTCAGCACTTACAGATAGACATTTATTCAACTATTTGAATGATTGTTTTATGGTATTTATTAAGTGCTTACTATGTGCCAGGACACTGTACTAAGTGCTGGGATTATTTTGTAAATGCTTTTAGATTTGTCTTCTCCATTAGAGTATAAGTTTCTTATGGGCAGGGAAATGTACCATTCGGTTGTCTGCACCTCCCAAGCACTCATTACAGGGCACTAACCTATCTACCAAATCTGTTATATTGCATTCTCCTAAGTGCTTAGTACCGTGTTTGATACGGAGAAAGTGCCCAATAAATATGACGGATTGATTACACTGAACTCACTGAACACTCAATAAATACTATTACTACTATCACTGTCACTACCACTGCATACGCAAGTTGTATACTATGCATGCATGAACGATACATTTGGAAGATCAGAGACAAGTCAGCAATGAAAGATATTTAAAATAACTATAGACACCTTTCAGGAGACATTTTCATCATCTGCTTTCTACTGTGAAACTGGGAGACTGCTTATAAAACTGATTTTGAGATCTCTAAAGAACAGCTAGAGGATCAGAGCTGTGTTTTGGTGCATTTTTATTCACAATGAGCGAAGAAACTACTGAATTTAAAGATTCTTCTCAACGAGATTGTACTGCAACTAGCTACATCATCGGGGGAGGTAGCGTAAGAAGCAGCACGGTCTAGTGGAAAGAGCAGAGGCCTGGGGTTCTGAGGACCTGGGTTCTAATTCCACCTTTGCCACACATCTGCTGTGTGACTCTGGGCAAATCACTTCATTTCTCTGTCCCTCAGTTACTTCATCTGTAAAATAGATTGTGAGCCCCAAGGGGGTCATGGACTGTGTCCAACCTGATTATCTTGTATCTTCCCCAGTGCTTAAGTACAGTGCCTGGTACATAATAAGTGCTTAACAAATATCTTTAAGAAAAAAAAGATTAAGGCATGGAAGAAAACATAATACCTTTTTTGACCTCTCACTGTTATGATGAGTTGAGGGGGAATTGAAAATGGTATCAGGGAGTGCAAATAAATTCTGTAACACAGCAAAAGATGATCTTTTAGAGGGCCCCATATCTTCTAACACTCATCTACGGATAAAATTCCATTACCAGGAATGTTAACTTCAAATATCAAGGGTGGCTATATATACACATATGTATTACATAGCCGGATCCCCACAAAATATAGAAGCATATAAATAAACTCCACAACGTAGAGGGCAGGCAGGAGAGATCATGATTGAGTGGCTGTCACAGGAAAATGCTACTGCTACCGTTACATTAAATATTTTTAGTGTCATGGGGCAGAGCGCTCTCTTTCAAAGACAGCCTCTCTGGAACATGCATTCCTAGAAAGCACAATGATCTAATACAAGTTGAATTTGCACCATGATCCCAAAAGATTTAAGAATGAGTTTTCCCTTTGTGTCCAACCGTTTTCTATAACCTAGCTACTTGCTGCAGAAAAGGTAAACATGGTTTGTACGTTTAAAGCCCAGGCAGCTTTGGCTATGCACAGAGACTGCAGGATGACAAAAACCGAACCCAAAAAATCGGAGTGCTTACTGGGTGCAGAGCAGTATACTACGTGCTTGGAAGAGTACACTATAACAGAGTGGTAGCCATTTAAGAAAAGTGGAAAGAGCACAGGCCTGATGTCTGATCACTCAGTGTCTCTGTGCTTCACTTTCCTCATCTGTAAAATGGAGATTATCCGACCTCCCTCGTACTTAAACCGTGATTCCACGTGGGGTGGGGACTTTAGCCAACTTGATTATCTACTCCAAGGTTAGTAACAGTGCTTGGTAACTAGTAAGCGCTTAACAAATGCCACAGTTATTATTGCAATTATTATTACAGAACTTTACTGGGGAGCCTCTTTGAAACCATCAAGGAGTTACACGTAACTAATGTGCAAACAAAAGCATTGAGACTTTAGTCAGAAAGAAAAAGACCTGCCTGCAATTACCTGGAATTTACTGGCCTGAAAGGCCTTTTAAAAAATCATGTTTTCATATACTCTACATTGACACTAATGCCTTTGGGCAGGATCATTCTTTCATAAAAATGAACAGAATGCAAGGGAACAGAGGTACAATTTACAACATGTTTTACAATTTTAAGGCCCTAACACTGCTTCGTCTTAACCAATTCAGGCCATTGCCTAGCAATATCAATATTTATAGAACCTACTGTGAGTTTGAATATATTGTTATGTGAGAAAGCCTCATCTTCCACTTTTTGAAAATCTTGTCTCCACTGGATTAAGGACAAGGGAAATTGGACGGATGGAAGATAAAATTGCCTTGAGAGAAAGTGACGGTTGACAAAAATCATAATATTGTCAAATAATTGGTTGGCAGCAGCCAGTCTGGTTGATTGGTGGAGCAACTTAATAAAATCTGCTTTGAATGCAGTTAGCCTGATGTATGGAAGGAAATTACAGTTTTGAATAAAGCTCGACTGTGTTCAGACCTGAATTCTTGGAATGAAAAAAAAACCAGTTTACATAATATTATTTTATGGGAAAATTAAAAGGCTTGATGGTGCATGAGTTTACCAGATGAACGATGACCATGACAGAGGGTTAACTGTTTCGGAGTTAGGACACGCAGAAGATGTTTGTTGGCTAGTGATTTGAAAAGCAGGTTCTAAGTGTTTGGCTCCTAGAAAAGGAGCATATGAAGACCCAGTAGAAGTATTCACAGAGAATTAGGAAGGCTTGGGGTTTAATACTTAACATCTGCAAGCAGGGAAGGTGTCCACCAATTCTGTTACATTGTACTCTTCCAAGAATTTAGTAATACCGACATTATTATTATTATTGTTACAGTGCTTTGCACACAGTAAGCACAATAAATACCACTGATTTACTATGGAGTGGAAATCCCTTGAAATCTACATGTCCCGGTTTCCCCCTCTAATAAAATATGAATTAGGACCCTCCATGAAGTGTGAAAAAAAGACAACTGGGCACACACTAAGAACATATTCAATCAACACCATTCTTAGGGATTTACCGGGAGCAGAACACTGTATGAAGTTTTTTGTTGTTGTTTTTTTGTTTTGTTTTTATGGTATTTGTTAAGCACTTCAAATTGCTGAGCACTGTTCTGAGAGCTGGGTAGATAAAGCTTCTCAGGTTGGACATAGTCCATGTCCCACATGGGGCTCACAGTTTTAATCCCCATTTTCATATGAGGCAATGGAGGCAAAGAAAAGTGAAGTGACTTGCCCAAGGTCATACAGAAAACAAGTGGCAGAGCTGGGATTAGAACCCAAGATCTTCTGACTCCCAGGCCTGTGCTCTATCCTCTAAGCCATCCTGCTTCCCAGTGCTTGGGAAATTCAATGGGAGATTGAATACACAATCCATGCCCTGGGGAAAGTTACCATCCAAATCAATCAATCAAGCAATGGTATTTACTGGGCGCTTACTACATGCAAAGCAATGTACTAAGCACTTGGGAGAGTACAACAGACTGAGCACCACATATGACAAGGGACTATGTCCAACCTAATTAACATGTACCTACCCCGACACTTAGAACAATCTTTGACACTTAGTAAGCACTTAATACCATAAAAATAAATACAACAATTAGCAGACACATTCCCTACCCATAACAAACTTAGAGTGTAGAGGGGTAGATAGGCATTAATATAAACAAGTTATTTATAATATGGAATTTAATCTAAAGGGGCAGGCAGTCACACACAATAATTTCTAGATAGACAAGTCCTTAAATAGTAATTAGTAAATCCCGCAGTCAACATCAAATCCCCCCACTGAAAAACATCACTAGAAAATGGGACTTCTACAAAAGAATGCAAACCAGAACTGCTCCAAACTATTAAACTTCCATTATTATACCATCAATCACATGGACAGTTAATGCTCAGAAGACTTCTTCCCTTCACCACTTTTTTTATGATATTTGTTAAGCGCTTACTATGTGTCAAGCATTGTTCTAAAAGCTGAGGTAGATACAAGTTAATCAAGTTGGACACAATCCCTGCCCCACAATGAGCTCTTGATTTTCATCACACATTCATGTCATCTGCTTGAGATGAGAAAAAAACACCCAATGACCCAGCATCACCAAATTACTCCAAAACAAACCCTACAAAACACAAAGCGAAACCATTTGTCATCAAAAATGTGAATTCAGCCTACAGGATGAACCTTTCTGGATTTGATTTTCTATTAAAATTGAAGGCACCCTTAAAGATCAATCCTATTGCAAGAAGACAACTCAAAGGTCTTTAAACCCCACACTATGAGAAGGGAGTTGGTGAGAAGCACATAAATCCCAAATCTTGGGAATCGGTAGTAGGCCACTAATTTTAACGTTGTTGTAAACATATGCTCCAAACACACCTCTCAATCTTTTTAATTACGTGCCTCTGCAGACTAAATCTCAGCCATTTGTAAAAAAAGAGGCACTAGAGTTAACCTCAGATTTAAATGCCATTGCTTGGTAATAGAGCTAATATCTGTGCTTTCCTCTTTGACAATCGAAAGTCAAAGACATCCAAGTGAAAAGGAATTGCTATAAAACTTTCCAACAAGGCTCAAGACAGTAGATCAGTTGGAGAAGCAGCGTGGCCTAAATGGAAAAATCAGGGTCCTGAAAGTCAGAGGACCTGGGTTCTAATCCTGACTCTGCCAGTTGCTTACTAAGTGAGTTTGGGCAAGTCACTTTTCTGTATCATTCATTCATTCATTCAATAGTATTTATTGAGTGCTGATTATGTGCAGAGCACTGTACTAAGCGCTTGGAATGTACAAATCGGTAACAGATAGAGACAGTTCCTGCCCTCTGACGGGCTTACAGTCTAATCGGGGGAGACGGACAGACAAGAGCAATAGCAATAAATAGAATCAAGGGGATAATAAATAGAATCAAGGGGATAAAAAGTGTCTTGGTTTCCTCAACTGTGAATGGGGATTCAGTACATGTTCTCCCTCCTACTTTAGACTGTGAGCTCCATGGGGGATGGGGACTCTGTCCATCATGAATAACTTGTATCTACCCCAACACTTAGAACAGTGCTTGACACATAGTAAGATTTTAACAAATACCATTCAAAAAAATCAATGGTATTAACTGAGCATCCAAGAGCTAGATCCTTTACTAAATGTTTGGGAGAGTATAGCTGGAATAGGACAAATGTTCCCTGCCCTCAAAGTGTTTGCAATTTAATGGGGAAGATGGGGAAAAATCATTGAGAGAAATATTTAAAGACCGTGAAAGCAGGAGGAACAAGGGTAAAATAGAATAGTCGACAATCGGGACAATACAGCTGAACAATAGGCTCAATTTTCCAGATAGCTATTAAAATAAGTGCAAGTATGCATAAGTATACGGATGCTAAGGAAAGAAATAAAATACACACCTGCTAAAGCTTGCTTGGTGTAACTGAGGTGTTGTGAATTCACCTTTCCATAATCCAAAAGGCCAAAAGAATAACCTGACTTCAAAAAATAGAGTTGGGGGAGGAGGACAGGAAAAACTGAGTTGACATTTTAAAGTCTCACAAGCTGATTGAACCAAAGACCAAAAGACGAATTGGGACAGAAGCACAGGAAATGTGGAATTTGCCCCAAAAGGACAGGTTGAATCATGGCTGGTTTTAAACAGAGCTAAACACATTGCTAAATATGCTGACATCCAAGGTGGCAATAGTTATCACAACATGTGATGATTCTAAAATAGTGGTAATGGAGTAAAACAGATTGGCTTTAAGACTCTACTAATTGCCTCCCTCTTACCTATGCTCTATTCTCCCACTCCATCCCAGCTTACTCTGTTTTTCCCAAATTAACCTTTTGACTATACCATGCTTGCAACTTTCCCAGTTATGATCCAGCCCTCGTGCCTTTCTCCCTTAGTGGAACTCCCTGAACCCCAAACCCCACCCTTCAAATCCCTCCTACATAAGCCACCTCCTCCAAGAGGCACTCCCTGATTAATCCACCACCTTCCTGATTGTATCACCCCATGCTTACCTCACTTTTGTTTTTTATTATTTGTATTTCTGTTCTTGCTCTTACCCATTAAATGTTTGGCCATTTATATCTACTGACTATCCCACTGGATTATAAATTCCTTCTATTATATGTTCCCAAGTGCTCTCCTTATGCTGTTGACAAGGAATAAAACATACAGGCTATATGTCCTGAGTGAGAGTAAGGTGAAGTCTCCATCTGACCGGAGCTATGAAGTCAGAGGAAATTTACCCAGGATAGCTGAAAGTGTGAAATAAAGGTATTTTAGCAGGGTAAAGATTTTACTTTGACATACTTTGGTAGAAGTGAAGAAAAATGTGGACACTAAAGGGTCTGCCTAACTTTCCCAAGCCTTGAAAAATGAAACAGGGCTGCTCTTTCAGGAACCAGTGCAATGAATCAGGTAGGTTCCAAGACTAGGCCCTAATGGGTTTTTGAATTCTCAAGGAAATATAGGCCACCTATAGACTCTCCTACCCCACCTCTGGCCAGGTCCCTAGGGGCAGAGCTTATTTATTACCTCACACAGGTAAGACATCCTCTTTTTCTGGTCGGGGCTGGACTGACACACCAGCACAATGGAAATATCATGAAGTAACATGAAGAGGGTTCTAAACAGGTCACAGAGAACTTGGGCTTCTCTGCTCTAGCTGGCTCCAGGCTGAGGAACTGCTTAGAGACAGAGACTGGTGCCAAAGAAAAAGGAACTTGGAACTGCTCTCTCTCTAATGTTCTTTCTGGAAAGGCTCGGTAGAATCCGGGAGTCAGTTTGGCCTTGGATCTGGTCACCCCCACCCATGGCTAGAGACCCACTCTGACCAAGGGATGTGGGCATCTGACATTGATGCTAGGATGGCCGAACACTTACCGCAACGTCAAACACGTACAACCAAGGGCTTTGGGTACGGGGTTTGGGTACTCAATTCTGTTGAGGCAATAATTATTCTAGGAAGGATTTTGGTGGCACTGGCTCTCAGTTTGCTGCAACCCCAGCTAATTTCATGTCTCAGATCATATAATTTGTCTCAGATTTCGGGAAAATTGATTCCAGCCTTCAGGAATTGGTTCAAAAATCAGGCCTCCGGAACCATTTTCTAGACTAAACTTTATGATGTCTTTTTTCAGCCAGTAGAAATCTCAGTGGTGCCAACTGTAACGGATACTTTATTTCCAAGCCCATTTCATGTTATACAGTGAAAGGTGTTTATTTTTTCCTCAAAGGCATCTCCTTTTTCCACAACTCATTAGTTCAAGTAAAGAAAGTAGGAGGAAATAGAAAAAGTCGCTAATATTTGGCTTGGGCTAGGGCACACGGCTATGATTTCCTGCCCTCATTTAAAAAAAAAACACTGCAGGGAGCAGAGGCAAAAGGAACACATATCAACTGTAGTCTTGCCATCCTCCTCTGCATCATACCTTTATAGCTCTTATATGATGAGCATCAGAAGGATCCAGAAAGATAGCTTTAGGTGTCCTTTGGGACCTTAGCCCTCTCAGTAAAGGATTTGGTTCAATTTTGCTCTTATATCACAGTGACCCCACTCTACACAGATAAAACACAGTAAACGCTCGATAAATACAATTGACTGACTGATAATACATGAGCTACACTAAAACCTGGCTTTTGGAAAAAGGGAATTTTTTGGTTTAACACTGACCTAACTTGCTATGTGGGCACACTGCACCGCCCCCTAGTGGGTGTTGCTACGTTTTATTCAATTTGATAGAGCTATTCTAGGTTGGTTTAAAGCTTCCGAGAGCATCGAGGGCATGTCTGTTTGTTTCTTTTAATAATGTTGGTATTTGTTAAGTGCTTACTATGTGCAGAGCACTGTTCTAAGCGCTGGGGGAGATACAGGGTAATCAGGTTGTCCCACGTGAGGCTCATAGTCTTAATCCCCATTTTACAGATGAGGTAACTGAGGCCCAGAGAAGTTAAGTGACTTGCCCACAGTCACACAGGTGACAAGTGGCAACCTTAAGGTATTTGTTAAGCATTTTCTATGTGCCAGGTGCTGTTCTAAACGCTGGAGTAGATATTAGATAATTGGGCTGGACACAATCCCTGGCTAACATAGGGTTCAGTCTTAATCCCCATTTTACAGATGAGGGAACTGAGGCAAAGAGAAATTAAGGTTACTTGCTCTAGGACACACAATGGACAAGTGGAGGAGCTGGGATTAGAAAGCCTGGTCTTCTAACTCTCAGGCCCGTGCTCATTCCAGTAGGCCACACTGCTCCCATGGTTGGGGAGAGATGTGTGGGAGATTCTACTACGTAACTACTCTATATTTTTCCCCCTTCCTTCCACTGTAAACCCAGTGCCTTTAGTGGGGCCTGGGCAGGGCTTTTCAAAACATTTGCTGCTCAGTCAATCATATTTATTGCTCTTCATCTAACCCTCTTCCAACATAAGATCCTCAAAGATATTAATCTCCTGAAAGGAAGAAAGTGAGAAAATAATTACTACTCCTCTTTCCTCAGTATTACTGAAGCAAGGGCTATATCGAGCCCCCAAGGTACAAAAGAATGAATTGTCCTCTATATACAAAAAATGACTTTTTACGTGCCCTCATGTGGCAGCCCAAGTTGATTTTTCTAGTTTATTAGGAAGAGAAGGTTATGATCTAGGGAGGGTTATGATTTGGAATCAATCAATGGTATTTACCAAGTGCTTACTATATGCAGTGCACTGAACTAAGCACTTGGGAGTATACAAGAGAGTTACCTGACAAGCTTCCTGCCCACAATGATCTTACAGTCTAGAAGGGATGATTTCAAAGTTCTTTTACTTCTCTGCACAGACTGGTATTGCTCATGGTGAGGTAAAGTTGAAGTAAACCTACCTGGGCACAGGACTCTATTTCAAGCTCCCTTTATCATGAGAAGAGAAATATAGCGGGTGTGGAGGGATAGAAACTAGAGATAAAATGATGGACTGTTAACTGCCAGCTCCTTCGAGATTGTAACTTCCTCTATAGACTGTAAGCTCACTGTGGGCAGGGAACATGTCTACCAACTCTGTTATATTGAACTCTCCCAAGCACTTAGCACAGTGGTCTGCACATTGTAAGCACTCAAATACAATTGACTGAGTAGTAGACATTATCCTTGGCCTCAAAGGAATTTGAAATCTCATCAACCATCTATTTTGTTTGCCTGCTGGGATGTACATCAGGCATGGATGATTTGAAAATATCTTGCCAGTGTCTTCAATATCTGGAATTGTGTTCTTATTGTATTCTGTGCTAAGCATTAGTGCTCTGCACACAACAGGCTCTCAGCAGTACTATTGATGGATTGAAACATTGGTCATCCAGGGGGGAGAGGGAGGGAATAAAAGTGAGAGAGAATAAAAGCCAAAAGCCAGATGTGTCTGCAGTTCTGGTTGTAGCAACTTAACATAAATAGGAGTTGAACAAGGAACAGAAAAGGGCAAACTAAATGATCCCCTGGGCAGGAGCTTCCATATTGGGTTGTCGGGAAAGATTAGGAACTTTCATTCTGGAGAGACAAAGGTAGAGTGGAGACATAATTGAAATTTACAAAAGTCATAAAGGCTGTGAATAGGCACACAAAGAATTGTTCATCAGATCCCACCCCACCAGGCAAAGAGGGGGTGCCTATTGAAGCTTGAAGGTGGTAGGTACAAAAATCAACAAGCGGAAACATTTCTTCACACAGTGGGTGGCTAGCATATGGAATCTGTTACCAGAGTTAGTTGTGCAGGCAAAAAAAATCAATAGCTTCAAGAAGGGTTTGGATAAATTCATGGATGAGTGCCACGTTCTTAGAGGGAAGAGAAGGGGCATTAGAAAGCTCCAGAAGGTTAAAGAGATATATGAATGACAGTCCATGATAAATCATTAAAGGGATGGAGTTTTGGCTATTGGATGGTTCATCCTTAACCTCGGAAAGTGGAAGTCCAGCAGGGCAACAGGATGCTTCCTAAGGACACTCTCTGTTGCCACTAGGCTAAATTGACCACGGATCAGTCGGAGCATGGCATATGCCATCTCTTCTGTTCCCGACTATGCTTTTGACAAGTCGAGAATTAAGACCTGAAATAAAGCACAAGCAGCAGGAACCGATTAACTTGAGAAACAAAGATCTCTTTTCCTACAAAAGGCAGTAAGATAAAGAGCAATAAAGCCAAATGGCCGATTCCTAAATAGAGTGTTACTCAAAGCTTTCCAAGAAGAGTCCAATATTCTTCAAAGAAGTTCAGATTGGGTTCTAGATGGTTATTAAGAACATCTTTAGGAATGAAAAATGAAGGCAAATAAAGCCCTGTTTATACTATTTGATTAAGTGCTCCCTTATTCAGCACTGCAAGTCCTTATAAAAAGGAATCTGGACCTGGGACCAAAGCTATATTGGTCTGTAACCTCTAAATCCTTGTACACCATGAGACCAAAGGACCAATTATGTAATATTAAAACCACCTTGGACGATCAATACTTTACAAAGTAAATGGCTTAAGGCTTCATGGACTTCAGATATCCTTAACAGATTGTGGCATAAACCTCTAAAGGAAAGGAATAATTTTATGGCATCCAAAGTTTAGCATTCTTGTTTTGGCAACAAGTTAAAGTATATGGGTGTTTGTTTTGGTTAGAAAGAAAGGGCTGTAATTATGTTAAAAATAGGATCTGCCTAAAGCAATTATCTTCCAGTGATCACAAAGAATTATTTTAATTAGTTCATCCTCCCTAGGTCTCCTCTTTCCATTTTCTCTAAGGTTCTTTTGTAAGCAGTTTCTAATCAAGCACCTTTTCTTTGTCCACGATGTAAAACCTGACTTCTGTTGCTTGCTTGCTTGCTTTAAAACAGCCAGTTATTTGGGGGGCTCGGATGTCTCGAATCACTACTCCAGTTTTCCTATAGAGCTCAAATGAGCCAGACTTCTATTTTTCACTATAGACTGAGCTCCATTAACATGCCAAGCACTTCAAGAAACAGTGAATACCAACCTTTGTCTATTGAACGTCTACTGAGTGAGTGACAGAAGGAACTAGCCACTCTGAATTAAGACAAGGCCACTGCCCAGAGAAAAATATGAACAAAGAAATGATGGTGGGTCAACACTGCACTGCCTGGCCATTTTTTTGTAAAATAAGCATCGCCAGGTGGGTTCTAGAACCCCAACGCCTGACTGGGGTTCTGATCTTATCCTCTAGACAGTCAGCTCATTATGGGCAGAGAACCTGTCTGCTAATTCTGAGGTATTGAACTCTCCTAAGCACTCAGTACAGTACTCTGCACATAGTAAGCACTCCAATACCACAGATGGATTGACTGAAAGTTTTTATTAAAATCACTTCTCCTTCAAGAGGCCTTTCCTGACTAAGACCTCATTTCCCCTACTCCCTCTTCCTCTGTGTCACCCTTGGATTTAGATCTCTACCCTTTATTCAACCCACCCTTAGCACTTATGTCCACATCTGTCATTTCTTTTAATGTCTGTCTTCCCCTCTAGATTGTAAGCCCCTTGTGGGCAGGGAACCTGTTTACCAACTCAATCATCTTGTACTCTCCCAAGTGTTTAGCACAGTGCACACTGTAAGAGCTCAGTAAATAGAACTCATTGACTGGGCAAGTCAAAAGCCCTCTAGCCACCTGCATCAGAAAGCATCAGTAGACAAGGCCTGGTTTAAGTCTCATGTCTACTGTTATTAGCATTCATTAGCAATCAACAGCTGATGATTGTTTCAAACAACTATGAGATTGAAAAGAAAACCCATCAATAACCTCTATTTAACTCAATCCATAGCTGAAAAAAATCTAGTTGGCTGTGCATAATATGGCTTACTTTCATAAGGCATCAATCACTAGTACTTACTGAATGCCTACTGTGTGCGGAGCACTGGGTACTAAGTGCTTGGAGGAATATCACATAATTTGCAGGCGTGGTCCCTGTCCTTGAGGAGCAGACAGTCTAGTGGAAGAAGGGAAAGGGACTAAAATCAACTGCAGAACAAGTGAAATATTCAAAAACAACCAAAAAGCAATTAAGGAAGCCTATTCCAGTGTCACAAGTGGCAGAGGTGAGAGTCAGGGTAAATAAGAGTGGTTTTCCTTTCTGTGAGGTTGGATACAATTACAACTTTATATCTGATGGATAAAGTTTCCTACTAGTAAAGCACCGTCCTAAAAATTAAGACTGCATAATTACTCAATTTCTTTGATCCAAGGTTAAAAGGAACTGCACATTTTAAGAAAAAGAGTTGTCCTTGGTATTTGGAAACTGTAGCCTGACATTAGGTTTGTTGAGAAACAGAGTTAGTAAGTTAACAGTTTGTTTGTTCATAAGCATAAACACTTAACCACACATTTTTATGGTATTTGTTAGGGGCGTATTATGTGCTAGGCATTGTACTGAGCACTGGGATACATACAAGCTTATCAATCATATTTATTGAGCACTTACCAAGTGCGGAGCATTGGATTAAGTGCTTGGGTGAGTACAATTCAACAGAATTAGCAGGCACGTGCCCTGCCCTTAATAAGCTTAAGGTCTAGAGAGGGAGATGGACATTAATATGAATAAGTAATTTGTAATACATAATTTAAAGCTTATCAGGTTGGACACAGTCTCTGTACCACATGGGGTTCACAGTCAATCCCCATTTTTCAGATGAGGTAACTGAGGCACAGAGGAAGTGAAGTGACTTACCCAAGGTCACACAGCAGACAAGTGGTAGATCTGGAATTAGAGACCAGGTCCTTCTGACTCCCAGACCTGAGCTTTATCCACTAAGTCATGCTTGGTTAGCATTACCTCTCCTTTCTCTTCCCTCTAGACTGTATGCTCTTTGTGGGTAGGGAATGTTTCTGTTAAGATTGTACTCCCCCAACTGCTCAGTACAGTGTTGTGTACATAGTATACGCTCAGTAAGTATGACTGACTCCAGCCTCTAACACAAGTCATTTGGACAGTGCAGACTAGTGTTCAGACTTGAAATTTGACTCTGCACTATAAACATGCAAATATGAATAACTACAAAGTATTTGTGATTAAGGCAAACCAGATTAACAGCCAATATAATGCTGCTGCAGTAAAACTGGCATGGTAGTCTTAAATACGATACGGTCAGATTTTCCTAATATTTGGTACCATACTTATATCATTCTGTTTGAAAGACATGCAAACGGTTTCTTACCGGATGCAGCCGAAGTAATTACCATTTTGTTCTGCATCTGGACTTAGCACAGGAGGGGCTTTCAAAATTGTCTACAACAAAGCTCCCTACCACAGGTAGTGTTAAGAAGCTCAGGGCCACTGATCACTGCTATAACGACTTTAGAGTTCTTAAATCCCAAGATGCTTTTAAAATATCTGTTTCTCTAGGGTTACGTGTTAATTCATCATTCATTACTGCTTCTATTTAATGCTCTACTACAGAAAAAGATCTTTGCCTCTCCTTTAAGGAAGTGAACCCCAGTCTCCTGTATGCAAAGCAGGAAATGACCACCCATCTTTCCGTCTCCTCCATCCATCCATTCTCTAATACATCTAGGTTACAATTTTAAAAAATTAAATGAAAATAAACACTCAACAACAAGATGAAAGGAATCTTGAGTTTCTACTTGATGAAGCACTTGTCAGAATTATTAGAAAGCACAGCGTTTGGTATACTGTCAATGGACTTTCAATAAACTAGAAGTCATATTTTTCCAATATAAAATGGTTTCCTCAAAAATTGAACTTGACTAGGCCACATTAGGTGGTTTACTCTATGACTGGTATTCTGCTCAGATACCACATGACCCACAGAAATTTTACAACCTAATCCAATTTAAACAAATTAAAAATGATATGTGAACGGATACTTCAGTGCAAAAAAATGGGGAATTTAGATTCCAGCTTCTGGGTAAAAATGACTGAGAAATCACTAAATAGTTCCATTAGAGAACAGCTCCAAGATGCTCACATCAATTCAAAAGCACTTCCCTAAGCCTCTCAGCTAAGCTCCAGCCCTCCCCTCTCTCCTCTTCTGCAAATTTAGTCAGTGCCCATTTTTTTAATGGTATTTGTTACACGCTTAGTCTGCAGCAGGCACTGAATTAAGCGCTGGGGTAGATAAAGGTTAATCAGTTTGGACAGCACAAAGGGTTCACAGTCTTAATCCCCATTTTACAGGTGAGGTAACTGAGACACAGAGAAGTTAAGTGACTTGGCTAACATCACACAGCAGATAAAATGCTGGTGCTCTTTCCATTAGGTCTCACTGCTGCCGCCTCCGATCACTAGGATCCTTGCTGGCAAGCCCCACTCCCTATGGTCAAATAACACTCCTTCTCCAAGTTTCTAAGCCTTCTCCCTTCCTCAAGCAGATCCTGAAAATGTATCCTCTCTATGAAGTCTTCTGGCCTAAGAGGACTGAATCCCAAAACACTCAATGGTGGTTGAAGTTGCAATTAATGCCTTCATTCAAGTTAGGCACTTGTTGAATGTTCGCCCAGATGTCTGAATGTCCTTTATACGTCCGTCTGCACTGCTGTCTTATGTTGCAAGTTCCTGCTACAACAGGAACTTTTAACTCTTTTTTCCAGCTCATGTAGGCAAGAATTTCATAAATAGATATTACAAGGTAATTTTATACCTTCAACCAACCTTTTAGGCATCTGCTTTGCCCTGGGAACAAGAAATCGAGCATTCAGTCGATCAGTGATATTTGTTGAAGTGCTTTCTGTATGCACTGCACTAAATGCTTGGGGGAGTGTAATACAGTCGGTAGACCCAATTCCTTCTCCAAAGGACAAGGCCAAGGAGGACAGTTCTTGAGAGATTTTAAATGAATGACTTACAGAGCTTCTCTCTTTGGATGTGACAGAGGGATATTATAAATACTTCAATGGTATTGAATAAAATTATCAAGCCTGTCCAATTCAAGAAAAGGTCAAAGTGTATAAGCAGGAGAACTGTAGAGCATTCATTTTAAAAGCAGTTTTTTTGCTCCTTCAATCACAGGGCCTCCACTAAAGGTGTTGAACAGTTCACTAAAATGAGGGATTAGGATGAAGTAGCTGGACCAAGAGCAAAGAAATATGGAGAATCTCATTCTATTCTGACAGTGATTTACCCTTAATTTACACTTCAGATCCTCAATTTTCCAAAAGTCAATGGAAGGAAATCCTTGCCACCTACCTCCTAAAGGGGAGAAGAATAAATGAATTAACATTTTGAGCCTCTCAAAGATGCTATAAAGAATGAAATTGATCTTAACCCAGTTCCTCAATAACTGACAGGAAACCCACTCGCAATTTACTTTTACTACTATTTTAAACCATGAAAATGCTAAAAAAAAAAAAAGTTTCCCTTTTTTATAGGTCTCAGAGTAGAAAACTGAACTGCCCATTGCCATGGAGACAGCTCTATTTAAAGTACAGTATGAGGCGTTTCTTTACAGTTGAGGGGTGGCAGAATAGCCAATAATAAGGCAGTGCTTCTTCAATCTCCAGGCTTGAGAATTAGATAATCGTGTGAGCTTCTGGTTAAGCTGTCACAATTATAATGTGGTGGTAACTAGCAGCAGTTCAACATATACCTTTCTTTCCCCAAACTAGGTCAATAAAAATGGAATATTTAGTGAGATCCTGAGGAGATATGGGCAAAGATCATGCCACCTCAAAACTGAATGTACCAAAATTAAATCGACGTACAATCGGTGTCCCAGATAGATCTGGCAGAAAAATGAAATAATGCTGGTCTGGCAGAAAACTAAAATCTTTTACATTTCAACTTTAATCTGCCCAACACCTACAGCTTCCCAAAATACCCATGAGTTGCAGAGTAGATCTCCTGTGGAATTTCTGAGGTCTCTTCATTTCTATGGGAAGAATGAATCGGATAGGTCAAATTCACCATCTTGTATTTACATGGTATCAAAAATGCACAAAATGCTTTCAAGTTCTTTTACCAATCCTGCTTCTTGTACCCCTAAGGTGAGAGAGCAAGTTTGCAAGACATTTTAAGTCCCAGAAAAGGGATGAAATCACTTTGTATTATCATAGGCTATGCCTGTGTCATGGTCAAAGAGAATTCTGATATTCTTACTTTCCAGTACTGCACTACTCTTCCCTACAAGAGAACTCTGAGCATTTCGGCTTAATTTTGCATGAGATAGAAGTGTTCCCTAAAACAATAAGTACCTCTATTAATCAAATGTTAATGATAGATGCTCATTCTTCCCATTAGTTCTAGCGATTCTGGAGGACATTAATTTTCATTCACAACCTGAAGTGTAAACGCTTCCCTCTCCCTTTTTATAGACTAGTCGGAGATTAGAAGCGATGTTCTAATACAAGAGATCAAATGCACTAGGCCTGAAGACCAAAGTTGAGTACCTGCCTGAATCTAATTATTCCTACCCCAAAATAGCTCATTAATGACAGCAATCATTCATACTTTTACTGAGCACTTACTGTGTGCAGAGCACTCTATTAAGTGCTTGATAGAGTGGGATATAACAGATAATAATACTACTACTAATAATAATAATGGTATTTACTAAGTGCTGGGGTAGATACGAGATAATGAGGTCCCACATGAGGCCCACAATCTGAGGGTGGGGTGAATATCAAGTGCTTACAGGGTACAGATCCAAGTCTACAGGTGACTTGGACAAGAGAGGGAGTGGAAGAAATTAGGGCTTAGTCAGAGAGGGCGTCTTGGAGGAGATATGATTTTAATAAGGCTTTGAAGGTGGGAGACAGGTGGTCGACAAGTAATAGAGGAAGAGGGAGGGAGTTCCCGGCCAAAGGGAGAACACGGGCAAGGGGTCAGAAGTGAGACAGATGAGATCGAGGGACAGTGACCAGGTTGGTGGAGGAGCAAAGTGTGAGGGCTGGTTCTTAGTAGATCAATTTGTAGCATTCAGAATCAAGACAGATAAGACTCTGCTCTGTGAAGCAGTTGACATTTTTCTAGGGGTCTTAGTCAAATTTCCTTTGAGAGAAAAACATGGACAAGCATTACCTGAAAAAGACAGAACCGTGTCCTGGAGGTTGTACCCGCTGGGTAATAACTCGGTCCTAGAACAGCATAATATATGACAAACTGTCTAGGATAGCTTGTTCTCAACAACAGCTCAAAATAAAGACCATAACAAGTGGGATAGGATACCAACACACAGGTGCCATGAAACTGAATACTCTTGGAGAGCATTTTCCAAAAGTGGTTACTGTTTTACCACATGGACTGTTTACCAAAAGCCAGGACACCAACTCTAAAAATTACCTCGGAAGCACAAACACAAGGTAGGCCTAGATTAGATCATCAGGAACTATAACGCAGAACAGTCCATTGAGATTAGCATCACATTTGAAAGGGGAAGACATGGGGCATATATATATTATGGATTCTGGAGCTAATCTGCTCCAGCTTCAGAAATGGGCCTGCCATTTGGTGTTTGGGGTGGTGGTACACTTGGTGTCTGCTTCTACAGCTCATGGCTAGTTAATCTCCTTGGGCATTAAGCAGAAATCGCTTGTTTGGTTGGATGGGGGGAGAGAGGGGAGAGCATTGCAAGTCCTCCTTCCCTCAACAAAAGAATGAGGACAGAAGCAGTGTGGCCTAGAGGAGAGAACGTGGGACTGGAGGTCAGAGGCTGTAATCCCAGCTCTGCTACTTGTCCGCTGGGTGACCTTGGTCAAGTCACTTCACTTCTCTGTGCCTCAGTTACCTCATCTACAAAATGGGGATTAAATCCTCCTCCCTCTGATGCCCATGTGGGACCAGGACCATATCAAACCTGATTTATTTTGTGTTTACCCCAGTGCTCAGTAAAGTTCCTGGCTCACAATAAGCACTTACCACAAACCATTTTAATTATTTATTAAATGTATAGTTTATATTATTAAATATAATAGTTTATACTTTATATTATTAAATATATTTAAAAATATATATTTATACTTTAAGGCAGTAGATTTGAATTAGGAATCTCTACAGAGAAATAGAGGTCTTTGGCTCCAGGTGCGTTAAGTGTCCCCAAACAACTGGATGTGGGGGTCAATCTGTTGGTCCATTTTTATCTGTTTGGTTTCAGTTCCCCCTTCTCAAAGCTGTCTTCTACCCTTCCAAAATTTTCTTAGTTTTTTAGATACACATCTTCCGGCAAAGACTTAACCTGCCATCTAAAAAGTCTATTTAGGAATATCTCTTTGGTAAGTAAAAGAGATCCCAGGAGGCATGTTCAGAGGAAGTGAGAACCGCACACAACATTAGCAGAAAAAAGTGGGCAAGGATACTGCAGTGTCTGCGGCTTCTGTAGAGAACAAGTACTGTACCTCCTTCCCTTAACCCCAGCCGGGCTTCTCAGGATGGCTACTGCTAGTCACAAGAAGACCAGATTATTAGGATGTATGGATGGCTCAGAGCAGCCATCACCACTCCTGGAAAGAAAACTCAAAACACCTGAATTGTTGATAGTGGGATTACTCCCCGCTCCCAACCGAGCACTAAATAAAAGCCCAGTGCAAGTTGACAGTGTGTCACTTGGTCACAGAAAGAAAAGCAAAGGCATTCCGTGACACTGTGTTGGAGAAAGGGTGAAAAAAGGTGCCATCAAATGGCTTCGTCTCACCAGATTCCAAACAGACCCGCCTGAGGATTGTGTCCGTTGAATCTCAATCTTGTGCTTCTAGAACAACAGCCCTAAGGGACAGATGGGTTTTGAAAAGGGCAGATGCCTACAGGGACCCAGCTCTAGGTGCAAACCATCCGAAATAATGTGTGTTTCCCACATCAGTCTTGGGAGTTCCACTAAAATGCACAGAAAGGGTTTCACTGCAAACATCACCCTGATAACAAAGAAAGCTCTCACTCACTATTCCATACCAGAAGTAGATTACCCCACATACCCACGTATACTGTGAGTGGCTTTTTGTTTTTTCACCTGCAAACATTTCTGCCATTTGCTTGCTCTGTGACTGGGCAAGTCACTTAACTTCTCTGAGCCTCAGTTTTCTTATCCACAGTACTGGGAATAAATACCTATTCTCCCTCCTCTTACACCAAAACCCCAAATGGGGCAGGGGCTGTGTCTGATCCGATCATATTGCATTTATTCTAGTGTTTGGTACATAGTAAGCACTTAACAGATACCACAATTAGGAATTCTGGTTTTCTGTTTTTGGCAATGTCCCCGCTGGAGACTGAACTATCATAACTAATTTTCTATCTTCGGGAGAATCATATTGGCATTTCCTCTTGAACTTACAGTAACTAGCCAGGCTGGATTCCTCTTACTTAAACGGCCATCCAATCCTGTTGTAATCACCAATACCCCAGCTCTACAACCATTTTGTAATATGGTTAATTGTAGGGCTATTTGGATGTAAACCATGTTAAAACAATGGTTGAAAAAGGTTCCAACAGCAGTGTAAGGTCATTGTGCACATTATGTGCTGAGGCAGTGGAAAATTATGGGTTCAACAAAGCTGCGGGTTTTGTGGTCTTAAGAATTTTCGGTCTTCCTCAGACTCAAGTGTCTCTCTAATTTCAAAGATATCTTTCCTCATGGCAGCCAAAACACTGGTACCCAGGACTCACATAAACTATTTCCAGATGAAACTCCGCCCCTGCTCACTACAAAATTAAATTTTGACACCACAGCTTAGATGGCATTTGTTCTCCAGATCAAAGGGACATTTTGGAAAACTTTAATGATGATACCACCCTAGATTCTTGCTAGAAACTTTTCAGTTTCCATTCATTCAGTCATTCATTCAGTCAATAGTATTTATTGAGTGCTGTGTGCAGAGCACTGTACTAAGCGCTTTTCAAATCGTCCCAAGCAGCCCTCTATTTCCATAACTATTCCAGTTTTGTATTTCTCATCAGGAGACACTCTGCTAATAGAAGATCAATCATGATAAGTGTATTTACACAAATACAGGTATCTTGGGATGAGATCTTTTTAAAATCTATGAAATAGGTTAATTAAAATATGGATGGCAGGTTGGATCTCATGGCCACAGTAAACCAATAAGGTTTGGGAGGTGAAGGGAAAATCAGTGTGGCTTAGTGAGAAGACTTAGGAGTGAGAGGAGCTGGGTTCTAATGCCAGCTCTGCCAATTGCTTCCTGTGTGATCGTGGGCTGTGTCATTTAACTTCTCTGTGCCTTAGTTTCCTCAACTGTAAAATGGGGATTCAATACCTGTTCTCCTTCCTACTTAAACTGCGAGCCCCATGCAGGACAGGGACTAAGTCCAACCTTAATTAACTTGTGCCTAACTCAGCGCTTAGAACAATGCTTCACATACAGTGCTTAAACACCTTTTAAAAAGAAGAAAAAAAGGGAAACCAAACTAAACTCTGAATCAACTTTGTTTAATGAGACCTGTTCCATACCCACTTTGAGATGCAATCTCACTCTCACTGTTACTACATGGTGTCTGACCTGGAACTTGACCCAATATTGTGGATTACTGCAACTGAAAAGAAATCTGTTCCAAGTCTAATTTAGTGCCAGGTTAAGATAAATCAGCCCAAAATGCCTGTGCATTTGGGCAAGGAGGAAGAGATGTGAAAAAGGATGAGGAAGGATGAATGGAGAGATGGCATTTGAAAGCTCTAAGTGAACGTGAAGAGATTTATTGGGGTGTTTTGGTAGTTTGAATTCTCCTAGAAGACAAGGGACATGTCTGCTTCACTAGTCATTTTGCATCCAACCCAGTATGGCCAAACATGCTTTGTCAGTGTTTATGGCAGTGTATCAGCCCCCTCTCTAATCTCCCTGTCTCCAGTCTTCATTGCATTTTATTGCCCAAATGAACAATACCTGAATTGAATCATCCCAACAACCACTCAAGGCTGGTGTATTTATTCCCCTCAACACTGAGTTCATATGTATATTTAATTGTACATTTGATAAGATATTAGGTATTCCCTGTCTTTGTCCCCCACTCCACTCCCACTACTGGTAAATATTTTTTTGTGTCTCCCACATTAGATTGCTGAACTCAAAGAGGGTGGGCAAACAGGTGTCTGGCTTTCTGTTCTCTTGAGTATCTAGAATAGCATTTTGCACCAACTGATGGATTGATGACTACATTAAGCTCTGTCTCACTTGATGAAGGCTTGATGGTAAAAGAAAAAAAATTCAGGGGCAGCATATTTTAAAACAGATAAAGCAATTCCAAAACTGCAATTCTTATCTATCCAGGTATCTAAACCAAAGACCCCATATGGATTCCTTGAATAATCAAAGGAATAATTACTCCCTCATGTTGAACTGATTTATCCTGACAGATGACTGTAATTTTGCATCTTGTTGGGGGGGGGGTGGTGGTCTGTTATATAGTTGTGTTGTACTCTCCCAAGCGCTTAATACAGTGCTCTGCATATTGTAAGCACTCAGTAAATACAATTGATTGATCAAAAATGATCAGCTGATGAAGACTTTGGATGGTTACGGGCAGGGAACATATCGGCTAATTCTGCTGCATTATACTCTTCCAAGCACTTAGTACAGTGCTCTGGATATAGTAAGCAGTCGATAAATACTACTGATTGATTGATTTTAAAGTGGTAAGTACTGGGCATTTCTAAAACAGAGAAGTAGTGAGGCCTGGTTCTAATCCCAGATCCGCCGCTTGTCTGCTGCGTGACCCTGAGCAAGTCGCTTCACTTCTCTGTGCCCCACAGTTACATCACTTCTCTGTGCCCCACAGTTACATTATCCGTAAAATGGAGATTAACTGTGAGCCCCATGTGGGACAAGGACTGTGTCCAACCTGATTAGCTTGTATCCACCTCGCATGCTTAGTACAGTGCCTGGCCAATAGTAAGCACTTACCAAGTACCATTAAAAAAAAATGGGAGTTTTTTTTTTTTAAACAAGGCCAAGTTTATCTTATTCCACAGGTGGAAGGAAATGAACAGAGAGGGTCACTGGTAAGGAGGGAAGGAGTTTTCTGCTCAGAAACAGGTCCTGTGACAGTCCAAACATAAGAAGGAAGCCATTAAAGGGCTGATCAGATGGTCTCCTAATTCACTAACTGCTCATCTAAGAATAAAAATAGAAATGGAATTTATTGAGCATCATACCCTGCACTGACCATTTAAGAAGACACAACAGGAACCCATTTGGAGAGCTTCTTAAACTATGTGATAGAAGAACTGGGACAGCTAAAAAAAAATTTTATTCATTTGATGTGGTCATGTTGATGTCATTATATAAAAAACCTTCATCTGTGTTGGCTGTAATACTTGCAGATTTGTTTAAACTGCTTGATTCCAACAAATGTGGAAGAGAACAAATGTTTACTTGTTCTAAAAGGAAAAGAAAATCCTCAACAGTTTGAAAACTTCTTAAAGCTGAGTAAGCAAGTAAATAAGTCATTTTTTACAAGACAATTAGTGAACAACAAGGGAATACTGAGGAAAAACAAAATTCTCTATCACTAGGGTTAACACTGATTACTTCTTTCAGTTCTATAGATAAAAATGTTTGCTTTTTAGATTACTAAATGCCATTTGTTATGATTTACTATCCTTGCTTGTAAAACATTAGGCAGGCACTAGAACTTGTCCCTGCAGTTTTGTTCATTTTTTAACCAGTTTTTCACTTCCAAAAGGAGATTTATTTCCCTTGGTTCTAAAACCATGCCAAATCCTCTATTTTGGGAGAGAATTAATCACTCACTTTTGGGCCCTAGGAAAAAGACTTTGAAACACAATTCCCAAACTGCTGCTTTCTGTGTGGATATCTAGCAGCTACAAGGAAAACCCATCCCTTCTGATGTATTTTGATTCAATAAATATAAAATAAACTTCAAGCAGAGGGCTTATAGCCAACAGAGAAATCAGATTTACAAATCATAGAGGACCAGAGAAAAAGTTTTAACCCAAAAATAAAATAAAGGAAAAGGTCACTAGTAAATCAGACTAAAGAAAGCAAATAGCTCATCTGTAAAAAAATTGCATAAGGCTAAATCAGAGTTCATCATCTTAAAAACTCATTAAATAAATTTCAAAACAGAACTAAAATATTTATTCCAAATATAAAAATCATGACCTGAAGGAATCTTTATCCCACTTGTCCAGGAACATGGAAAAAGTAGACTTTAAAGAAAAAAGAAAGAAAACATCTCCCTACATAGCAATCTTTCTAACAGGGTGGAACCAAAGGAGAAATAAATTCCTCTCCAAACACTTATTTTACACTTCAGTAGTTTGCTAAGAAAGTTCTGGTGCATGAAATCAGATGGCCAAAAGGCTGTGTTCTTTTGTGCTTAGTCAGGCTCAATGATATCCAATATTTTCATAAAATTGAATACCAACCCTTAATGCACATTCCCACACTATCAGGAGCTATATCATTCAATGGGGAAAAGTGTGGTGGCCAATGACTAACTCTGCAGAGAGGTGTGAGAATTATCTAAAACGTTCTGACAGCCACCGCTGGAAATACAATGAAATAATAAACAAAACCAAGGGACTCTGCCCTTTCCTTCTTCAAGGTCCTTCACACAATACACTATTTCAATGCAAGGGCTTCCTTTCCCCATGGACAAAAGAGGCAATCAATCAGTGGTATTTATTGAGCGCTTTCTCATCTTCATCATCAATGATATTTGAGTGCCTTCTGTCTGCAAAGCACTGTACTAAGCACTTTGGAGAGTGCAGTACAACAGAGTTGGTAGGCACATTCCCTACCCATATTGAGCTCACAATCTAGAGGGGGAGATGGACACTAATATAAATAATTTGTAGATGTGTTCTGTGTTCAGAGGACTGTACTAAGCACTTGGGAAAGTACGAAACAAGTCAGAGGGAAAAGAAAGGAAGCCTGTGAAAGATAAATTTAATCACCTTCAGGACTTTTCTCATCTAGTATTGTATGTGTTTTAATATACTGTCTGACCAGGTCTTTCAGGAATTGGTCAAAGAAGCAGCATTGTGCAGTGGATGGAGCATGGGCCTGGGTGTCATAAGGACCTGGGTTCTAATCCTGACTCTGCCACTTGTCAGCTGTGTGACCACAGGCAAGTCATTTTACAGTGTTTAGAACTGTGCTTGGCACATAGTAAGCACTTAAGTACCATCATTGTTATTACTATTATTATTGTCCACACCTCCGTTACCTCTCTGGAAAACGGGGATAAGACTCTAAGTCCCACATGGGATGTGAACTGTGTCCATGTTATTCATCTGCATCTACCTCAGTGCTTAGTACGATGCCTGGAATTTAGTAAGTGCTCAATATCATTAAAAAAAAAACCCCAAAAAACTTCCCCAGGTTTCAGTGGCCAACAGTGAGATGTATATCTATCTTTCCAATCTTGACCTCTCACCCTCATCTTCAGTTTTGCCTGTCTTGCTGTATGTTCCTTATTACCATAAATAGCACCCTAATCTTCCCTTCCTCCTAAATTTATAACTTTAGAGATGGCCATCTTCAGCCTTCTCTCCTTGCCCAAGCCCTATGGACTTTTATTCAGCGCTACTTCTCAAATGGTTCTCCACCTAATGATCGTAGTACTTGTTAAGCACTTACTCTGTAAATGGTATTTAGAGAACGCTTACTACATGTAGAGCACTGTACTAATCGCTTGGAAGAGTACAATACAACAGAATTAGTGGACACACTCCCTGCCCATAATGAGCATACTATATGCCAAGCACTGTTCTAAGCTCTGGGATAGACACGAGGTACTCTCCCCACCTTCAAAGCCTTATTGAAAGCCCAACTCCCCCAAGAGGCCTTCCCTAAGCCCTCTTTTCCTCTTCTCCCATTCCCTTCTGTGTCACCCTGAATTACGTCCTTTATTTAATCACCCCCAGCCCCAAAGCTCTTATGTACATATCTGCAAGTTATTTATAATAATGTCTGTCACCCCCTCTACACTGTAAGCTTGTTGTGGTCAGGTTATGTGTCTGTTTACTGTTATACTGTACTCTCCCAAGGGCTTAATACAGTGCTTTGCACATGGTAAGCACCTAATAAATATGACTGAATGAATGACTGAATGTTGGACACAGTCCCTGTCCCACATGGGGCTCACAGACTGAATTCTTTCATCCTTGTTCAGGGACATTCATCTGGTGTCTGGATTAACCCCCCTTCTCCAACCTTCCTACTCCAATCTATGTTTCGCACACAATAAGCGCTCAATAAATACAACTGAACTGAATTAATTAATGCTAGCCACCGCAAAAACCCTCCAAGTGCTGCTTTGATCATGTCACTGCCCTTCTCAAGCCTTCCCACCCAGTCTCCTCTTTTTCCCTCCTTCCCTGCCCCCTGGCTTGTATCTCCCCCGCCCCAGGGTGGACAGTGGGAAAGAAAAACTGGACTCCAAAAAATGTGTAGTGACATCCATCGTGCCCTGCCCTTACCCAGCATGTTTTGCCGTTTTTGCACCACTCCACCCAATCGATCAGGCCTCTCCCAGCCTGAGCTGAGGGTTTGGCTGGGGTCCTCTGAGCCACCCAGCTTGGCCCTTCCCTCCCCGGTCTCCGTGAACTCGGCCACCACGTCTGGACCGCAGAACTTGGTGGCAGGAACCGTGGCGGAGGGAGGCTGGGGGCCAAAAGTTAAAACCACAGAGGAAAAGAAATACCAAATCCACGCGGGCAGGGACAGAACAGATGGACACCAGTCGTCTTGTTGCAAAACTGGGCAAAAGGCCACCCTACATATGTCCTCAGTCAGTCTCTCCACTCCATTTGCATCCTGCTTGGGAGCCACTCTCCCTCACTTGAGAGACACAGTGTCTCCCCCTTGAAACCCTCTAGGCTGTAAACTCATTGTGGGCAGGGAATTGTTATGTCATCAAGTGGCTAGTACAGTGCTCTGCACACAGTAGAAATACGAATACGAATATTCGTAGAAATACGAATGACTGATGTCCAGAATGCCATCTCCTCTTCTTTGAAGTCATGCTCGGTGTCCCTATCATCTAAAACCAAAAGTTTGATCTCTGTGCTTTGGAGAGTAAATTGTACCTTGGTTGTATCATGGGGTACTGCAATACAATAATATTGGTAATCCTTAGCAAGAGGCTCAAAGGTAGAAGCCTGTTCTGTTGCTGGCAGTAGCAGGTCTGCAACTTTACCAAAGAATTTGCCAACTGTGCTTGAAGACCTACCCTCTTCATGTCTTCATAGCATTCCTTGTAGCAGGGGAGCACCTTCTGAAAATCAATCAGTGGCATTTCTTGAGCACTTACTATGGATGTACAAAGAGCTTGGAGGGTACAAAGCAACAGAATTAGCCCATGCATTCCCTGTCCAAAACATCTACAAATTCCTCTCTTCATTAACGGCTTCTCTGATCATAATTTTAAATTAATCTGCTTTCTCGAAAACTGGTGCAAGATATTTTAATCCCAAGATTTGGGCTGGCAGAAGAAAAACCATAATGACTTTACCTGTTTCTTCTTCTTGCAATGATAGATTGGACTGCTGAAACTTGAATTCTCTTTAGATAATTCCTGGAATGATTTGCAATGAACTCACTGATATCTGCAGTACTGTTTTGTTGTTTTGTGTTTTTGTTTTTTTAAAAAAAAACCATGTTGCTTTCTGATTCTGTGATTACTAGTTTAGGGGTCTCCTAGCTTTGAAAAATCTGATATACAGTATGGTCATAACTTCAGATCCATTTATTGTTGATTGCTTACTCTCAGCCCAGGGGTTGGGGGGATGGGAAGAGAGGAGGGAGGGATTTATTTACTTAGGCTAAAGCATCAAACAATCCAGCTTGCCTTCCCACCTGTATCCCCGGGGTAGTTGTACCTTGGAGGGGGGTGGTTATAACTCAAGATATGGCATCAAACAACGCTGGTAGTATCTAGAAGCAGTTGTAACCTGGGTTATGCCTGAACTCTTATTTCAAAACCAGGTGTTTGATAATATTTCACTGTTGACTTGAAAGGAAGTGTTTGGGCTCTTCAAAAGGCTTCATGCTGAGCATAATTAGGGAAGTTCAGTGCTCCCTTCAGGACTGGCTAAAAACAACTTTTGTATCATTTGCTTGATATTCACTTACTTAGCAAAGTACAATTCAAACAGATTTAGTTAATTTCATCTCTATTTTTAAGAGAAGTTAAATATCTTAATAGGTATTGCCACTGTACATCAGTGGCTTTGACATTGCTCCATTATGTACTTAAGGTCTGCATAACAATGTATTTTGAAAACATAATTTAAAACTGTAAACACTGTTGTTTGCTTTAAAAGACTCTGCTTGCTGGAGGAACTAAATAGGGGAAAGAAGACAACTTTAACTCCCTGGCTTCTCTTCCTCAATTCTCTGCTTCTAGAAGTTGAGAAAATGAATCTGTGGATACTATTCCTCTATCAATCAATCAGTCATACTTACCGAGTGCTTACTGTGTGCAAACCACTGTACTAAGTGCTTGGAAGAGTACAAGAAAGAAAAAGACACATTCCCTGCCCACAGTGAGTTTAGAGTTTAGAGGAGTAGACAGACATAAATAAATTATGGGTATGTACATAAATGCTTTGGGGCGGGGGGGAGGGAGGGATTAATAAAGAGCACAAGTCCAGGGATGCAGAAGGGAGTGGGAAAATGAGGGCTTAGTCAGGGAAGACCCCTTGGAAGAGAAGTCCTGAGCACCAAACAAGGAACTTCATCCCAAATACAACAGATCTAAGTATCTCTTACCATTCCTGACCTTCTAGTTATTTTAAGCCACATTGGACTTCGTAGAAAAAGAATGAAATAGGGGAGTTTTACATCTACATGAAAAATGTCACAGAATGAGACCAGGGGGATTTCTGTCTCTAACAGTGGCCCCAGAGACAACCTGGAGGAACTGCTGATGGGCTTTCCAAGCCTTACAGCACAGCCATGAGACTGCCGGCCCCACTCTAATCACGGATCCTCCTCCTGAGAAAGGACACTTGACCACCTCTGAAGTCTCAGCCTTCTAGTGGACCACCAGTTGTGACTCAACAGTGCCCCGGTGGAGAGAACGGCCCCCAGAAAACAAAAAACATGTATAGTCTGGGGGACTTTGGCTCCCAAAATCTGCCTATAGGAATTATGTTGCTAATGGCATGCACAATGCCACACACTCTCTCTCGCCTCTGTCTGTCCTGTCCCTGATGGGGCAATGAGCACAAAAAGAGGCAGCATGGTCTAGTAGAAAAACACAGCCCTGGGGAGTCACAGATCCTGGGTTCGAATCGTCACTCCAGTACTTGCTGGCTGTAAGGTCCTATACAAGTCACTCTCTGTGCCTCAGTTTCCTCACCTGTAAAATGGGGAAACAATACCTGTTCTTCCTACTTAAGACTGGGAGCCCCATGTGGGACAGGCACTGTGTGATCTGATTAACTTGTACCTACCCCAGTGCTTAGCACATTGCTTGGCACATATTAAGTGCTTAAAGAATGCCACAATATTCTTATTTTTATGAGGGAAACAGGCAGGAGGCATATTAAAGAAGGAATAAGGCAAAGGAGAAGGTGTCCAAGGGACCCTGCTTTTCCCTTTAATCTTATTTCCACCTTTCTCTCCCCAACATAACCAACTACCATGATTTTCTTTTTTTCCTTTCCCATATCAGGCCTCTGCAATACAGGACTGATTTTTTTTCCCCTCTCCTTTAGGATCATTTTGTTTTAGGGAGTTGAAAATGAGAAAGTACCAAATAAAAATCAGAATATTTTTGAGTACGTAAAAATATCAATAGAAAATTGCAAAAATAGAATTAATGCATAAAAATTTCTACCTGAGAGTAGGATAACTTTGCCTTTCATAGAGCCAATAAATACCCACAGCGAAAACACTACAATTATCCAAATGTTCCACCAAGCCTGTAAAGACATAACTACAATAAGAAGGAATCTGAATTGAACATAGATTATTGTAATTCTAAGCAAAAACATGAGAAAACTACCTTAACTTTGCAATTATGTGGGAGAAATACTTTGCTTTATTCAGGTTAGCTCATTAAAAAAAAATAAGTCAGTGAAATAAAACTGCTCTTATGCAAAATCAGGAATATGTAAAATCTGGTGTCTCAAGTGCACTCCCCAATTTTTCTATTTAGGGATTTAAGTAGGTAAACGCCTTCATCTAAGAGACTATTAAAAAGCAAAGGGATGATAAGTCCCATCTAGAATGGTGTGGTGCAATCAAGGTTGTAAACGACTCAGGAGTTACGAAAATGTATGTGGAGTTTTAATATGTGGTCCGCCACTCGCCAAAGGGATCTGTGGAAGTAGAAAAAGAGGCGAGAGGAAGCCATGGAGGTAATTCTGGCATCGGTGGCAGGAGACACTTCCGCAAGGAGAGGTGAGAGGATTGGGGAGAGACAAGACCAAGGAAGAGGATGATGTGGAAGGACAGGGATGAAGAGAGAAGGTAAGCTGGTCTCCCTCTGGGCTTCTGCCACTCCCAGACTTTCTGCCATAATGCTGATGGGTCATAACCTTCTAATAATGTGCCAAAGTTCTGATAGCCAACATCAATGTGGCATCAATGTAGTTGACTGTATCCTGTATGGCTCAAATCACTTCCTCTGACTTCTGAATAGCTAAAGAAGAGAGCACTGGACAACACTAAGATGTTTTATTGATGGACGGCTATTTACCCCTTTGGAATTAACCAAGTGGTCAAATTCACCCTGCTGCCAGTGGAATTTCCTTACCTTAGCTGTACTGAAGGCCAGAGAGATCTCACAATCTTTGAAAAGCAAATATCGGCATTTCCACCTTCCCTACCACCACCTCCACCACATAAAGCAGCTTCAGTGGTAGTTGAAGAGCATCTCAGACCTCTCTACTGATAGACTAATGAGACTTTTTTTTTAATTTTACAAGTTTATTTTAAGCAGGACATTGTTTTGATGGTCTGGTGTGGGATTCAACAGAAAACTGAAAGCAAGACAATACTAAGGCCTTAAATCCAAACTCAAAAGGTCCTGTTGAAATGCACACCAATGAAAATTTTTCAACATGCAGTGCAGTTTTCATGTTATTTGCCTTTTGGGCAAACGCCAAGAAATTCAGCTGGACAGCTGGAGGTGAATTCAGCTACTTCTGAAATAGCAAAATTAAACTAAAGAAACACAACCTAGGCAACATCCACACACTTGCACAAAGCTGACCACCCACTGTTAAGGGATAACTCTGAATGGAAAAGGGGTGTGGGGGAGGGGTGTTTGTGAAGACATTTCTTGCCAGACTCTCTTTCCTTATTTAGGTTACCAAACTAAATTAAATGCTAAATACTTAATGAATCACTTGACCATCTCAACAATTTGAAAACAGCACTGTCATGGTTTGTTAAAAAAACAATTTGGTGCTTGTTTTTTCAGCTCCCATTTTATGGATTGGATTTCGATTATGTCTACTGGCAAAGGGTTCCCCATTCATTGAACATCAAATCTCTATAGTGTGATTTTTAGGCTCACTCTTCACTAAAATTAAAAATTTCTCCCATTTGACTTGCTTTAAGAGTAGCCAAGAACATCACTGCTCAAAAAAAGACACTACAGATGCTGTAATGTCATGGTACAATTGGCTCAAACCACTCCTCTTCCCTGTAAAATTCAGGCCATAGCATAAATGTTACACCTGGAATGATTGAAAATGCAGCAGTGTAAGGGCTCAGAGAGAGGCAAGAAATGAGTTCACAAAGGCACGGTAAACATTTACCTTACCCACCAAATTATGGAAACATTTAGTAAAAAGATACTTTAGGAAGTCAAAGAGATTGTCAAAGGCTAATATAAGTATTAGAAAAAAGTTACAAAATCTCCTTAATGATCAGCAGCTGGCCCTCCTACCCATAAGAATAAGAAGTCCGTTATTGGGCAGGGATAGTCTTTATCTGTTGCCAAATTGTACATTCCAAGCGCTTAGTTCAGTGTTCTGCACATACTAAGCATTCAATAAATACTACTGAATGAATGAAATGGTCTCAAAAACCCCAAATCAAATGAATTAGTCTTTCATCTACAAATCCTAACCACCCCCACACCCCAACTGATCCTTGCTTTATAAAAATGTACCTTCAAAATTTGCCAGATCCACTGGGGCAGGGATTGTCTCTATCTGTTGCTGAATTGTACATTCCAAGCGCTTAGTACAGTGCTCTGAACATAGTAAGCACTCAATAAATTCGATTGAATGAATGAAAAATCCACTTCCACTTCTCTAAACCAATATGGCACCGGTAACTTTATTCTATACACTTAAACACACCCTTTGATCAAATGCAATGTTTTAAATCAAACACTGCTCTGAAAGGCCAGGCTTTTCAAATCTTTTTTTATTTTCTTAAAATGAAGATGGGAAAGAAAAATATTTTTAAAAGTCCTAACAAATGAAAACTTGCCGATGACATTAGGGCCTGCAGTGAAACAGTTAACATTCAACTATGCTGATCTGCCCTTCTGATCCATTACATTTCTCACAGGCTGCCGCTACAATGAGCTGAGCAAGTATCAACTGTAATATGATCCCAGAGTTTATGGAAAAAAATAACTGCACATACCAAGCATGCACATTTAACAAGATTTTTTTAAATACAAAACTATCAGATAAACACAATGTAGGGCACATTTCACCTTTGATTAACTTTAAATCTGCAGTCCCTTTGGTCCCCCCCACCTCTCAAATAAAAGAAGGAGGAAAAAAAACCCAGCAGCCCCACTGCAGGGAAAAGAGGCTTGAAAAACAACTTTGATTGGCACTTGGCCTGACCCACAGAGGAAGAAAAACAGTTTTTGGACAAAGAGCGCAAATATTTGAGCTCACTTACTTACATGCTTTTTTTTTTTAATATGTACAGGGACCATTCCCGTGCAAAATGCATTTAGAGAAATGGGCTTTAAAAAAAAAAAAAAGGTACCGCATTCATCTTAGTCCTTCAGACCTGATGCTATTTGCCCAGCTCAGCAATTTTAATTCATTTGCAGAGGACAAACAGGAGCACCTCCGCTAATGTTTCGACTTAATCAGATGTAGAAACCGGGTTAAGGAAAAAGAGGAAGAGCGATCAACTGATGATAATATGACCCAACGGGCCTATTAAGGCCCCGACTCTTATTAAAAGCCTTTTCATTCCGGGGGAGGAGGGGGATTTTCTTTTATTTTATTTTTAAAGAAGGTTTTCTGCAGAATGGAGCTGCTCAACAATGCTGGAGTTAACTTTCTATCAATCACCAAAGCTAGGGTTGGTGCAGATGGGAATGGAAGTGGGGGGGACAGAGGGGGTGACCTTCCCACCCCACCCCCAATTCCTAGCCTTCCATAGGGAATGGCGTTTTCCCCATGGATATAAAGTTCAAGCTGCTTTCAGGCCCAGTTGTGATGGGTGATAAACAAAAAAAAAGGAAGAATCCTGATAAACCACAACAATAACAACAACATCAACACAAACCCCTCCACCTTCCCCTGGGATCAGGGATGGATCCTCAGCGCTTAGAACAGTGCTTGGCCCATCTTGTGAGTCCGTTATTGGGCAGGAATTGTCTCTGTTGCCTAATTGTACATTCCAAGTGCTTAGTGCTTTGCACATAGTAAGCGCTCAATAGATACGACTGAATGAATGAATAAGGGCTTAACAAATACCATTATTATTATTATCATCCGGACGCCGCTGCAGCTTTTCTTGTGTATGTGGGGGGGCCGGGTGCTTGGCAGATTTGCACGCCCGCACAAAAGCTCGGTGCTATTTACTGAGCGTTTATACTCGGTGCACGGCACTGTGCTGGGCGCTAGGGAGAGCACGACTGCGATTTAATGGGCGGACCTGCGATGCCATCAGGCGAGGCAGAAAAGTTGCAACGATCGGGGTGTGGGGGGAGCACCCCGCCCCCTCCCCCTTATCTTTTGCACCCCCACATTCACTCATTTGTATTTACTGAGCGCCTACTGTGTGCAGAGCACTGTGCTAGGCTCTTGGAACGCACAATTCGATCCCCCCCCCCCAAAAAAAGCAACTGGGGGTGGGAAGGACGAGCCGGCTGAGTCCGGTGCAGCCCCTCCATCCAAGCGATGGGAGCGACTGTTTGAGCGCCGTCCCGAGCCCTTGGGCGAGCCCCGGCCCTCCTTAAGTGCCCTGGGCGTGAATGCACGGCATCGGGGCGCCCTACCTTGCGCAGCACTTTCCGGCAGTTGGTGCAGAGCAGGTAGTCGGTGGGGGTGGTGGGGGTGGTGGAGGTGGAGGTGGAGGTGCTGCCGCCGCCCCGGTTCATCCTGGCCCGGGGGAGTGGGCGGTGGGATGGACGGAGGGGCTGTGCTGAACGCTCCGCCCAGCGCTCCGCACAGAGTAGGCGCGCAATAAATAGGAATGAATGAATGGCTGCGGGGGGGACGGGTGGACAGCAACGGAGCTCCGGAGGAGGCGGCTGCTGCTCTTCTTCTTCCTCCTCCTCTTCTTCTTCCTCCTCCTCCTCCTCCTCCTCTTCTTCTTCTTCCTCCTCCTTCTCCTCCTCCTCGTCCCGTTGTTCCCCCCACTCCGACCAATCAGCGCCCTCCGACTCCGCCCCCGACCAATCAGCGCCCAGGATCCGGCTGGGGCCAGGCGCCGGCCAATCGGCGACGCCGAGGTCTTCTTGAATCTCCGGGCAAGTTGAGTTTATCTCCGAGGGCTCCGGCCGGGAGGGGGAGGGGTCAGCGGCGGCGCCTCCGCCAATGGGGAAGGAGGGTGGCTGGGATGCAAATGAGGGCGGCCGGCGAAGCTCCGCCCCCTCTGCTTTGGCCTCTGCGGATCAGGGGACGGGACGGGACGGGACAGTCATTCATTCATTCACTCACTCATTCATTCATTCACTCATTCATTCACTTATTCATTCATTCACTCATTAAAAATGGGGATTAAAAAATGTGAGCCCCACGTGGGACAATCTGATTACCCTGGATCTACCCCAGCGCTTAGAACAGTGCTCTGCACATAGTAAGCACTTAACAAATACCATAATTATTATTATTCATTCACTCATGCACTCATTCATTCACTCACTCATTCATTTACTCATTCATTGTCATATTTATTGAGTGCTTACTATGTGCAGAGCACTGTACTAAGCACTTCGAGAAGCAGCATGGCTCAGTGGAAAGAGCATGGGCTTTGGAGTCAGGGGTCATGAGTTCGAGTGCCAGCTCTGCCACTTGTCAGCTGTGTGACTGTGGGCAAGTCACTTAACTTCTCTGTGCCTCAGTTACCTCATCTGTAAAATGGGGATTAAGACTGTGAGCCCCACGTGGGACAACCTGATTTCCCTGTGTCTACCCCAGCGCTTAGAACAGTGCTCTGCACATAGTAAGCGCTTAACAAATACCAACACTTCGACAGTACAATTCGGCAACAGAGACAATCCCAGCCCAACAACAGGCAGAGGAGGACGGATAAATAAATAGCAGGAAGTGCAAATTGAAGTGCGAAGCCAGCATGGGGCTTGATTTACTTTATATATATATAAAGTATATATATATCATTCAGCCAAAAAAGGTGCAGTGATTAGAAACTGTCCTAGCAGAAGGTGGGGAAGAACAGTACTGAGAAGGATCTAGCATTCCCAAAGTCTTCCAAGTCAGAGCGGCTCAAAAGAACTTTACGAATAATCCATCCTAGTTATTGAGCTCTTAGTGAGCTCAGAGCACTGTAGTAAGCGCTTGGGAGACTAGATATAATAGGAAACAAGTCTTGGGGATTAAGATTGTGAGATCCATGTGGGACAACCTGGTTACCTTGTATCTACGGCAGCGTTTAGAAAAGTGCTTGGCACATAGCATTTAAATGCCATCATTATTATTATTATTATTACTAGACACATTCCCTGCACACAATAAGATTACAGTCTAGAGACAGACATTATAATAAATAAATACATTGAGAAGCAGCATGGCCTAACGGGAAGACCATGGGCCTGGGAGTCAGAAGGTCATGGGTTCTAATCCTGCCTCTGCCACTTGTCTGCTATGTGACCTTGGGAAGGTCACTTTCCTGGGCCTCAGTTACCTCATCTGTAAAATGGGGATTGAGACTGTGAACCCCACATGGGTCAGGGACTGTGACCATCCCAATTTGCTCGTATCCACCCCAGTGCTTAGTTCCGTGCCCGACACATAGTATTCATTCATTCAATAGTATTTATTGAGCGCTTACTAGGTGCAGAGCACTGTACTAAGCGCTTGGAATGTACAAGTCGGCAACAGATAGAGACAGTTCCTGCCCTTTGACGGGCTTACAGTCAGTAAGCACTTAATAAATACCAGGATTATTATTATATTATATTTAAATCAGTGCTTTGGGACTGGGAAGAGGGATGCATAAAAGGAGCAAGTCAGGGCGAGGCAGAAGGGGGTGGGGGAAGAAGAAAGGGCTCAATCAGGGAAGTCCTCTTGGAGGAGATGTGTCTTTAATCAGACTTTGCTGGGGGTGGGGGGAGTAATCGTTGGATAAGGATCTTCCTCATCAGAATTTTCCTTTCATAAATGAGCAAGCCGAGACCAGGGGAGGAACTGGAGCTACCTAGAATATATTTTAAGGTCTGTAGCCCCTTTCCTTGACTATAAGCTCCTTGAGGGCAAGAATGGTGTCATCCTATTCATTCATTCATTCAATAGTATTTATTGAGCGCTTACTATGTGCAGAGCACTGTACTAAGCGCTTGGGATGAACAAGTCGGCAACAGATACAGTCCCTGCCGTTTGACGGGCTTACAGTCCTACTCCACTGTACTCTCCTCAGTGCTCAGTACAATGCTATATCCCAAGGTGAGCACTCAATAAATACTACTGATTGATTGATTCCACTGGCCAACCCAACAGTAAAGCCAAGTAGTGAAATCAAGTTACTTCTGACTTAAGACCTATGAACCTATGACCTGGCACATTGGTCAGGAGAGTAGGAAAGAAAGACAGGTCTTTGGGATGCCTCCTCAATAAAACGCCTCTCTGAGGCAGTTGGTAGCACATGTGGAGACGAGCTCTGGATCAGAAGGCAGGTCCAGGTAAGGAATTTGCACTGGTGCCATTAGGACAATTAGACTGCAAGAAATGAGTCAGGATTTCAAGCATCCGAGCTAGCAACAGAGAGGAGACAGTGTGTAATTAGGATTTAGAAGTTAGGAAGTAGGCCCCTCTTGTAGCACACAGGCTTATTTGACTCGGTGGGTGTAGGATTGAAACCTGTTCTCCAGCGAGGACAAAGACTGGTGTTTTTATTAATTTTGATTGGTCTCTTCGCTTACACACGCACCTGAAAAGATCCGGGGGTAATTTAGGGTACTTTTAAGCCGACTGGATTCATTTGGAAAGGATTAATTTGTGGCTCTGCTACCTGTTCTTTCTTGGCTGTGACCGCCCCCATGGCAATACTGTGTGACATCACCCATTTCCTGCTTTCCCTTTAAAAGGTCTCTAATACATCCAGAATTTGTGAAGCACTGCAGTTGTCAGGATCTGGTTGTGGATGATTTAGCTCAACTGTTCCAGCACTCCAGGGACCTGCATTTTGTTATTTTGTTATTTTAAAAGACCCACACTGGTTTCCAGTGCAGGTCTAGGCTTGTGATGCAGAGTCAAAACGGTGCTTTTTTAAGAAAAATACGGCAAAAACAGCATTATCTGGAGGCTGTTATACATCAGAGGATCTAAGAAAATTGTTTAGTTACAACTGCCCTCCTCCCCTTTCCCTGGCAGCTGGTTTGACCCTCCCCCACTCTGTCCTTTGTGAGAGCTTACACAGTAAAACTGCATTTAGAAAGGGGAAAAATGGGCCGTCAGAACAAACTGCGAAAGACAAGGAAATTCAGTAAAGGAAGAAATATACCATATGTCCTTCAATGCAGAGAAACAAGGGGCAGAGCAAGAAAGTCAACATGACATGGTTTTCCTAGGAACTGAAGCACATATGTTTTCCCCCTTGAGGGCAAATTTCCTAGGCCAGACTCTTGACTGGTTCATTCTTTTTAATGCAGTTTATGTGTGAATTAAGGTTTTTTTTAACGAGGGGAAAGATTGGAAGGTTAAGTGAATTTGGGCCAGGGGATTGAATTCCATCACACTGTATTTTTACTTCCAAATGACACTTTCTAATTGTGTTATTATCATTCTTTAATTAGCATGGCTCGGTGGACTAAGTACAGAACTGGGAATCAGAGGCTCTTGAATTCTACTTGCAGCCAGCCTTCATCTAGCTTCATGACCTTGGGAAAATTTCTTAATTTAATCTCACTTGGTCCTCAGTTTTCTCACCTGTGAAATGGGGTCGGGGACATTAATTCACCTCACCAGTTACTTTACTGGGCTATGGCAGAACCTTGTGCTCTGGAAAAGAATAAATTGAGCAGCTTATTTTTTCTATCCCAAAGTGCTTTTAGGTTTGACAACAGCCCTCCTTGAAAAACTCTGCAGACAAGGGTAAAGGACCCTCTAGTTCCTTATGTGGGTCGAGATGCCCAAATAATTCAATGTCGGTGAGTCAGTAGAATTTATTGAGCTCCTACTGCATTCAGAGCACTGAATTTAAGATTGGGTGAGTACATTGGAGTTGGTATATATGGCCCCTGCCCTCAAGGAGTTGACAATCTAGAGACAGATACTGAAATAATTTATAGATTAAAAAGGAGGTGGGGGAAGGGGATGTGTGGTTGACTTTGTGTTTAAGTAACAGGGCAGGTAAAATGTGAATAGAAGGGCTTAGGAATGCAGAGTGCTGATGGAGGTGGTAGTTGTAGCAAGGAGGTATAAACTGGGGAGAACAGAAATTAAATGGAAATGCCTCCTTGCCTTTCCGCTTCAACAAACTCCACTCGGGTGAGTCAGAAAAAGGTTTTAATCAGTGGCAGATACTCTGGGCTTGCAACAAATGCCCTGCCAAAGGAAAAAAAAAGATGGTACAGTTCCATCCTTATTGTTTAATTGTAATTTAAATTGACAACAGACCATCACTCTCCCCACCTTTAAAGTCTTATTAAAATCACATCTCCTCCAAGAGGCCTTACCCGACTTAAGTCCCCTTTTCCCCTACTCCTTCTCCACCCCCTACATGGACCTCGAACTTGGATCTATCCTCTTTAAGCCCTTGATATCCGCCCCAGGCCTACAGTGGTTCTGAATGTATCTGTAAGTTTTTTTAATCATCCGACTCCCGGTTTTAGACTGTGAGCTCCTTGGGCGGTCAGTAAAGTGTGGACCAACTCTATTATACACTACTCTACCAAGCGCTTAGTAGAATGCTGAGCACACCAAAGGCACTCGATGCATGCCACCAACTGACTGAGGAAAATGCATTCAGGAAGTGTTTGTATCAGCTAACAAGAAGCCGTGCTTGAAGTGACTACATAATCCCATCTGTTGGCACAGCAAGCTGCCAGACTGTAAACTTCTTGTGGGCAGGAAATGTGTCTACTATATTGTTCTAGTGTGCTCCGCCAAGTGCTTAGTACAGTGCTCTGCACACAATAAGCAATAAATACAATTTGACTGACTGATTACTTTCTCCATTAGGCTGGTGCGATACCTCTGTTTCTGCTTGCCTATCATATATATGCACCCAAGATACTTTCCTCTCCAAAGCTTTTTGGATTAAAATCAGTTTTTAATATTCTTATTTTATTTTTAATTTCTGCATTATCAAGTCAGAGGACCGGGGTTCTAATCCCAGCTCCTCCACTTATCTGCTGTGTGATCTTAGGCAAATCACTTAACTCATCTGTGCCTCAGTTACCTCATCTGTTAAAAGGGGCATTAAGATTGTAAATGCCATGGACATGGACTGTGTCCAACCTGATTAGCTTGCATCTAATCACATAGTGATAACCACAGTGCTTAGTCCAGTTCCTGACACATTGTAAGCGCAAAACTGATACCATCAAAAAAATAAGCCATTGCACTGGCATTCACCTTCAGGATCATTTTCCCTCTGACATCGTTCAATAAAGATTCTTGGACTCAGGGTCTAGGAAATCCTCCTTGACTGGAGTCTTTAAATCAGGTTGACGCTAAAAACATTCTTTACTCCAGCTTTCCAACTGCTCTTCTAACCCCAGCAGCATGCATTCTCATTGCAATGTAGTACTTGCTTACCCAAGGTTCAGCTCAGTGTCTATAGATGCCTATTCTAGTCTTTACCTGTGTCCAGTTGAGATGCCTCACATTATCATTTACTATTTAGGATTGGAATTAGATATATTCTCAGCCAGTTGAGGGAATTTAGGAAGTGTGACAGTGGGTTTTGGAGATAGATAAGGTCATCAACCCTAGGAAAGGACTCTCTTAAATCTTCCCACCATTTTTTCAAGTAAAAATCAACAGAGGTTCTAAAAGTCATAAAGGATGATAGTGAACATGGACTGTCGCTCTATTTAGTCTTCTGTTTTTCAGCCATGTCTGAAGATTTTTCAGACTCATTGGTTTTAAAGGTAAATGTCAAACATGACATTTCCAAACTTCAACCTCCTGACAAGCAAAGCTATCTAGTTTCCAGGAGACACCCAGACAATGGCCTATGGGAAAGAGAATAATAATAATATAATAACATTTATTAAGTGCTTACTATGTGTCAAGCCCTATTCTAAATGCTGGGGCAGATAAAAGCTAATTAGGTTGGACACAGTCCCTGTCCCACAAGGGACTCACAGTCTTAATCCCCATTATATAGATGAGGGAACTGAGGCACAGAGAAGTTAAATGATTTGCCCAAGGTCACACAACAGGAAAGTGGAGGAGCTGGAATTAGAACCCAGGTCCTTCCAGGGTTGGGATTCCCAGGCCTGTGGTCTGCCCAGTAGGCAACTTTGCCACGCTGCTTCATGCTTCCCAGAATGAGCCTGAGAGTCAGAGGACCTGGGTTCCAGTCCTGACTCCACCACTTGCCTGCTGCGTAACCTTGGGTAAGTCACTTACCTTCTCTGGGCCTCGGTTTCCTTGTCTGCAAAATGGGGATTCAATACCCCTTCTCCCTCCTACTTAGATTATGAGCCCCCTGTAGGACCTGACGTGATGCTCTTGTCTCTACCCCAGTGCTTAAAACAGTGCTTGACACACCTAGTATGGATTTAGTAAATACAATAACAATACAGTAGAATAGTTCACTGTATCATAATATTATTACCAGTATTATTATTTATGGTTCTAGCTACAGGATATGGGAAACTGAACTGTTTCACCAGTTGCATCAGAAAGACCTGCCTCTTACCTTTTGACTTGGAAAGCTCCTCAAAGCAGATGAAATGCAGTCAATATTCTGGGCTAATTTTTCAGTTTGTGAATTATCCAGGCTCTTTGCTTCTCCGTCGTAGCGTCGCCCACTGACTCCTTACCTTTTGGTTGCTCCATTGCTCATTAGCACCTCAGGGGAAATAAAAGGAGATGAAACTGCAAACACTTCATTTTGCTACTTGTTAGCAGCGCTGACAAAAGGGTTTGTTGTTGTTTCGGGGGAGGCAAAGAGGGATGTTTGAGATTATGGTTAAAATGGGGGTTTTGAGGGATCTAGTTTCTCATCGAACAATCAAAAGATTAAGGAAGTGGAACCGTGAAATACTTCATACTTTATAGTTTAAATCCGATGACAGGAGAGGGATGAGCCTGAGCCTAGGAAGCCACAATCCACACTAGCCAGACCCTCATTAAGACACTGTGTCCAGTTTGGGTCTCTGTCCTTTAAAAGGAAGTTGGAAAACTGAAAAGGCTCTAGAGAAGGGCTACAAAAGCGATTAAAAGGTGGGGAAATAAGCCCTCTGACGAAAGATGAAAGGAAATAGGGTTGTTTACTCTAGAAAAGAGAAAGCTGGGGGGGAGGGGGAGTGACTTCACAACAGGTCTTCAAATAAATGACTGCTGGGGATTGAACCAGAGGAAATGGGCTTTTCATCAAATCAGGAAGGATTTCATTTGGATGTGAAAAAGGACTACTTGACTTTTAGGATAATACAATCTGTACCCTTTAAACCCTTGATATTCCACCCACCTTATGCCCCCAGAGCACTCACGAATGTATCTGTAATTCATTTTAATGTCTGTCTCTCTCTCTAGACTGTAAGCTCATTGTAGGTAGAGAACATGTCTACCAACTCTGTTGTACTCTCCCAAGCACACAGTCCAGTGCTCTGCACACCATAAGCATTTAGTAATACCACTGATCGATTGATGATAATAGAACCTTGGACTGGACTATTTTTTTTTCACAGCAAAGGGGTCTTTGGAGCTGTTTAAGGAAGTCATAAGCACCCAACTTTCCTGGATGGTTTAGTTAGGGTTTTTTTTCCCCTGCCTGCAAGCACAGGTTGGACCAAATGTTCTTCCAGGATTCCTTCCAGGATTCTTGGATTGAATGTTTACTTAATATAAATGGGAAGCTCCTTGTAGGGAAGGATTCCATCTTTCAACTCTTATATTTTATTTTCCCAAGTGCCTAGTACAGTGCTCTGCACACAGGAAGTGCTCATATATACCGCTGATTGATTATGTAGTCACTTAGGAGCCAAACGTTGCAAAATATTTTGCAGTGGATTCACATGATACTTTGTAAAATGTATTAAGGGAAAAAGACACTGGCATGGCAAGTTCATTCCTGAAATCACTTAGTTGTTGGTGCTTTCAAATAGAAATCTGCTATAGGAAGTGGCTAAAGCCCGGGCCTGGAAGTCAGAAGGACCTGGTTTCTAATCCTGCTTCCACCACCTATCTGCTGCGTGACATGGGTGAGCCACTTCTGTGTGCCTCGGTTACCTCATCTGGAAAATGGGGATTAAGACTGTGAGCCCTGTGTGGGACAGGGACTGTTTCCAACCTGATTAATGTGTTTCTACCCCCGTACTTAGTACAGTGCCTTGCACATAGTGCTTAACAAATACCAAAAAGGAAAAAAAAAATCTGCTGTCCAAACAGAGAAAGCTCCAACTGGGTTTTTATGTTATTTAGTCAAGGGGGTTGGGGGTGTCAATACTCAGACCCTCTAACCTGGACAATTTACAGCCCCAGTGCCACCCTGCATCCCTGCCATTCTCCATCTGCCCTTCCTTTAGACTGTGAGTGTTGTGGGCAGGGATTGTCTGTCTTTATTGCTGTATGTTATATTGGTTGCTCCATTGCTCATTCCTCCCACTTCATCTTCATTTACCAGCCACAGATTCATTCAACCATTACCACTGAATGAATGAAGAAATGCCAACAGCCAGCGACTGATAGACTGCTGCCAGTCTTCACCTGTCACCCAGCCCCTTCCCCCAGGTAAACAATTAGTTAGTCAATTCACATAATATATTGAGTGTGCAGTGGGTTGAGAGAACTGTAATAAATGCCTGGGAGAGTACCATAGAGGTAGTGAGGATGATCCCTGCCAACAGGTAGCTTAAAATCAAAACTGGGGATAGGAAGAAGTAATAGAGTAGGCAAGATGGGTACAAATGTGTTAGGGAGGTTAATAATACTACTAATAATAATGGTATTTAAGCATTTACTGTGTGCCAGGTACTGTTCTAAGCACTGGGGTGGTTACAAGCAAATCGGGTTGGACACAGTCCTGTCCCGTGTGGGGCTCAGTCTGAATCCTCATTTTACTGAGAAGTAAAATGACTTGCCCAAGATCACACAGCAGGCAAGTGGCAGAAGGCAGATTAGAACCGAGGTCCTTTTGACCCTGAGGCCCCAGGCTCTATTCACTAGGCCACTCTGGTTCTCTAGTCTTCTCCCTAGTCTTACAGACCTGGTAAGCAGGGGTCCTAACCCAGTCAGAGTTTTTTATGTAGAAACAGGGAATCAGCCCTAGTTTTATCACATTTCTTGAGACAACGGGTTATTTTCCATAATTTGGCTTATCAGAATTCTCTCCTGCATGGGGACTCTGGGAAACACTGGAGAGTGAGAAAGGCCCTGCATTATTTACTAATTTGTGAATACAGTAATTTTTCTCTTACACAAAGGAATTTACACTTCACACAGTTGCAAATTGATTACCCTTTTCGATGGCTCTGGGTTGCTGGTTGGGCTTCTGCTATATTTTTTTCCCCCACAATTGTCTTAATGGCCCATATCCTATCAAACCTCGCAGACAAGTGAGATGGCCTAGGGGCAAGAGCTGGGCCTGGGTGTCAAAGGATCTGACTTCTAATCCTAGCTCTGCCACTTGTCTGCTCTATGATCTGGGCAAGCCATTTCACTTCTCTTTACCTCAGTTTCCTCATCTGTAAAATGGGGATGAAGACTTGAGTCCTATTTGGGACAGGTACTATGTCCAACCGGATTGTCCTGTATCAACCTCAGCACTTAGTACAGTGCTTGACAAGTAGTAAGTTGCTTAAATACCATAAAAAAAAAAAGCAAACGTTTTCCAAGGGGGAGAAAGTGGATTTCATCAGGAAAGGTCTCTTTTTTGGAGAACAAAGAAAAGTTTATGAATTTCCTTCAATGTTTGTAGCCTCTTCTGCCAAAAACTAAGATCCCTCAAGAGCCATTCCACAGATAGTTTCCCCAAGAATTGATTTGTAGAAGGAAAAGTTGATCCCCTTGGCTCTAATTCTTTCTTTTCCAATACCAGAGTCCAACTTTCTTCCACCTTCTCCTTGAAATGACAGCCAGTCAGGCCATTTATTTATTTATTTATTTATTTATTTATTTATTTATTTATTTATTTATTTATTTATTTATTTATTCTTATTTGTTAAAGCAGTTATGTGCCAGGTGATGTACTAACCACTGGGGTGGATCCAAGGGTTGGAGGTTGTCCAACACGGGGCTCACATTTTATAGATGAGGGAACTGAGGCTCAGAGATGTGTGACTTGCCCAAGATCACACAGTAGACAAATGGTGGAGCCCCAATTAGAACCCAGATCCTATTGACCCCCAGGCCCAGACTCTATCCCACTGGCTACACTGCTTCTTGACCTCTCTTTCTTTCATCCATCCCAGAGAGACTCCCCTCTAGACCATAAGCTCACTGGGGGCAGGGAATGTGTCTATTTAGTTATATTGTACTCTCCCAAGCGGTTAGTACAGTGCTCTGCACACATTAAGTTCTCAATAAATACGATTGACATACTGAGAGTGGGAGGGGAATTTGGCTGAAAGACCTATAAGATGCTTCTCTAGCTTGGTCACTTTGGCCGCCTCCTCCGTTCTGGTTCTGGAATATTTTTGCCATTCCCAATGTGCAGCTTAAAAGCCGAACTAAAGAAAATCGTTTTTAAACATGCTGACTGGGGATAAATTGAAAAGCAACTCATTTCTGGCTGAAAACAGCGTCCGAGGAGGAAGAAGTGAGGGAGAGAGTCAGAAACTGGGCAGAGGAGATTTGGAGCCCGATTCAGTTAATGAGAGCATGGAAGAAAGATTTAGGTTGGAGCCCCGGGGCTGGAGGCTTGGATTGGCCTCGTTGTTGGGAAGGGAAAGGGAAGCAGGATCTGGAACTGGGTGAAGAAGAATCAGGCAGCCAGTGGAAAGAAGACAGAGTCCCATTCAGCTCAGGCATGTCCTCAATGCACCAGGGACCTGTAACCAGAAAAATCAACCAACACAATCGATTTCCTTAGCAAAAATCCCAAATCCAAAACAGAAGTTTCCCAAGAAGATAAATTAGATTTGCAAGCCAATAGAAGCACTCAAGCAGATGTGACAAAACTGAAATAACATTTTTTTTAAAATCATTTCAGCCTTGACCACCTTGGGAAACTTAGGTTTTCCTTCCTGCTTGGACTGTGACCCCATGTGGAGAAGGGCTATGACTGACTTGCCTGAAGGCAGGGAACAAGTCTACCAACTCTACTGTACTCTCCCAAGGCTTGGTACAGTGCTCTGCCCACAGTAAGCACTCAATAAATACTATCCATTAATTGACCTCCCCAGGGCTTAGTAAAAGCTTGGCACATAATAAACACTTAACAAATCCCATTGGTATTATTATTATTTGAAGATGCATTCTCTTGGGATGGTGAGAAAAATCAATCGATATTTATTATGCACCTCTAAACTGTAAGCTTGTTATGGGCAGGAAACAGGTGCCTGCTAATTCTGTTGTACCGTCCTTTCCCAAGCGATTAGTACAGTGCTCTGCACATAGTAAGTGCTCTATAAATACCAATGATTGATCGATTTGCTGAACGCCACGGTACTAAGCGCTTGGGAGAGTGAAACAGAACCAAGACGCAAAGCCCCTGCCTTCGGAGAGCTTGCAGTTGGATGAAGATGACAAAAATGGTTAACCAATAGTGGGAGCAGGAGGAAGCACAGATACTTGGAGATCCCAGCTCTATCACTTGTCTGCTGTGTGATACTGGGCAAGTCACTTCTCTGTGCTTCAGTTACCTCATCTGTAAAATGGGGATTGAGACTGTAAGCCCCAAGTGGGACAACTGTGTTCAACCACGAGGTGCTTGTATCCACCCCACCTCTTAGTACAGTGCTTGGCATATAGTAAGCACTTAACAAATATCATCATTATTATCATTTTTAACTCATCTCTGGCCGAAGCAACATCAGCACAATGCAATTACTGTGCTGTAGTGTCCATAGCCCAGCAGGTATTTTGCCTTGGTAGCCACTGTGATCTTCCCCTGCCAGCCACACACATTAATTAACTATTTTCCAGGATTTCTACTGAGCCCATCCTCTTCCTGGAATGTCCTAGATGGTTCTTTTGTCACCCATGTCTCCTGATTCCCAGCTTTTCTGATCCCCAGAGCCTGCTCTTTCTACCTGATCCACAGTAGAGTTGGTCTGAAATATACTTTTCGCAGATTCTGGAAATATACCCTTCACAGAAATCTGAAACTCTGTGGGCATCGCAGGGAAGAAAACCTTACCGTGGAACAATAATCAATCGATAATATTTATTGAGCTGCTAATGACTAAAACCGCAATGTGTGGTCATGTTGGTTGATTGCCTCTGGTTCCAGGGGAGGGAAAGGTGAGTTCCCTTTAAACAAATCTTCGCCACTTTTTGAGAGTAATAATTAGGGAGTAATTAAATCCTGTTTTATACCAAGAGAGGTCCTTCAGTAGATTCAGAAAGAGAACTGAAATAGTACCCACAGGCATAAATGGGGTTATCATTAGGGTCCTTGGGAAAGTAGTGGCTGGAGGAGGGATTTGGAAGAGTGGGGGTGTAAGGGGTGATTTTTCTGAAGTCTCACTCAGAATCCATACCCTCCTCCCCATTCTGAAATAGTTTTCTCCACCCTGAATCTTGGGGCAAAGGCATTCTGCATGCCAGTTCACGTTCTCTCCTCCTCCCAGGCAAACCACTGGTCTCTCTCCCTGGACTCTCCCACTTGTGACTGAGTCCTCTAGTCCTTCCTCTACTTGGAACACCCACTTCCCAGCTTTGCCAAATCCCCTTCTTCCCCACCTTCCAAGCCCTTCTAAAAAGTCACCTTGTTCAGGACAGCTTCCCTAAAATATTCCTGCCATGCCCCTTAGCTTCTTCAGTCCCTATGTATTACCTCAGCGACTCATTTTTTAATTTATTCACTTGTGATTTTAATTTTTATCTCTAGTCTCTAAGCTCCTTGGGGACAGGGATGGTGTCTACCACTCTATTATACTGTCCTCTCCCAAGCATTTAGTACAGCCCTCTGCCCACAGAAAGCACTCAATAAATACCATAGATTGACTGTTTGATCTCATCAGGTCCCTTAACTATTGGTATGCTCTCTTCCCTACTAGAAGAGCAGAGATGGAGTCTTATCATATATTCCCGAAGTACCTAGTTTATTGCTCTCTTCAAAGGGAGGCTGGATAAAGCCTCCACTCTAGTGTATAGAAACAAAGCAAACTTTAATAGTAAACAAAATCCTTTACATTTAAAGAAACCAAACAGTTATCTAAAACAAACAAGAAAACAGATTGCTCTCATCTTCCCTTAGTAAAGCAAACAGAGATTGATCTAAGGGATTTAGGACCAGTTCCATAGGCTGCTGTGAAGTATTAGGAAGCCATGTACTACCATCACTGGCTACAGAGCAATGCTCTACATAACCCAGAAGATACCAAAAGCATCAGCCTGATGCTGCTTTTTTTTTCTTTTAAATGGTATTTGCGAAGTGCTTACTGTGTACCAGGCACTGTACTCAGCATTGGCGTAGATACCAGTTAATCAGGTTGGAACCAGTCCACGTCCCACATCGGGTTCACAGTCTTAGGCCTCATTTAAAGTGCTCAATAAATATGATTGAATGAATGAATGAATTTTACAGAGGAGGTAACTGAGGCACAAAGAAGTGAAGTGACTTGTCTAAGACCAGACAGCAGAAAGCAGATGGGTGGAACCCAGGCCACACTGCATCCTTGAAGCAGCATGGCGGAGTGGAAAGAGCCCGGGCTTGGGAGTCAGAGGTGGTGAGTTCTAATCCCGGCTCCTCCACTCGTCAGCTGTGTGACTTCGGACAAGTCACTTAACCTCTCTGTGCCTCAGCTACCTCTCCCGTAAAATGGGGATTAAGACTGTGAGCCCCATATGGGGCAACCTATCTTGCATCTACCCCAGGGTTTAGAACAGTGCTTGGCACATAGTAAGCATTTAACAAATGCCATTATTATTATTATTATTATTATCCTTGGATCCAGGGGTTTGAATCCAGGGTTATGGACTGACAGTTGATTCAAAAGTTGTCCTTGGGCCTGGGCCACCCCCTTCCTCCATGCGGAGCTAACCAGTTTTCATTCCCCACACTGCCCCAATTCTGCCCAAATTTGTATTCTCCATTCTGTTCAGGCGAAATGCCTCATCACTACACGCTGAGGACCTAACTTCCTCTCGATAATAATAATGGTGCTTGGTAAGCACTTACTATGGACCAAGCAACTGTTCTAAGCACTAAGGTAGATACACTTTAATCGGGTTGGACATATCCCTGTCCCGCATGAGGCTCACACTCTTATCCCCACTTTACAGATGAGGAAACTGAGGCGCAGAGAATTTAAGGGACTTGCTCAAGACACTGGGCCTTTCCCCAGACTGAGCCTCATGAGTTCTTTGTATTTTGCACACTGTTTCCTCTGCTCCTTTAAAATGCCTTTTGGAAGACTTCCCGATTAAAGTGGATCCCTCCATTCAGAGTGCATCTTGATTAACTCTCGATAAGAACAGCAAATAATAAGAGTGATATTTGTTAAGCGCCAAGAGCTTAAAAGCTGGGGTAGAGGCAAGATAGGTGAAACCAAGTCCCCGTTCCACCAGGAAACTGAGGCACAAAGGAGTTAAATTCATTCATTCAATAGTATTTATTGAATGCTTACTATGTGCCGAGCACTGTACTAAGCGCTTGGAATGTATAAAGCGGTAACAGATAGAGACAGTCCCTGCCCTGTGACGGGCTTACGGTCTAATCGGGGGAGACAGACAAAAACAATAGCAATAAATAGAATCAAGGGATGAACATCTCATTAAAACAATAGCAAAAAAATAGAATCAAGGTGATGTACATCTCATTAGCAAAATAAATAGGGTAATGAAAATATATACAGTTGATCGGACGAGTACAATGCTGAGGGGAAGGGAGAGGGGGAGGAGCAGAGGGAAAGGGGGGAAAAGAGGGCTTAGCTGAGGAGAGGTGGGGGGGGTAGAGGGGGAGCAGAGGGAGCAGAGGGAAAAGGGGAGCTCAGTCTGGGAAGGCGTCTTGGAGGAGGTGAGCTTTAAGTAGGGTTTTGAAGAGGGGAAGAGAATTAGTTTGGCGGAGGTGAGGAGGGAGGGCATTCCAGGACCGCGGGAGGACGTGGCCCAGGGGTCGATGGCGGGATAGGCAAGAATGGGGGATGGTGAGGAGGTGGGCGGCAGAGGAGCGGAGCGTGCGGGGTGGGCAGTAGAAAGAGAGAAGGGAGGAGAGGTAGGAGGGGGCAAGGTGATGGAGAGCCTTGAAGCCTAGAGTGAGACTTGCCCAAGGTCATGCACACAGCAGACAAGTGGCATAAGGGGGATCAGAACCCAGGTCGCCTGACTCCCAGGCCCAGGCTCCTTCCACTATGACACCAGTGCTTCCCTATTATGGGCTCCAGGAAAAAAGAAGATGAAAGTGTGCTAAACAAAATGTTATCTCCGACAGGTGATCACCTAAAGTGCACCTATGTGGTTTCTAAGGACAAAACATCTGCCAAAACAATGTAAACATTTTCTAAAACTGATAACTCAATAGTTACATGATCAAATAGACTTATGTAAATATGTACCAAAAAGAAAATATTTTGATTGTGCTATTTTGATGGTCCTTATGTAAATACTGAATTTACAAAGTGTTGTCTTTCACCTTCTATTCAGCAGAAAGGCACCTACAGCTAACAAGCCAGAGCTGTCATTATTTATATTAGTGTCTATCTTCCCCTCTAGAACTCTAAGCTAGTTGTGTGCGGGTAATGTGTGTTTACTGTTATATTGTGCTCTCCCAAGAACTTAGAATGCTTTGCACACAAGAAATGCTCAATCAATATGATTGAGTGAATATTTGTGCTAATCTATCATTATCTAGTGCTAAATTTAAATGGGCCCTAAATCCATTCAAATCAGCCAAGATACCTGAGAGGGTGAGAGGGAGGTGAAGGAAGGTGCTTAGATCAGGATATATTTTGTAACAATATCTCAAAGTAGAAGAAATACCGGCACTGGACTTCAATTACACAGGCTTGAAAAGGCTCTAGAAGGAAAGCTTAATAACAGGGTGTGGGCCTGCACTTTTATTACTCTGCCTTGCTTTTCTTCTCCACAGGAGGTACTGCAATAGTAAGCTAGTAACTTTGAAGGACCGGCCAGTGAAAATGAATTAAAATATAGTATACAAAAATCCCTTCATCTTGTTTTTTTATGTAATTTACTGGATAATATTATGAGCTAATCAAATGTGACACCACCAACTCGATGGTACAGGCAACAGAACAGATGGCAACATTTGACAAGTCCAAATTTTCAAATGTCCCATGTCACCCATCAATTAATCAGTGGTATTTATAGAGCGCTTACTTGTGTGCAGACAGCTGTACTGAGAGCTTGGGAAGGTACAATATAACAAACAAGAGTTGGTAGACACGTTCCCTGCCCAAGCCAAGTTTACAGTCCAGAGGAGGGGACGGACATGAATATAAATGAATAAATTACAGATACGTACGTCAGCAAAATGGGGTTGAGGGAGAGGTGAATATTGGGTGCAAATCCAAGTCCAAGGCTATGGAGAAGGGAGTGGGAGAAGAAGAAATGAGGGCTTAGTCAGGGGAGACCTCAGGGAGGAGATAGGCTTTTAATAAGGCCACTCGATCCCTCAGAAAGGCCTTCAAGTATTTCTTTGCAGCCTGGCTCAACCAGTTCTATTCCTCTGCTCTTGTAATTATTTATCTCCTCTAGACTCAATTCAATTTCCATATCATCTCCCTATCCGTGAACTTCTGTTCAGGTGTTAATGTTGCTTTGCCTCTTCGTGTTTTGATAAATCCGTATCCACTGGGTGTTCAACTGCAACTTTGAAGACTCTTTTTACATTTTAGGGTCCTGCAGTGGTGCAGCAAGCAGACACTGTTTAGTAAACAGGAACGCTGAAGCATTGTTCGAAGCTATGTTCCCATCATTTGGTAAGTGGCTGAGTGCCAGCAGAGTTGAGAATTCTCCTTTGCAGATGTGATAGCTGTCAGGAATAAATAGATTTTAGATCTTCTGTGCTTAGTCACTATGTTTGTTACCTGAATTTTTTTTTTTAACGTGAGGGATTCTCGGTTGGGAAGATATGGGCTGGGATAAATTCTGGGGTAAATTGAGGAATACCATAGCCTGGAAAAGACAATCTCCCGCCTTCCATATTTCTCCTGTTGAGAGCTTGGGAGAGAACCACAGTAGCAGATGCCAGTTCTATAAAGTGAGTTGGGAGGCCTAGACACTCACAAAGAACCCTTAATGCTTTCAAAACTTGTGTTTTCACTGTGCGCTGGGGTAGAGCACTGTTAGGGGATTAGGAAAATCTCTTCTGACAGGACTAGCCTGTTTGGATGTGGCACGCAACGGTATTAGAAGAATCTGTTTGTAAAGGGGCTTGGGAACGGCAGCTGGCCACAGGTTTTTAAAAATGATCGTTGTTGTCATTACTATGGTATTTGGTAAGTGTGTACTATGTGCTAAGCACTGTACTAGGCATTGGAATATTATTATATTTGTTAAGCCCTTACTGTGGGCTAAAGCACTGGTCTAAGCACTGGAATATTATTATTATTGTGTTTGGTAAGCCTTATGTGTTAGGTGCTGGGATATCGTTATTATAGCATCTGTTAAGCACTTACAATGTGCTAAGTATTGTACTAGGCACTGGGATATTATCATTATTATGGTATTTGTTAAGCAATTACTATGTACTATGTACTATGTACTATGTACTATGTACAAGTACTGTGCTACATCCTGAGATGATATTATTATAGTATCTGTTGAGTGCTTAGTAAGTGCTAAGCACTATACTAGGCACTAGGTTATTATTTTTATGGTAGTCGTTAAGTACTTACTATATGCTAATCATTGGCCTGACACTGGAATATTTTTATTCTGGGGTTTGTTAGGCACTTACTATGTGTTAAATGCTGTTGTTATAGTATCTGCTAAGCATTTACTATGTGCCAAGCACCGTCCTAGACCCTGGAATATTATTATTATGGTATTTGTTAAGCACGATTATATGCTAAGCACTGTGCTAGGTGCTGGGCTATTAATATTATAGTATCTGTTAAGTGCTTACTGAGTGCTAAGCACTATACTAGGCACTGAGATATAATAATATTGTTATTCTAATATTTGTTAATCTCTTATTATGCTTTAGCACTGAGTTAGAGACAAGTTATTCTGTCCCTGTCCCACATGGGGCTTATACCCTAAGAAGGATGGAGAACAGGCAAAGTGTCAATTTCCCCTAATACGAGGCTTTATTAGAACAGTGCTCAGCGCTTAGAACAGTGCCTGGCACATAGTAAGCACTTAATACCATCATTATAAGAAAAATCATGTCTACAAATTCTGTTGTATTGTGCTCACCCAAGTACTTAGTAAAGTGTTCTGCACATAGTAAGAGCTCAATAAATACCACTGCCTGATAACGCAGCCCTCTCATTAGAGGAGAGCGGGATGTACTATTTAACAGTAGGAGTGCTTGAGTACAAATGAGGAAAAATATGTATCTGGGACAACTTCTGTCAAGACAGTCTTCAGCTGGTCTCATATCACAGGAAGCAGCACAGTCTGGTGGAAAGAACTCAGGCCTGGGACCTGAGTTCTAGTCCCGCCTCTGCCACTGCCCCACTGTGTGATCTTGGGAAAGTCACTTCACTTCTTGGAACATCAGTTTCAGTTTCCTCATCTGTTAATGGGGATTAAAAACCTGTTCTCTCTCCTCCTTTGACCATGGACCCCATGGGGGACAGGGACTGTCTTACCTGATTATCTTGTATCATAGTAAACACTTAAAACCAGGGTTACTAGTAAGGGACATTCTTGGATAGGTGGAAATTCTCCAAACGCTGGTTTTGAATGTAAATCGTCCTTGTTGGAGGAGAGACCCAACCACAAAAGGTGAAGAGGAACACATTCCCTATCAACTGAACCATCTTAAATTGTATGGGGAATCTTCCTTCTTTGAGTCTAAGGGTTCCGCCTTCCATTCTTCATATGTTTCTGTCCCACAGTTGGGAAAGATCATCTATGGCTCTTATTAGTGATAGAATTTAGAAAGTCAGACCAAGCGGGAGAAAATTAGAATTCACCTGGGCAGAAAATCCACTTTTCACCTTACAAAAAAATATCTTTGTGCAGTCTAGATTTCATTATTAAAGAAAAGGTCTCAACACTCAAATCACCCCCTGCTAGCCCGGGGCTGGTGAAATCAAGCCACTTGTCAAAGGTGCTTTTCAACGATCAGATTGAATTTACAGAGGACTGCAATGGACACACACACACACTCTTAACCTCCTGGGAAGAAATGCCAAGATTTGCTCGCACTGCACTTTTGTCCTCCATTTTGACTTAATGGTTTCTGGTACCGTTTAATGATTTTCCAGAGTTTATTGACCACAAGATAGAAACCAAGAAAGATTAAAGTGAAGTTTCCTCGAAAGGTTCCCAAACCAAAGGCAGACTCGGGATTGGGCTTCTACGCCTGGGTTCGGCCTAAAGGACAGATCCTGTCTGCTTTGTTCACATTCTCTCAGGATTTCCAGCTTGCTCTTGGAGATAATAATCTTTAAAAAAAAATCAAATTTTTAAAAAAGTTTCAAGAGACCAATATGGCCAATGGAATGGGTCGAACCCACAGTTTTTTCTGACCTTCCTTTTTTCATTTGCCCCAACTTTTGTGAAGTCAGTTCCTGCCTACAACTCTGATACATAGAGTAAAGAAAACAGATTGGGGCAGAGACCATCTGGCACTGTAATTCAAGAGGAAAAGCTGCGCCGCAAAATCTCCTTCCTCTTCCTTCCAGAGACCTTTAGCGGCCAATTCCTTTTCATAAAAATAATTTTTTTGAAACTGAGGCTTGACATTCTACTAAGTATGTGTGTTAGGATCTTCTTGAGGGGCTCTGAGCAACCTACCTGTCTCAGGAGATTTCTCCCTTCTAGATTAGCTTTTCTCATTCAGAAAACGAAATGTCTATTTTATTTGCCGACTAGAGTTCTCTGCAGTATGACTGGTCTCTCCAGATTCGGTGGGATGCTAGGAGAGGAATTAAGGCTTGAGAAGCAGTGTGACTTAATAGAATGAGCATGGGCCTGGGAGTTGAAGGACCTGGGCTCTAATCCTGATTCTGCCATGTGTGTGTTGTGTGACCTTGGGCAAGTCACTTCACTTCTCTGTGCCTTAGTTACCTCATCAGTAAAATGGGGATTAAGATTGGGAGCCCCATGTGGACATCAATTGGGTTCAACCTGATTTACTTGTTTCTACTCCAGTGCTCAGTACAATGCCTGGCACATAGTAAGCACTTAAATACCATGAAAGAAAAGAAAAAAAGAGCCAGCAAAGTTCCTTTCTGGGAAGTGATATGCACAGAAGCTGTAAGATACTACAGGTAATTCTGGTAAAGACGTAGGCTGTAAGTCTCTTGTGGGCTGGGAACATGTCTACCAACTGTTGAATTGTACTCTCCAAGTGCTTAGTACAGTGCTCTGATCTCAGTAAGTGCTCAATAAGAACCACTGACTGAGATTGCGAGCAGAGTTGTGCTGTGGTATTTCTGTACTTCCTTGACAGGGGTCTTAACTGTCGGTGCATTTGATTGGATTACAGAGTGTCCTCCACCCACTTGAAGGGTTTGATTTATGACCCCCTAATGAGCCATATCCTCTGATTGGTTCCTGCAGGTGGTAATCTTGATTCATTTGAATCATCTGCCAATCATATGATCCAATCTGATATGTTTCCACTTACTCTCCTGGATGCTCCCAGGTGTTCAGTACAGTGCTCTTCCCAGAAAAAGCACTCATTAAATGCCATCGACCAATCACTTGATTGATTGCTAAACCATCAGGACCCTACCAGTTACTACAGAGCACTTAGCCAGTGCAATGCTCTGCACCCACAAGATGCTCAGGAAATACATTTGGTAATGATGGTGAATTTTAGACAGGCTCATCTCAACTAATGTTTTTACTGTACACATACTTCAAATTTTTGAGAAAGTCTGTGGTGAACCGGAATCCTGATGATTCCTAGCCATCTTTTGTTTATAGGGCATTTTTGGTGTTCCTGGCATAGTCCCCAAGTACAAAATCCTTGTTTACTTTTATGAAAAAACACATTTCTTATTACTGGACACATCGCTTTCTTCAAGCGAAGCACTTGGCCCATGGGAAGTAAGACGTCTGATAAAAAAAACATCGAAGGTCATTACGATCAATGATATTTACCGGGTGTGCTGGCTATGTACAGAGCACTGTACTAAGTGCTTGGGAGAGGATGATACAACAGAATTAGTGGATACGTTCCCTACCCATAATGAGCTGACAGTCTAGGGACTGTACCACATCTTAAAAAAAGCCCCTGCCAGGATTGGCAATTGTGTTGCCTTGATCCAACTCTTGTGGGCTTCTGCATTATTGCCTTTGGCCATGTTTCTCAAAACTGCAGATTCAACCACCGTTTCCAGGCCCAAGGTCACCTCTTTAATCTCCCTCATTTTCTTCTCAACCTCACAACCCAGCGGCTCGATCTCCTTTATTTTCTTCTCTCGGCCCCCAGTCCCCACATCCCTCATTCCATGCCATCCCCTAAACGTCGAATAACTTTGTGTACTCCATCTACAAAATTCCAGCTCTTTCCCTTCTGGTCAGAAAGCCAGTCTTCAGAATAAAAATAATGATAAATAATAATGATGGCATTTGTTAAGCACTTACTATGTACCAGGCACTGTTCTAAGTGCTAGGATAGACACAAGCAAATCAGGTTGGACACAGTGTATGTTCCACGTGGGGTTCATGGTCTTACTCCCCATTTGACAGAGGAGATCCCTGAGGCACAGAGAAGCAAAGTGACTAGCCCAAGGTCACACAGCAGATAAGTGGCAGAGCCAGGATTAGAATGTAGGTCCTTCTCAGGCCCAGCCTGTATCCACTAGGCTTCCTTGACTGAGCAGGGTCAGGACATAGCCTCTCCTCCTCCCAGCATCACCATTAAGCAGTATTTGCTCTCTGGGCAGCAGAGGTAACACCACAGCCCTGATGGGCTGTATGGGCTGGGAATGCATCTACTAATTCTGTTGTATTGTAGTCTCCCAACTGCTTAGTACAGTGCTCTGCACATACTAAAAACTCAAATACCATAGATTAACTGATTCAAACACATCAAAAAGCAAAGGAATGCTTACATTTATACTCATCACCAGGTTGCTTTAAATTAGTATGTGTTTCCAGGAGAGAGAAAGGCAACTTCTTTGGCAGTTAATCAATAGTATTTATTGAGTGATTGCCATGTGCACTGCATTCTTTTAAGTGCTGGGAGAGTATAATACCATATAGCAAATTGAATAATCGGTCTGATATCTTAATTTGGCTGGGAAGATACTTGTTTTTCAATCATAATCAGGGACCAAGGACCCAAGATATGGCAGATGGCCTCTGGGAAAGAAAAATTTTCTTTTTCTCCATGCTTAGAGGAGGACTAGAATATTTAAAATGAAGGGGGGCAGTAAGTCTCCCCTGAAAGCTGGAGGTTAGGACCTTTGAAGGATGGCCAGTTGTGCTGGAAGCCTGGTCTTCAGATGGCCTGTCCCCTGTATTGTCAGACATGATACCAGACACCTTTATATCAAGTTTTGTTTTTTTTCCTTCCTCAGCATTCAACCTCACTTCCCTCAGCTCTTGCTGCTGTGTTCCACCACTTGGAAGGAGAGTCCAGATATTCTGGAACAAAGGGATTCCTCCGGAGAAATGTTTTTAAAATCAGGTGAGTCTGGTGTGTTTCCACAAAATGGCACATGAGACACCATCTTGTTACTCTGTGGTCTGAGATAATCCGTGATGTCATGTGCATCTCAATGCCCGGCAATGCTGAATGTGGTAGATGGCTTCAAAAGCGGCCTCTTGTTCTCTTAACTATGGTTTTTACTGCAGTCACCTTTGAATTCACATACTGCTTGTCTTTCAAGCCTTAGCACACCTACATTTTCCTCTAAAAGTCAGCCAATGGCACGTACCATTCTTATTCTAAAGGAAACAGAGGACCAGGGTACACATCTCCTGAGTCACAGGCCTCTCTGATTTAATCCTCAGACCACACTCCCTGCTTTGTTTCAGGAATAACAGGGTGTGTACAAACCACTGCCTCTCTGAGTGGAGTGAGCCAGGTTTTAGAGCTGGGTTTACCTTATAAATGATACTGGGTAAAAGAACCTTACGTGTATCAGAGTATAGAAGCAGCATGGTCTAGTGGATAGAGTCTGGGAGCCAAAGAACCGAGGTTCTAATCCTGGGTCTGCCACTTGTCTGGTGTGTGATCTTGGCAAGTCACTTAACTTCTCTGTGCCTCAGTTTTCCTCATCTACAAAATGGGTATTCAATACCCATGCTCTTTCCTACTTAGCATTTGAGCTCCTTTTGGAGCCTATCTTCTATCTACTCCAGTGTGTATTATAGTGCTTGGCACATAGTAAGCACTTAAATACCACATATTATTATTACTATTGTAGTTCTTATCAGTATGGAATTTATGTAGCAGTATGGGATATGGGGGTAAGTGGAGACAAACAAGGACACATACCTGGATGACGGGTGAAGCAGCCTGGTTTAATGGAAAGAGCACGGGCTTGGGAGTCAAAGGTCGTGGATTTTAATCTCAGCTTTTCCACTTGTCAGCTGTGTGACTTTGGGCAAGTCACTTAACTCCTCTGTACCTCAGTTACCTCATCTGTAAAATGGGGATTAAGACTGTGAGCCTCCCGGGGGACAACCTGATTACCTTGTATCTATCCCAACGCTTAGAACAGTCCTTGGCACAAAGTAAACACTTAACAAATACCATCATCATCATTATTATTATTAACAATGAAACAAGTGAGCATGTTTAGCCTTGACAAGAAGGCAGGCAGCTAGCTTACTCTCAAATGCGCACTTCCAGGTTCAAGTCTGGGTAGTAGTTACAAATAAACAATACATTTAGAAGGACTCCTGGTGATCCAGTTCAGCCTCCAAATACACCAGCCTTCTCCTCCAATTCTGAAAATTATTCCCCCTAAGTTGGTCAACAGGATAATGGTGGTCACACACTAGAACTCGAGTCAGAAGGACCTGGTTTCTAATTCTGATTTGTATACTGTGTGGCCCTGATCAAATCACTTCTCTCTGACTCAGTTGCCTCATCCGTGAAATGGGGATTAAGACTTTGCGCCCTGTGTCCAACCTAATTAGTTTTTATCTACCCGGGGCTTAATACAGTGTCTGGCATATAAGCAGCATTTAACAAATACAATAAAAAAATAAAGCAGATATGAAACCAATCAGCATTACTGACTCTGAAGAGTTGGTCAGTGATTTTCAGGGCAGTCTTTGCCTGTTGGTTAGGGACAGTGGCCTGCTGTTCAGGTTGGTTAAAAAAAAAGTCACTCACGGGGATCTTCTAGACCTAGGGCTGGGACTGGACTGTACCTGGAGCAATGAGCATGATACTGCCCTTCCTCTTGTCCTGACCACGAGGACATGGAGGGCTTGAGTGGCTCTCCTCACAGGCTGCCTCCACCCATGCTGCCATCCACTTCTTTCCTCCTATTGGGCTGGTGGAGATCCTTCACCTCAGGTAGGCCAAATTCATGACTGGAGACATTGACCGGGGGCGGGGAAGGTGTCAGCAGGGACAGAAACTGACTTATCTTTCAGTCTAAAAGGCCTGTGGGGCCTCAGCCTTAATTTTTAACCATCAGGATGCAGGAAAATAGGCAAGGGAACAGAAATCTATGGCGGCCCTCCCATCCTACTCTCTAACGCAGCTATCACCGCTGCTCATCACTAGCCAAACTACTTGAAATACCTGATCGAGGACCAGGTGAGTAGCAAAAGAAAGGAGCTATTATTCTCCTGCCTGGGAGAAGCAGGTGAGGGAGAGTGAGGTTTACCTCATGATCTCACTTCTGATTATGCAGGGTATCATCCCATGTCATTCCAGTAGGACGGGGAAAGGCGGAAGGGAAGGTGAGTGTTGAGGAAAGTCTTGAGTCAGAAGAAGTTTTGTAAACTTTTTGCTGTTCACCTGAGCAAAATCCCATCTGGGACTGTTTCCTATATCTACTCCAGTACTTAGTAAGGTGTTTTGCATATAATAAGGGCTTCACACAGCCACACATACACAGACACACCCATGCATATGTGTGTACTTATGTCTTTGTGAAACTCTTACTTTATGGTATTTATTGAGCAGTTTGTGCAGAGCACTGAATTAAGTACTTGGGAGAGTATAATGTAGCAGAGTTATGAGTGTGTGTGTATATATATTTATATTTTAAATGGTACTTGTTAAGCTCTTATGTACCAGGCACTGTACTAAGCACTGTAATGGATACAAGCTCATCAGGTTGGACAAAGTTCCTGTTCCACTTGGGGCTCACAGTCTTAATCCCCATTTTAAGAGTGAGGTAACAGACACAGAGAAGTTAAGTGACTTGCCCAAGGTTACATGCCAGACAAGTGGTGGAGCTGAGATTAGAACCCAGGTCCTTCTGACTCCCAGACCTGTGCTCTATTCACTAGGTCACGCTGCTTCTCAGGTGGAAGGATCAAGTGAGAGCAGAGAGCTGCTTCTATGGGTGTGTGTGTTTAGGTGTATGTGTTTCCATGTATGTATGTCAATCAGTCAACAGTATTTATTGAGCATTTACTATGTTGGGGTTTCCACAACCCCAAAGAGCAAAGTCAAAATTTGGGAAGAATTAAGGGGTTAAGGTATTGAAGAGGGCAAATAGAGGTTCCAGACTATCGCTAAGTTCACCCTCTAGACTGTAAACTGGTTGAGGACATGTCTACTGACTATTATACTATACTCTTCCGAACACTTCGTACAGTGCTCTGCACCCAGTAAGTGCTCAATAAATATCACTGTTTGACTGATCACTCTTCATACTTGGAATTATCTGATCACAGGTCCAGACTTCCACTGGTGTTTTGATGGAGCACCAAGCTATTCTGTCGATTTGAATTGGTCTCTCGTGTATCATGTGGGAAAGTGGGCAGGGTAATCTCGGTGCCTGCAAGTATGAACGAGAGAGCATACTTTCATGGAAGTGCCTTGTGTTCTCTTTAGTGGAAAGTACCTTGCTTCTGCAAAGCAACCAGACCTGGGTTCCGTGAAGCTTGGAATCAGTCCAAGTGAAATTAAACTTCCTACCGAAAATGTACCCTAACTCAGAGGGGCACGAAAGCCAGGTCAGAAACACATCTAACTGGTTTGACGGTCCAAGAGGAGCTGCCTTATCACGGTGGCATTGTTTCAGATTATCTCTTTTGATCTTTGCTTGGAAATATGGGTGCCTTGAATGATGCATGTGGAGGAAGGAGATTATGGTCTCTGATAGGTGAGCCTTATGTGAGTTCCCAGGTTAGGAAATGCGAGGAGGCCCTTCAGGGGTTGTTAACAACTAATAGCAGAATTCAGATTATGTCTGAATTCGACCCATGTACCTGAATGATTCTTAAGAATCCTAGAGGACAAGCTATCTTCGGGGTTAGGTTATCTGGCTCCCACGATGCATCAAGAGAGATTATTCCTGTGAATTCTAGGAGAGATGGAAAAGGGGATGTTGGGTTCTTAGTCACTGGGGTTATGTCAAGGATTGTGATTTTTCCAATGACTGGAAGCTGCAGCTGCAGAAAAGTGCTTTGAAAGGCAGTGATCTTCTTTAGTGGAATAGATTGTAAAACTCTGCTTTTGTTTTTAAATGGTTTTTGTTAAGCACGTACTGTGTCAGGCCTTGTACTAAGCACTGGGCGAGATACAAGCCAGTCACATTGGACACAGTCCCTGTCCCACATGGGACTCACAGTCTTAATCTACATTTTAGAGAAGAGGTAACTGAGGCACTGAGAAGTTAAGGAACTTGCCCAAGATCACACAGCAGATGTGGCAGAGCTGGAATTAGAACCCAGATCCTTTGATTCCCAGGCCCGTACTCTTTACACTAGGCCACACTGCTCTCTGATCGATGACTGAGTTGTTGGAAAGGCATTGGATCCTCCTCTCACTCAGCAAACAACAAGGAATCCCTTCTCCCCCTCACCCTATCTGTAAAAGGTCACTAGATCTGAAATCTATGCGAATTCACTCAGGTTAAGACCCTGCAGGCAGAAAACAACTGCATAGGCAAGGCAGAGTCTGGAGGGGAACACCACAGGTTGCTTTATTTTCAGAGGAAAGGAAATGACCCAGAGCACTAGTTCTGTGGCAACGTTCAAGTCGATTGATTGACTGAAACCTAGAACTATAGGGAAGTCAACTTGTCTCCTAGTTGGGTTCCCCAGCTGACCCTTGGGGTGAGAGTCCTAGAATGGAAATCTAGGGTGGCTTCACTCCAACCCTTCCCCAGAGAAGGAAAGCATCCATTCCACCTGCCCTTATTTTTAGCCTTCAGAGAGAGTCTGAGGCCTCCTCAGACTGGGAAGTGGGCTCGGGTGGGGCTCGACTGTGTAAATAGCCGGACTTCCCCACAGCTGGCCATCAGCTGAGGAAGAGGGAGTCCTGGTAGGTGGGAGCCACAGGAAGGAGGTGCTATGGAGGGCATGGGCAGGATGGGAAAGTCCTTGGTTGGGAGTGGAGGCTGGGGGAAGACCGGAAGGAGATGAATATAAATTTCAGCTTCAGCAGTGGCTTCTGCCAAAATATTTATTTCTCAAACTCTCACAGAAAGCAGGAATGGAAGAGACAAGCAAGGTTTTTTGAACCGCCCAACCCTTCACTAGGAGGTTTTCCAGACATACAGCCTCTCAAGTATTCTGGGACTTAGTTTGCTGCAGCACCACTTTCTGAAGACCATTTCACGGGCAAGTGACTTCTCCAAAAACAGTTTCAGGTTCTTAACAACTGTTTTCATTTCTATCCAGTTACCCTCCTGCTCTCGTCCTATTGGCAAGTCACGCCACAAGAAATGAGAAAATAGAATCTGGAACCAGAAGAAGGTTAGCCCCAAGGGGCCCAACTAAGTGGAGAACAGTTTACACCATCCAATGGACTTATTTCACCTGGTAGAACTGAACACATAGGTGAAGGGAGACACAGCAACAGTATTTTAATTTCCATTAGCAAGAGAAGCAGTGTGCCTAGTGGAAAGAGTACAGGCTGGGAATCAGATGACCTGGGGTCTAATCCCAGCCCTGCCAATTTTTTTTTAAGAGCTTACTATGTGCCAGGCACCATACTAATCATTGGCATAGATACCAGCTAATCAGGTTGGCCACAGTCCCTGTTGCACATGAGGCTCAGTCTTAATCCCCATTTTACAGATGAGGTAACTGAGGCCCAAAGAAGTTTAGACTGTGGCCCCGTGGTTGGGACAGGGATTGTGTCCAAAATGATTATCTTGTATCTACCCCAGTGCTTAGTACAGTGCCCAGCTCATAGTAAGTGCTTAATACGACTAAAAAGAAAAAAACCCCAAACCTAGCACCACTTTCACTCCTCCTTTCATTATTATTTTCTATAATATTCTCAGAGACTTTTTGTTTGATACGCTTTCCAGAAGCCTCACCTCCATTAGCCCCTGCTCTCTCCGGGCTCCACTTCCTGTTTGCCCCTAAGTCAAGCTGCTTGAGGGAAGGGATTGTGTCTACTAATTCTGTTGTACTCAGGTGGTATAGTGCTCTGCACAAAGTAAGTACTCAATACTGGTTGATTGATTGGGCATCTGCTACTGCCTGCTCAATAGCAAACTGGGCCATCTGTTCGTCTTTTGTCTTTAGCTTTGTGACTGTGGGCAAGTCACTTAATCTGGAGAGCAGCATGGCCTAATGGATAGAGCACAAGCCTGGGAATCAGAAGGACCTGGGTTCTCATCCTGGCTCTGTCATTTGTATGCTGTGTGGCTGTGGGCAAGCCACTTAACTTCTCTGTGCCTCAGTAAGCTCATCGGTAAAATGGGGATTAAAACTATGAGCCCTTTGTGGGACAGGGGCTATGCCCATTTAGATTGACTTGTGTCTACCCCAGCGCTTAGTGCAGTGCCTGGTACATAATAAGCACTTAGATACCTTAAAAAAGACCCCCAGCTTTTTTGGCCTCAGTTTTGCCATCTGTAAAAGGGGGGGGGGGTGATAACACTGCCTACCACCCAGAAAGGTTGTAGATATCAATGGAGCAACTGATATAGGTGTGTGCTTTGAACTCTTGGAAAGAAATGCACTATATAAATCTTAGATATTAATTCCCTGAGAATGCTAAGAATGTTATTCTGACACCTTCCCACCCTGCTATGGTGAAACTTCCAACTCTGCCATCTCATCTCTCACCTTAAAATATCACAGGAAGAGAAAATTAATGAGTTAGTTTGTGTCTGTGCAGGCAAAGTCAAGGGGAGAGTGAAGGCAGAGAGAAATCTATCCATTTCCCAACTGGGACTCAAACAGCAAACCAAATGTCATCTGGCAGCTGATTACATCCCTGGGGGGCAGAGGGAAGGAGGCTTAAGGGGGCTGAGGGAATGAGGTGAGTTTGGAAAGGGTCTGGGTTCTAGACATTTGGACTGAGGCTCATCCTGCCTGGGACTTTCTTGCAGTATTTTGTTTAATGAGATGTACATCACCCTGATTCTATTTATTTGCCATTGTTTTTATGCGATGTTCTTCCCCTTGACTCTATTTATTGTCATTGTTCTTGTCTGCCTGTCTCCCCCGATTAGACTGTAAGCCCGTCAAAGGGTAGGGACTGTATCTGTTGCCGATTTGTACATTCCAAGCGCTTAGTACAGTGCTCTGCACATAGTAAGCACTCAAATACTATTGAATGAACTTTACCTCTGTGGCAAAAGCTCCCCAGACACAACCTTGAGGGAATTAGGGAGACTAGGGAGAGCTTAAGGCTCTGCGGAGATGAGATTCAGGTCACTTGCCCCAAGGGCTATCCAAAAGGCTTCTTGGCCCAGCTCGATCTCCTGACACTTCCCAGGAGGCTCTCTGCTCAAGCTGGATCTCCCAATCCACCAGATAGTGACCAGACCAGTCGGGGCCTACCTGGAGAGTCTCTGCAGCCCGAGCTGATTAGCTTGTACCTACTCCAGCGCTTAGAACAGTACTTGACACATAGTTAGTGCTTAAATACCATAATTATCATCATCTATCAGGGTCACCCAGCCAAACAGAAACTCCCTACCTTCAGCTTTAAGGGACTCCATCAGCTCACCTTCTCCTTCCTTAACTCTAGACCCTAAGCTTGTGGGCAGAGAACGTGTCTGTTTACTGTTTGATCGTACTCTCCCAAGAGTTTAGTACAGTGCTCTGCACACAGTAAAGCGCTCAATAAATACAACTGAATGAATGAACCTCGCTGATTCCCTACTACAAGTCAGACCGCACACTTCACTCCCTCAACTTCAACTTATTTTTTGTACTTCAATCCCCTTGCCCAAGTCCTCCCTCTGACCTGGAGTTCCATCCCCCTTCATCTGACATATCACCACTCTCCCCACCTCTAAAACCCTCCTAAAGTCACATCTCCAAGAGGCCTCTCCAGACTAAACCCCCATTTTCCTTATTCCACCCTTCCTTCTTCCTTACCTATGCATTTGGATCTTTATCCCTTAAGCATCTGATATCCACCCCACTGTCAGTCCCACAGAACTTATGTAAATACCCTTTATTCTCTCCCTATCTGCAATTTATTTTAATGTCCTTTTCCCTCTCTAGGCTGTAGGCTCCTTGTGAGCAGGGATTGATTCTAGAAACTCTATTTTATTTTTCTCTCCCAAGCTGCTCTGCACACACTTTATAAATACCATTGTGTGAGGGATTAATGGGTAACAACCCCCCAAAACAACTTCTTCTCTGAGGTTAAAAAAAGAGAGGGAGAGGGGTTTTCTGTCAAAGGTATCTTGTTGGTCAGTCTGTAATTCACCAGATAATTTCTCCATTTTACACTTCACCTTTCTTGTATACAAATAACCCTTAGGAACTCAGGATATTTCAGCTGCTATTTGCTTTCAAAGGTGAGGTGAAGCTTTTAATGTTATTGCCGAATTGTATCTAGCATCTAAGTTACTAAGCTGGTTACTAAGCCTGCTATTTCTATTTTAAGAAATAAAGTCATGTCATTAAAAATTAAAATAAAACTGCTCCTGGATAATCTTGCCCCTTACAGAACTCTTATGCAATATGTAAATTTGCATCTCAATTGTTATCTTCTTTTTGGGGGGACTTTAAGGGATCATACCAACTGAGAGAAATAGAAAACTAGGAGGTCTCTGAATTATGCAAAGGATCTCAGGGCATCTGTGTCCCACAAAAGGAACCCCTCTTAATAATAATTTTGGTATTTGCTAGTACTATATGCCAGGTACTGTTCTAAGCACTGGGGTAGATGCAAGTTAATCAGGTTGGACACAAACTGTCCCCCACATTGGGCTCACACTTTTAATCCCCACTTTTTTACAGATGAGTTAGGCACAGAGAAGTTAAGTGACTTGCCCAAGGTCACCCAGCAGACATATGGCAGAGCCAGGATTAGAAACCAGCTCCTTCTCCCAGGCCTGTGCTCTGTCCACTGAACCTTGCTGCACCTGAAAAATGATAATATCTTCAGAAGGAGAGTGCTTTCAAAAAATATATTTTCGACTAGGGAAAAGATAGCTGGGGGTAGGGGTGAATCAAGGGCTAGCTAGCTGAGCCCCTCAATTCTGCCAGTTATTTCAAGACACGGGATGCAGTAACCTTCACCTAACTGAACAGGGAACCCACCTCACAGATTGAAAAGTAAAACCAATGTGGGCAGGGATTGTCTCTCTTTGCTGAATTGTTCTTTCCAAGTGCTTAGTACAGTGCTCTGTACACAGTAAGCACTCAAATATGGTTCAAAGTGAGCTAACACAAACGTTTGGAACATCTTAAAGTCAGGTGCACTCTAATTTCAAGGCATTATTGCTCTTGATCCCCAAATGAAGCCCTCCTCACAATGTCTGTGAAAGTGTCACAAACATATTTTAGCTCTGTTAGGGGAAGGAAATGCAAAGCAATCAGCAAACAAAGCCGGTCTCTGGAGGGAATATACCAGTATGTAAAACATCGCCATTCTGAGCTCAAAGAAAAATAAGGAGTAAAATGCTTAAGGATCTTTGGGGTTTCTTTAGTATCTTGGGGTGTGTGTACAAGGGGAGATCTTAATGCAGAAGCATTTACTGGATTAAAAAAAAGTCAGCTATGATTTTGGAAAGCCATAAAATGGGTCTATGACAAGAAAAAACAAGATCTTGCTCCGCTGGCTCTGTAATCTTGATTTCACTGCAGTGCTCAGCTTCTTCCCGGTGAGTTGAATTCAGAATCAACCCGGGGCTGAAGTTTTCCACCCAGCAACAGGATGATGTCAGCGGTGAGAGAGGGGACCAATCAGAAGAAAGAATGAATCAGAGCGTGCTGGGATTTTGTGCGACTGTTTCCTAGCAGAACAAGCTTGCTTCTGAAGTGCTTGGGTTTTTTTGTTGTTGCCTTTTTTTTTTTTTGCACTTCCTTTGCACTCGGAACTCAGGGTCTGAAAGTGAACTGAAGGATGTGAGTCCAATTGACATCGTTTGCATCCAAACACACAGACCCGTGGGAGTCATGTTGGCCCACCCACATTTGCTGAAAATAAAGTCCCTAGGAGGTGTGGGGGGAGGGGGGGAGAAGAGAGAGAAATTATTTATAGCGCTGTCTTAGCCTGCGTTGAAATATCTGTGTTTTCACGCCCTATTTGACCTCTAAAAAGTACTATGCACCCCTTGGCTGGAGATCAGTGCTAAGCACTGTAGAGGGTTGGCATTCAGATGAGATGTTTTTCACCTTCTCCATAAGATGGGTACTTTCAGACCAGCTGGGGGATCTGCTTGTGTGTCAACAGCATAATTGCACGATTCAACTAAAACTGCACTGTTTTTCAATCCAGTTATAATTGGGCATTAGTGATCGCGGTTTATAATCTTTTAAACTTCCTGTGATTCTCAGAGGTTCAGACGTCACCCGGTGCGGCTTACACGCCGACAGCACCGGTTAACCTTCCGTCGACATCGTACTGCAGCTATTAGGTGACTTGGAGGCAATGGTGGATCAGGAAGCAAAGGGTTAACTCGCCCAAAGAAAGCTCAGGCTATTACACCAAGTTGCCTGATTCCTCTGAGGTCATCTGACAGCATCTTGCTGAAGTGATCCAGCAGCTTGGGACTGGTCAAAGAAAAGAAGCTCACTGTGAATAAATGCTAGAGACTTAAAGGAAAAAAAAAAGACGAAGAAGAGAAGTTCTTGAGAAAAATCATTTTCCATTTTCTTTTCTCCCTTCAGAGTCTGAAAGTCTAAGATTCAAGTGTAGCTCCCTTTCGCCTCGATCCCTATTAGACCTGGTAGTATTGAGGCTTATTCGTGCAAAGACCACTGTTCTGAGTAATCAGAGGCCCTGGGTTCTAGTCCCTCTTCTGCATGGCTGCTGTGGGTGAAGACTGCATGCGCACTTTGCAGTGTGCTGCATCCTTGCTTGCCTGCTCTTGGCTCTCTGCACCCTGCCAGGGAACTGGACTGGCAGGATTGTGAGTGTGAGTTGTGCTGGGCAAGCAGCTAGTAACCGGAACCACCTCCTCTGCACAGCTTCTGGATCCAGAACCTAGGCTCATCCCTTGTTCCCAATCAGAGACTCCATCAGGATCTAAACCTGGGCAACTGACTCTGTTGCTCAGACCCTGGGTTTCATCTTGAGCAAAAAGAAGTCACTGACCCTGATTCTTGCCTTGAAATTCTACCCTCCCTCACTCAAATGTATGCTGGTGATTTGGGGACCAGGGCAGTATTTATTTGGGCCCATGTTCAATCAAATTGAGTGTTTAATTTTTGCAGGCCACTGTACTGAGTGCCTCGGAGAGGACAACACAGCCATATAACAGACACACTCCCTGCCCACAATGAGCTTACACTCTAGAGGGGAACAGAGACATTTATAAAAAATAAATGTCTATAAATAAATTATGGATATGTACATGAATGCTTTGGGGTTAGTGGGGAGGGGGTGAATAAAGGAAGGCAGGGTGATGCAGAAGGGAATGGGAGAAAAGGAAATGAGGGCTTGGTCAGGGAAGGCCTCTTGGAGCATTTTCCACCATTAAGGCGGGGAGAGGAAATGGAAGGGGAAAGAATCAAGCTCAACAGGGCCAACAAGGCCTCTTCCGTGAGGATCACTGTTAGACTGAATGAAAATGAGTGTCAGTAGGTGCTACAAATTATCTGTAGCGTACTCTTATCCTTGCTTATCAGAGTCTAGAAAGCGGATCTCACAAATGATGATTTATAGTGACAAAAGTAAAAATCCTTGGAGTATTTGTTAAGTGTTTACTATGTGCCAAGCTCTGGAGTAGATGGAAGATAATCAAGTTAGACAGTCTCTGTCCCACATGGGGCTCATGGCCTAACATGTTGGGAGAACAAGTACTGAATCCCCATTTTACAGATGAGGAAACAGACCGATAAATTAAGTGACTTGTTAAAGGTCACCCAAACACACAAGGGGCAGAGCTGGGATTAGAACCCAGGTTACCTGATTCCCAGGTCTGTGCTTTTTCCACTAGGCTATGATAAACTCCTTTCCTGAGATTTCAGGAGCACCTTGTCTTTACCAGTCACCTTCCTGCTGGAACCTGGAGTGGATTGGAGCAGTGGTGGGGGGTTTGCTACTCATTACAATGGGCACATGGAGTCTCCACCCACTTCAGTCAGAGGCAGAACCTGAACCAGAACCCAGATATCCTGATTCCCAGAGCAGTGCTGGACAGGTTGCAAAGCTATCACTCAAGAGAAATGGTGAGAATCTATCCTAATTTATGCAGTGTCCACATAAAAATGGCCATTAACTCCTTGAGGGCAAGGTTTGCGTCTTTTGACTGTACTCTCCCAGGCATTTGGTACAATATAAACCCGGTGTGGGCAGGGATTATCTCTATTGCTGAATTGTACTCTCCAAGTGCTGCATGCAGTGCTCTGCACTCAGTAAGAGCTCAATAAATAGCACTGACTGATCAAATTGCTTCAGGAGTTGGAAACTTCCTATTAAAGAGTCTTCAAATGCCTACCAACTCTGTTATATTGTTCTCTCCTTAGTGCTTGGTATAGTGCTCTGCACACTAATTGCTCAGTAATGACTGATTGATTTAGGAAGAGGCAGGAGGGAGTCAATGTCCTGTTTTGTGTGGGGGAGATTAGCAGTCACTGTGGGAAACTGTTTTTCACCAAGCAAGCAGAAATCTGCAAGAGCTCAGGTCTCTTTAGGAGCTTTTCTTCTGAGGAGAAAGTCGTCAGACAGAATCACCATTCTCCCAGCGTCCCTGGGAAGCCAACAGTGAGTATTCTTCACCCCATTATGCAGAGCGGCAAACTGATTCACTCAAGTTAAACTGTTTGCGGAAGGTCACAGCCACAGTTTAGTGAAAGTGAAAGTGAACCACCAGCAAACAAGCAAGCGAACAGCAAAATCGGCTGAATAAAAGGGGATTTAGAAACCAGGTCTCTCAGTGCCCTGCCTTTTGTTCCGCAATCTGAAAATGGGCAACCTAGATATCAGTCACGGAGGCTTTCAATCCAAGAGAGGCTGGGTTCCTCCAAGAAGCAGAGGAAGTGTTGTGCCTCAGGCTTGAAAGTGGCCTTGTCACCCAGGCCCAGAGTGCTGTTTACCTGAACATCAATAATCATCAATCATATTTACTGAGCGCAGAGCACTGTATTAAGTGGTTGTGAGAGTACGCTAAAACAATAAACAGACATTCCGCGCCCACAACGATTAATAGTGACACATGAGAAGCACTGTAGCCTAGTGAATAGAGCATGGGCCCACATGTCTGGAGGATCTAGGTTCTAATCCTGGCTCTGCCAATTGTCTGTATGACCTAGGGCAAATCGCTTTACTTCTCTGTGCCTCAGTTACTTCATCTGTAAAATGAGTATTAAGACTTTGAGCCCCATGTAGATCATGGACTGTGTCCAATCTGATTAGCTTCTGTCCTAGCACTTAGTACAGTGCCTGGTATATAGTAAGTGCTTAACACATAGCTTTTTTTTTTTAAGTGCTTACTATATGCCAAGCACTGTTCTAAGCACTGGGGTAAATACAGAATAATCTGGTCACTCAAGGAACTCACAGGAGAAAGAACAGATATTGAATTCCCATTTTGCAGATAAGTTAATTGAGGCCCAGAGAAGCAAAGTGACTTACCAAGGTCATGCAGCAGACAAGTGGTGGAGTCGGGATAAGAACCCAGGCCTTCTGACTCCCAGGGCTGGGCTCTCTTTGCTGCATCACACTGCATCAGACTGTCATTTCTGCCTTATGCAGGAAGCAAGGCCCAGCAAGGGTGTGGGGTGATCTCTGAAAGACAGCCTTCTTATCAAAATCATCAGCCCAACATGTACAAGACTGGAATCCAGGTGACCCGGGGTCTAATTCTGGCTTCATTATTTGCCTATGTGACCTTCGGAAGTCATTTAACTTTTGTATGCTTCAGTTTCCTCATCTGTAAAGTGGGGATTAGATACCTGTTCTCCCTCCTACTTAGACTGTGTGACCCCTGTGTAGGACAGGGATTTTATCTGTTCTGACTGTATAAATTCTTAACAAATACCACTATTATAACCCTTGGCTTTAGCCTTTATCAATTTTTGCCCTCTTCTGCTTGAAAATTTGCTTGACTTCATTGAACTTTTGGCCAGATTTAGAGATTAGGAAGAAGAGATGGAATCTTAGAGACACCATAACTAACTGATGAAAAAGGAGAAGGGGTTATCTGAAGGATAGAGATGAGACCAAATAACTGGTGAAAAACAGTTTTCCAAGCTTGTATGATATAGTTTCATTACAGTTCAGTCCATTACATTATGGATTTGATAATGTACCAAAACCTAGGTCAGGGAGAACAAGTTTAATAAGAATGAGCCACTGTATGCATGAGGCGTTTGAGATGCTTGGTGCTATACATACCTCCAAAAGCAGCGGCATAGTCTAGTGGGAAAAGCACAGGCCTGGAAGTCAGAGGACCTGGGTTCTAATGCCAGTTCTGCCAATTGCTTGCTGTGTGACCTTGAGCAAGTCAGTTAACTTGGAAAGAGCCCGAGCTTGGGAGTCAGAGGTCATGGGTTTGAATCCCAGCTTTGCCACTTGTCAGCTGTGTGACTGTGAGCAAGTCACTTTACTTCTCTGGGCCTGTTTCCTCACCTGTAAAATGGGGATTAACTGTGAGCCTCACGTGGGACAACTTGATTACCCTGTATCTACCTCAGTACTTAGAACAGTACTCTGCACATAGTAAGCGCTTAACAAATACCAGCATTATTATTTAACTTCATGGTGCCTCTGTTGCCTAAAGTGCAAAATAGGGATTAAAAACCTGTTCTCCCTTCTATGTAGACTGTGAGCCCCATGTGGATTGTGTCCAACTTGATTAACTTCTGTCTACCCCAGTGTTTAGGACTGTGCTCGACACATACCATGATGACATTTATAAGAAACTTTGCACCCTGGATCAAATGAAGATAGCCTAGTGGAAAGCACATGTGCCTGGGAGGCAGGGAAGCTGGGTTCTAGTCCCAGCTCTGTTGCCTGCCTGTTGTGGGTTTTGGGCAAGTCACTTAATTTTCCTCAGGTTCCTCACTGATAAAAACAGGGATAAGATACCTGTTCTCCCTCTCTCTCATCCGATTTTCTACAGCACTTCTCAGCCCTCCCATCCCCCAACTGCCATAAATTATTCATTTCAGCCCACTTGATGACCCTGTGAGGTAGGGAGTGAAGGCAGGTATTACCCCCATTTTACAGATGAAGAAACAGGAACTGAGAAGTTAAGTGTCTCACTCACGTTCCCACAGCTAGTTAGTGGCACAGTGAAGACTCGAAACCTGGTTCTCCTGCTCCTAGACAGTGCTGTGCCATTTTTCGACACCTCCTCCCCTATTGTAACTCCCCCAGCACTTAGCACTGTATCTAGTCCCATATGGTTGTATCCACCCCAGTGCTTAGCACAGTGCCCGTCACATAGTAAACACTTAAATACAACTTCTAGAATTATTCACTCTCCCTAGCCTAGAAGAGTGCTTATAATCTAAAAGGAAAAGACTGTTTGAATCAGGCTTGGAAGGGGCGATAATGTATCCTCATGATCAGCCATTATTCCAAAGCCTTCAGTCTAGGACAGTGACTCCACTTTAAAAAAAAAAATCCTTAACGAATCGAGATGTCACAAACAAATGAACCCAGGAAGCCCCTTGTTTTGATTTTTAGGCTGTTTTTTTTTAAAAAAAAGTCAGCCTTTTTCTCAAGATTTTTGCTCATCCTTGAAGTAAAAAGAAATTAGGTCAGAGCTTGCACTGGAGTTAATATATATATATATATATACATACACACACACACACTTTTTTAAAAAAAATCAGAAGTTACAGTGTATAAAGGCCAGACTCTTGTCACTCTGGGCTGGATGTCGGCAGCACCAAAGAATGGATGCCTAAAGGCAAACAAAAAGCCTTTAGGATGGCCCAAGTCCTCAGAAAACTTTCCTTTTCTTCTTCTTTCAAACAGAGCCCAGTGAGAAGCAGCAGCCAAAGGATTTAGTGATAGAAGTGCAGGACTGGCCAAGTTTTGAACTCGCTCAAACTGAGTGGTGGCTGCTTTTCTAGCCTTTAGGGCTAAACACAATTCACCCCCCACCCCCACCTCTTGCGAAATAAGAGATTAATATTGTTCTAAGCCCTGGAATAGATTCAAGTAAAAACAAGTTGGACACAGTCCCTACCCCACAGTCGGGTTTACAGTCTAAGTAAAGGGAAGAAAGCAGGCTTTGCATCCCCATTTACCAGCTGAGGAAACTGGTGCAGAGAAGTGAGGTGACTTGCCCAAGATCACACAGCAGGCTGACAATGCCAGGATTAGAACCCAACTCCTCTGACTCCCAGCCTCATGCTCTTCATGTTAGCCATGCTGCTCCTCCAAGAGTCCCTCGCCTCTGCCTGACAGCTTCTGCCTTGTTACAACTGACTGATGGGAGGTTTTAAAATTAGTCTTGTTTTTCTTTTCCATTAGACGCAAGAAATATCCTGTGATAAGTTAGGAGGTGTTGAACTTGACTCTTCCTTAAGCTGAATCGCGTGCTGCTCAGTTAGTGGGTTAGTGGGACAAAGTTATCCCCGAAATTATAGAATGGTGTGGTTAATCAAACCTTTGCCCTGTGTGATCTGGACCTGAATTTATAGGCCCTTCAAAAGATGGGAGCTGTCTCCTTATCTTCATTAGGCAGCTGAAGGAAATGAAGGAAGGAGGCCTAGTGGAAGAGAACAGGGGCCTGGGAGTCAGAGAACCTGGGTTCTAATCCCAGCTCTGTCACTTTTATCTGCTGTGTGATGTTGGGCAAGTCACTTAACTTTTCCGCCCTCAGTTACCTCATCTGTAAAATGGGGATTAAGACTGTGAGCCTTGTGTGGGACAGAGACTGTGTCCAATTTGATTACCTTGTACCTACCCCAGCGCTTAGCACAGTGCCCGGCACACAGTTAACACTTAAATACCATTTTATGAAAATGATGCAGAAAACCCGAGTTGCTCTGACACATCCAGGGAGCAAGAACTGGATTAAGACTCAGTCAGAAAGTCTCTAGTGAATTGCTTATCCAACTGAGAAAAAACTGCCTCCCACACGATAGTCTATCAGCCAGAGAAATACAGCCTTCTGGCTAGAATTTCTTTTTCCCCTGTACTTAAGTGAACAAACAGCAGCTTTGCTTCTGCTCTGGTTGACATCTTTGGTGTTAACATACAATTATTATTTTACTTTAGCCCTTACGATACGTCAATTGCTGTGGTAAGCCCTGGGGTAAATATAGAATCATCAGATCAGATACAGTCTATGTGCCACATGGGGCTTGTGACAATTTCTAAGTCTTTAAAAAAAAAGAAGTTAAATGCTTACTATGTTCCAGGCACTGTGTTAAGTGTTGGGGTAGATACAAGTGAATCAAGTTGGACACACCCATGTGGGGTTCACAGTCTCAATCCCTATTTTACAGATGAGGTAACTGAGGCACAGAGAAATTAAGTATTTGTCCAAGGTCACACAGCAAACAAATGATGGAGCTGGGATTAGAACCCAGGTCCTCTGACTCCCAGGCCCATGCTCCACTTTTTCTCAAGCCCCCTGTGCTCCTCATCCTAAATATGGCATATCTGCAGTCTCCCACTGCCCTAAACAAGACCCCACCCAACTTCCTTCCTGTAAGAAAGAAGCACATAAATGCTTAATCCAGAAATCGCCAAATCCATTCTGCCATCTCAGTTCCATTCTAAATTTCCCAAGATTGCTTCACTGCATCTAGATTTCCCTCCAAATTTCCTTGCAGGGGAGACAGCTGCATGTCTGAGCTGGATTCGGTGACCAGGTGGTTTGTAGAATGGTGTTCATAAAGATGTCTAGACGAAAGGAGCAATATCATTGTAAGATCAATATCTACTGACTTCTCCACATGGTCTATGTCTGGTAAATGCAAACCACTGGGTTTAATGATTAATTAGAGTCCCGAGAGGCCTGTTCCATGACTTTAACACAAGGGAAGTCCTTCAAGTCTGCCTCTCCTAAAGAAGGAAGGCTAAAACATACTCATGTCCAGTGGGGCAATTTGGTGGTTGTCCTTTAATTTGTTAAATACTTGCTATCTTCCAATGAAAACCCGATTCCAATGGGAAGCATCTGACTCCCTTCTGCAGCTTCCTCTTTCTCTGATACTCCAGTCCCAAGCAGAAGTGCTTAGATTTGTTGTTTCAAATAGAGCCTCAATGCTGACTTTTGCCATCTTATACCCTTGATGACACCCCTCTCAGAGTTTAGACTTGAGTTCCTAGAAATTTCCCTTTGTTTATAGAGCCTGTTGGATTCGACATCCGGAAGGTGGACTCCCAAGTCAGAGAGGTTGATAGAAATGTGCTTTGGACTTCCCTGGAAATCAAATCAATGGTAATTTCTTAGAGCTCTTATTCTGTGCATAGCACTGTACTAAATGCTTAGGAAAGTACAACGGAGTTGGTAGATGCAACCAGGCACTTACTGACTACAGGACTGCCTTTATTTCTCCCTTTAGGAGTAAAAAGACAAGCAATCCATTTTGAGTCTGAGCAATGATCCTTCTAGCCCAGTATTCTGACCCCTGACAGGAGCAACCAAGTATGCTTGTTTATTACTATGATGTATGTGATATTTGTTAAGCACTTTACTATGCATTAAACACAGAGTTTCAGTGACTCCCAGGCCCACAGTCTTTCCACTAGGCCATGCTGCTTCTCATCCTTCTCAACTGATAAGAATCATCCAAGAATTTACCTTAACTCTTCTCCCTCTAATTATCTTAACTTTAATTTCTCTAAGAAAGTATTGTGAATTTCTTGTCTATATATTTAGGCAATTCCTCTTAAGGCTATTGACCTCTTGACTGCACACCTTACTAAGGATCCTGTTTAACACCAAGACCCAAAATCCGACTCCTCATCGCTGTTTTCCACTCCAAGTATCCAAAGGCAAAACAGGGCATAAATTCCTAGAAAAATACACCCTAGACCATAGACAAAGTTTCCTAGTAGTTGACACAGTGCACGATGAAATCTCACATTCTGCCCAAAAGAACTATTATAAATAAATGAGCACCAAAGAAACATTCGCTCTGTAGGGTAGGGCTGGTCCTCATTCCCAAGCCGCACTGATTTTCTCTGTAAGCAGGGTTTTTTTTTCCATCTTGACCTCCTGGTTGTTGAGGGAATATTGAAATTAACACCGATGAGTCACTGTGTATTTTTCAAGTCTCTCCGAGAGCATGCTAAGACGAGGGCCAATGTCTCTCAGATCGAGAACTGGCAGCCGATTATCTGTTTCCCTGCCCCAGATAGGGTGAGATCCTGGAAGATTTTACCCGGCTTTCAAGCACGAACACAATCTGACAGTTAAACTTCAGGTCGCTGACCTTAGAGTCCCCACCTGTCAATCATGTTTACTGAGCTTTTACTGTGTGGAGAACACTATATTAAGCACTAGGGAAAGTATGAAAGTTGGCAGAAACATTCCCTGCCCACAGCAAGCTTACATCTAGAGGGATATGTGCATAGGTGCTTTGAGTCTGTTGAAGGGAATAAAAACAAGTGCAAAGATGCTGAAGGGAGTGGGAGAAGAAATGAAGGCTTAGTCAAGGAAGGCCTTTCAAGCTACTACATTAAACCTTTCTCCAATTCAGCATGGAAAGAGTAAATTAAACACTATCCAACCATATAATGAAAGATGTGTGCGTTCTCCAAAATAGAGTCCTCTTTTTTCTTTAAGGATACTTCCAAACTTTATGCTAAGAGAAGCAGCATGGCCTAGTGGAAAGAGCATGGGCCTGGTAGTCAGAGGACCTGGGTTCTAATTCCCCTCTCTCCCAATTGCTTTGCTGTATAACCTTAGGCAAGTCCCTTCACTGTGCCCCTATTGCCTCATCTGTAAAATGTAGGATTAAATCCTCCTCCCTCAATTTAGATTATGAGTCTCACATGGAACTGTGTCCATCTGATAAACTGGCATCTACCATAGTGTTTAGCACAATGGTTGACACAAAGTGTTTAATACCTTTAAAAAAAATCTAAATGTTGCCTTCAGGCCTTTGTTAAAAAATGCAGATATTGCAGATGGTGTTGTGTTAGACAATACTATTTATTGGGTGCTTACTAAGTGCTTGGGAGACAACGAATTTACGGTCTAAAGGGGAAGACCAACATTAATATAAATTACGGATATGTACATAAGTGCTGTGAGGCTAGAGGGAGGAATGAATGAAAGAGGGTAAGTCAGGGTGATACAAGAGAGTGGAAAAAAAGGACGAGGGTTTAGTTAGGGAAGGCCTCTTGGAGGAGACTGGCCTTCAGTGAAGCTTTGAAGGGGGTGGGGTGGTAAAAAAGAAAAGTAATAGTCTCTCTCTTTGAAGGTGGGGAGAGTAGAGTCAGCTAGAGGGTGTTGCTCCCATAGACTTGAAAAAGGCTCAGCACCCTGGAAGCATACCATGGCACCCTTTGCTGCTCAAGTAGGGTGATCAGAGGCATATATGATACAGTGGGAGGGGTCTCAAGTTGGGAAGGCTACATACACATCCTCCTCATCAGTCATTCCTAACCCCCCTCACCCTCTCATATGGTTCAACAGCTGCTACAACCCAGCACTGTTCACAAAGAAGCCCAATATAGAGGGGACCTAGGGTTGGTTGGGTGGGAAATCAAGGGGAAGACAAGAAACCATTGGCATCAGCCTTTATCCACCTCTTCCACTGAGCACCCCAGGAGAAGAGAGTGGTCAAGTATCTACTATCATTATTCTTCCCCCCTTTCCATCTGAGGAATTTTCTATCCCTAAAAGTTATGCCAACAAACCCAGACTTAAGTTACTCCTATCCCCAAGAACCATACCCAAGACAACAAAACTTACTTCTCTCCTCTCCACTCCACACTCCCTTTTCCACCACTCAGAAATCCAGGCCTTACTCACCAGAGAAGTCCACTGGGTCTCCATGTGGAGCCGTCAAAGCAGGGAAGTCCATTCTTGGCAGGATGGTCAAGGCCCAAGCATTGCTCAGACAAACTTTTTGTGGAGATTTCTTCGATGAGTCAATCAGTCAACCGGTCAAATAGCTCCCCTGGCTCTGCTAATTTAATCTCTACATCTACTGTGTGTGCGGGCTAGAGACCAAGAAGTTATTTAACTCCAGGGAAGGACTAATGAAGAAACTTCAGGCCAATGGGGCCTGGAGTAGAGAGAAACCACTTTCAATTTGAAGACCAGTGTTCTTCACAACTCAGAACATGACTGGACAAAAGCCCCTATATCCACCCTACTGAGACCTCATTTTAGCTTCACCTCTTAGCTCAAGCTTCTCTCGCCCACTTGGTCCCCATCCTGACATTCACTGGAATGAGCTCCAGCTGGAAACAGTTAGATTTTCTTACTTGGGCTCCCTTAAAGGGACAGGAGCCCAAGCCTGCCACTATTACATAGACAGGCTCACATACTCTTATCCCCCTACCTCCCTTTCCAAAGGTATTTTAGCAAGCCAGAAAGTTTAGAAAACAGCTTGGCCTAGAAAGAATGGGAACACAACTGAACATCAGAAAACTTGGATCCTAATCCCAGCTCTGCCTCTTGCCTGTTGCTTGACCGTGGGCAAATCATTTAATATCTCATTGCCTCAGTTTCCTTATCTGTAAAATGGGGATCAAATATCTGTTCTCTCTTCTGCTTAAACTATGAGCACCACGTGTGGTAGAGACTGTGTCTAATGAGACTGTATCAACCCCAGAGCATAGTAAAGGGCTGTAGGCAGGGAAAGTGTCTGCTAATTCTGTTGTATTGTACTCTCCCAAGTGGTTAGTACAGTGCTCAGCTCAGTAAGCGATCAAATACCACTGATTGATTGGCATATAGTAAGGACAAAATACCACAATTATTAAGCCACATCATAGAAATACTAGTACCATCTCAACCAGTGCTCAACTTCTTCAGCACCTCCGCTCCTAGGCATATGGACTGCTACTGTCTCCAAACGCATTAACCCAAAGGCTAGCTGAACTGAAATAAAAGTGAAATGCTACTTCTAGACTGTGAGCTCATTGTGGGCAGGGAATGTCACTGTTAATTGTTGTACCTCCCCAAGTGCTTAGTACAGTGCTCTACACACAGTAAGTGCCCAGTAAATATGATTGAACAAATGAATGAATATTGGGTTGCCCAAGCTAATGAAATGTGTGTCTTAGTTCATCTGACCATTTCATCGGGCTTGAGTAGGCTTCGCCCACCCAGAAAAACTACACACCCCCTCTCAGTCGATCAGCTGTAGTAATTGGGAAAATGACCCAAGAAGTCGGAGAAATGAGTGTCAAGAAATGTCAGTGGAATGATGAAAGTGTCGTTTGTGTTTCATAGAACAAGAGAGAAATCTTCCCCCACAATACACACACACACACACACACACACACACACACACACACACACACATATACACACACCCCACCCCAGTCTTCTTTTAAAATGACAGACTTCAGCCTGTCATATGACAATCTGCATTATTGACCGAGTCCTCAGAAATGCTCGTTTTTCTCTCCTGGCCTGTTGAAGGCTTCTTTTGCTCTCTCATTAACATTTCATGAATACCCACCCCCGGAGGTGTTAACAATGGCTGTATTTTGAACCTCTGAAAATAGAAACTGAGATTTCCCAAGAGCTGAACCACTCTTTCTGATTTATGAAGCTTACCAAAGACTTATAGAACCAGATTTTCTCCTAACTTAAATCCAAGGCAGAAAGGTTACTGATTTCCAGGCACATTTCCAGTGCCTCCACATCTAGTCTGTAAACTCTTTGAGGGCAGGGATTGTGTCTACCTACTCTGTCGTAATGTGCTCTCCCAAGCGCTTAGTTTAGTGCTCTGCACTCAATAAGTGCTAAATAATACCATTGCCTAACTAAGTGGGTGAGGAGTAGGAACTAGACGTCCAAAAGCGGGGCAAGAGAACTGGAAACTCGATATGCCCCTAACAGATTGGACAATCCCTCCAACCTCTCCATAAATTGCCCATCTCAGAGTATGTTCTTTATCAGTCAGTATATTTGAGCACTTACTCTGTGCATGGCACTGTGCTAAGCACATGGGAGAGTACAACGCAACAGAATTTGTAGGCACTCTCCCTATCCTCAAGGAGGTTACATGCTAATGGGTGAGACGGACATTAAAATAATGGGAAGCTGTGCAGCCTAGTGGAAAGCACAGGTCTGGAAGTCAGAACTTGGGATTTAATTCTGGCTCTGTTGCTTTTCTGTTGTGTGACCTTGGGCAAGTAACTTCTCTGTGCCTCAGTTATGTCAACTATAAAATGAGAATTTAGACTGTGATCCCCACATGGGACATGGACTCTGTCCAATCTGATTAGAGTATATCTACCACAGCACTTAGAACAGGGTCTGGCACATAATAAGTGCTTAACAAATACCATAAAAAAAAAAGAAATTGCAGCTATATGCAAAAGTGCAGTGGGCATCTTGAAAGAACTTCTCTTCTCCTTCTCCTCTTTTTGCTCCTAGCCAGGGCAGAACCTAGCCGCTTTCAGTAAATCCTCAAGAAGTCATCATCTAACTCCAGGGCAGATTCTGTGTCATAACCTTATTTCCAAAATGACAGCACCACATTTTGTAATTATGCATAGAAATGTTCAGCCCAGTTCCCCAAGTGTAGACCAGTGAACATGCTTTGGGTGTGAGAGAGCTGTCCACACCGGGCACAGGTGGACAAAGTCCAGAATGTTGCTCTGGTAGACTGTAAGCTCGCTGTGGTCAGGGCATGTGTCTGTTTGTTGCTATATTGTAATCTCCCAAGTGGTTAGTACAGTGCTCTGCACACAGTAAGCACTCAGTAAATACAATTGAATGAATGAATGGAAGGGCTGTTTGCAGCTGAAAACCACCATGCCTGTCAAGGAGATTGATGTTCATGATTGTGAGAAGCGTTGGGACAGGTATATGGTCTAGTGGATGGAGTTAGAAGGACCTGGGTTCTGATCCCAGCTCCGTCACAGGTCTGTTGTTACCTTGTGCAAGTCGCTTTACTCATCTGTGCCTCAGTTCCCTCATCTGTAAAATGGGGGTTAAGACTATGTCCAACCAGATTAGCTTTTATCTACCTCAGTGCTTAGAACAGTGCTTGACGCATAGTAAGTACTTAACAAATACCATTATCATCATACAAGTTAATCCAGCTGGACACATCATTTTTTCAGACTTATTTATCTTGGATGTGCAGTTTCCCACTGAAGCTGGAGAACTTCCCCCATTAAATCAGTCCAGCATTTGGAAGGCCCTTCAATCAGTGATATTTATTGAGTGCTTTATGAGGTACAGAGCACTGTACTGACCTTCTGGGAGAGTATAGTACAACAGCATTGGTGAACACATTCCCTGCCTACAATGAGCTTAGTCTAGAAGAATTCAAAAAGGGCCCAGTCTTTGAAATTTGGAATGGGGGTTGTGTCTACCACCTGTAACTATTGATGGAGCCCCCAGGAGGCATAGAACACTGAGGTAGGTGTTTGGGTTTTGTATTGTACTATCCCAAGTGCTTCATACAGTGCTCTGCACCCTAAAATACAACTGAATGAATGGAAATATACAGGAAAAAAACAATGTGTTTTGATCTCACTTTCTTCCAAGGACTGAAAATTTACTGGAGAAGATGGCCAGACACACTTTTATTTTTCAGGTGTTCAAAGCAAGCAGAAATAGACTCGTGCCTCCCCTTAGTTAAAACAGCTCGAGAGGAGAGGTAAATAATGATCAGATATGGGCAAGAATGCTGAAGGGGAAGATGAGGGCGGGGGGTTAATCGGGGAATGGTTCAGAGGAAGTGGCTTTTTGAGACGGGCTTTGGGCTGTAGGGAGGGACAGTATTCAAGACAGGACTCCATCCCCCTTTCAGCTGTCCCTCCCATCTTGGACTCATCTGTCCTGGGCATTGGGGGCTGCCTCTAACTCTCCTTCCCTCCTGTCACTCCTCACAAAGGAGATGTAGTTCTAAAGGGCATGTTTGAAGGACAGCTGTCCCCCATGATTCTTACATGATATTTCCCCTTTCTTCCTCTTGTGCAAGTGACCTTTCTCCCACACCACAGATCAGTGCTAAGGTATGTTGTTTGAGAAGCAGCATGGCCTAATGGATAGAGCATGGGCCTGGGAGTCAGAAGGACTTGGGTTCTAATACTGGCTCTGCCACTTGGCTGCTCTGTGACCCTGCGCAAGTTGCTTAACTTCTCCGTGCCTCAGTTCCCTCATCTGTAAAATGGGGGGATTAAGATTGTGAGCCCAACAAGGGACAGGGGCTGTGTCTAATCCAATCTGCTTGTTATCTACCCCAGTACTTAGTACTGTGTCTGGCACATAGTAAACACTTAACACATACCACAGTTATTATTGAAGGTGGAAGAATGGAGTTGAGTTGTACTGGTCTTTACGGGCAGTTCGTCACTGAGTAATGTCTATTCTCCTCTATTCCGAGCTGCCCCAAGCCTCCTTCCTTTCTTCTCTTGAACTCTCTGCTCTGCTTGCTGGCCAAGGCAAGCAAGAAAAGCAGCATTGCCTAGTGCGTAGAGCACAAGCCTGGAAGTCAGAAGGACCTGGGTTCTAATATCGGGTCTTCTGTGTGGCCTTGGTAAGCGCTTAGAAAATGCCATTAAAAAAAAATACATCTGATTGATTCAGTTAGAACCAGATAGGCCTCAGGAAGCCAGGAAAGGGGACCAACTCAGCTGGCCATTTCTTCCTTTGTTCTTCTACTTGCCAGTAAGCCTTCTCTTCTATTTTTTTAATGGTATTTCTTAAGCGTTTACCATGTTCTAGGCACTGTACTTAGTGCTGAGGTAGATACAGGTTAATCAGGTTGGACACAGTCCCTGTTCCACATAGCTCTCACAATCTTAATCCCCACTTTACAGATGAGGCACAGAGAGTGAAGTGACTTGCTCAAGGTTACACAGTGACAGAGCTAAGAACCCATGTCCTTCTGGCTCTGAGATCTGTGCTCTCCAGTTCATACTGCAAGTCTACTCCCCATGATGGCCCTTCCCGAATCAATCAATCAGTGGTACTGAGTCTTTAGTACAGCGCTTGGGAAAGTACAGTGCAACAGAGCTGGTAGACATGTTCCCTGCCCACAACGAGTTTACAGTCTAGAGTACTGTAAGTCCACACCCTCTGTCTGAATTGTCATCTTGCAGTCCTCTTCCTGATGCTATGTAATAAAAAGAGGGGGGTGTCCTCCCCAAGGGTCATGGCCAGAGGTCACCCCAAGCGTAACCAAGAATGGAGAGTAAACTATGTGGCTTTCTGTAGTCCAGAAAGAAATACGCTGAGATACAATTTAGCACATTCAGAATCATGCTAGTGACCTTTCCACAATTTAATCCCCACAACACTCATGTCCATATCCCTAACACTTATTTTTATTCTCAACTGTCTCCCCATTTCGATTATAAACTCACTGTGGTAGGAAACGTGTCTACCAACTCCATTGTACTGTACTCTCCCAGGTGCTTAGTACAGTGCTCTGAACACAGTAAGTGCTCAATAAATATAATCCAGAAGTAGTGTGGCTTAGTGGAAAGAGTATGGGGTAGGGGCTCAGAGCACCTGGGTTCTAATCCTGGTTTTGCCAATTGCTTGCTGTGTGCTTTTCAGCAAGTCACTTCTCTGTGTTCTGGTTTCCTCCGCTATAAAATGGGGATTCAGTACTTACTCTCTCTCCTGCTTAACTGTGAGCCCCATGTGGCACTGAGGCTGTGTCCAGCCTGATTCACTTTTATTTACCCCAGCGCTTACAACAGTGGTAGACACATAGTAAGAGGTAACAAATACCAAAAGAAAAAACATATATTCAGGGTGAAACTTTAAAAAACGGAGTTTCGGCCCCTGACCACATTCAAGCTTCATCTTGATCTGCTAGTCCATGTAGTTCTTCTACTTCAAATTTTACAGTGGGATGAATTTCACCCGGAAAGAAGCCTCAACCTCGGAGAGCAGAATTGCCCCAAGATGAGAAAAATAATGAAGTGCCAGGATCCTCTTGTAAATTCCCCTTCTATCATCTTTTTGGGATGGGGGGGAGGGGAGGTACAGAAAATTGTCTCCGGCTCCATGAATGTGAAGATCATTACACTAAGGGTGATTCTTCCTCCTGGCCTGTAATTTTTTCCTTCTCTCCTGGCTGCTAGGTTATTACGGTTGCCAAGCACAAATCAAATCTAGATGGTATATGAAAATCTGGGGCACTCTATCAATGAGAAAAAGGCACCAGCTCTAGCAAGACTCTTGTAATTCATTTCATAACCCATGCCTTCCTTTTATTAATTTTCCAGAAAGAATCGGAGCGAATCGTGAGCGCTGTTCTTTATTTAGTTTCCCACCCAATTGAGATTATATTTGTATTTCATCACTTTTATGCCCCATTTAGACTACAGTACATCTGCCTGTTCTTTGTCCTTGTTGTACTCTGACCTGAATTAATAAATAAAAAAAACTTAAACCCCACCCAATTGCTGTTTCACCAAAAGGATAGGGGTAAAGCAGAAGGATGAGAAATACAAATAGGGAGGCTGAAGGAGGCAGAGGAAACTGCAAAAGAGCCCATTCCCCCTCCCCCCAAATCCCATAGTTTTCAGTACATTTGAAGTCTTAATTTTGCTTATTATCAATAACACATTCCACTTTCACATAGTCAAAGGAGTTGGAAACTCCACCCTCAAACAGATGTTCCATTCTTTATGTAGTGCACACAAAGGGTGTTTCTGCACTTTGGAATGGCAGGACCGGAAGGAAATGTCAGACGAACTGGCTAGCGAAGGGCTATGCCATCCTGCTCGTGTTTCTATACCCTGTTCATCTCTCCCTCCCTCCGTCGGATGGCACAAATACAGATAATTGGAAAATGGCAGGATTCGGAGGTTGGCTCAAAACATGAGATGTCTGAAGTACCCGGCCCCGTGAATGGGCCACGATGCCTTTGGTCTTCCCCCTTCCCAGCCCCACAATACTCATGTACATATCTGTAATTTATTTCTATTAATGTCTGTCTCCCTCCTCTAGACTGTAAGCTCATTGTGGGTAGGGAATGTGTCTATTTATTGTGTCTATTCCCAAGTGCTTAGTACAGTGCTCTGCACACAGAAAGCACTCAATAAATATGATTGAATGAATCTTCTTTTCTTTACCGACGGGTTAGTGGTAGACGTTGTATCCACGATATTGCAGCCCTAGAGACAGGAACCTGAGAGCCAGGATCAGAACCCAGATTCTCCGACTCCCAGGCCATGCTGTTTCCACTAGGCCACTCTGCTTCTCAGTCATGTACGTGGGGCTGAGTTGAAGGAATTTGATCAGCGAATACCTCCTGGGAAGCAGGTTGAAGTGGCAGCCTTCGGTCATGGATCATGGGATGGGATGTAATATGGAGATTAAATCCTATTCATTCATTTGATGGTATTTATTGAACACTTACTGTGTGAAAAGCACTGTACTAAGTGCTTGGGAGAGTACAGTGTAACAACAGTCATATTCCTGCCCACAGTGAGCTTACAGTCTACTTCCACATACTTAGACTGAGCCTCATGTGGGACAGGGATTCTGTCCAACCTGATTATCTTGTATCTACCCTAGTGCTTATTACAGTGCCTGGCACAAAGTGAGGACTTAACAAACGCCATTATTATTATCATTATCTAACACAGTGTAAACTCCTTGAGGGCAGGAATTGTATCTTCCAACTCTTCTTCTAGACTGTAAGCTCATTATGGACAGGCAGCTTGTCTGCTAATTCTGTTGTGTTGTATTCTCCCAAGTGCTTAATACAGTGTTCTGCACATAATAATTGCTCAGTAATGACTGTGAGCCCATTGTTGGGTAGGGATTGTCTCTCTCTGTTACCAAATTGTACTTTCCAAGAGCTTAGTACAGTACTGTGCACATAGTAAGCACTCAATAAATATGATTGAATGAATAAATACCACTGATTATCATTATTGGAGAGAAGGATTTTTCTTTCCATGTGGGTTATATATGTTCATGTATGACTAATCAGACTGACTTGTGAAGTTGGAAAGGCTTGCTGTATTTGATTAGCCAGTAGCTCATTTGAAGTTGGGCACTGGGGAAAGACTGAGCTTAAGGCATTTTTTTTTTTACAATGCCCAGCTGTTACTACACTGTGCTTGACAGGGCAAAACTCAACTGCCTGGCAAGGAAACCAAGACCACTGGAGAGATCGTTCGTTTAGAGCCTTCACTGCCAGTCCAAATTTTCTGAGCAGTGTGGCCTAGTGGATCTAGCACAGGCCTGGGATTGAGAAGGAGCTGGGCTCTAAATACAAGCTAACCACTTTGGACACATTTTACAGAGGAGGTAATTGAGGCCCCGAGAAGTAAAGTGACCTTTCCAGGGTCATACAGCAGGCCAGTGATGGAGCCAGAATTAGAAGGCAGGGTTCTCTGGCTCCCAGGTCTGTGCTCTTTCCTCTACTCTGGGCCAAGTGACATCATGAACCCCTTGTTGGGCAGGGATTGTCTCTATCTGTTGCCGAATTGAACATTCCAAGAGCTTAGTACAGTGCCCTGCACATAGTAAGTGCTCAATAAATACGATTGAATGAATGAATGAATCATCCCGTTAGTCAGGACATCTCATGAGCCGCTCCAGCATCTACAAGACTGTGATCCATGGGAGAGGTTCCTGCTTCAAAACCATCCAAACTGAGCTAACCCTTCTTCCTGGAACAATCTCCTTGGAAAGTCTTTCTTCTCTAGACCATAAGCTCGTTGTTCTATTGTACTCTCCCAAATGCTTAGTACAGTGCTCTGCCCACAGTAAGTGCTCTGTAAATACCACTGATTGATTTTCCAGCCAGGGGTTCAATTAGCCTTGCTGCCTCCCATTTTCTGAACTGAGTGGGCCCCCTAACTCAATCCACCAAACGCTTTTAATGAGTGCTTTACTGTGTGCAGATCTCTGTATGGAGCACTTGGAAAAGAGTTGGTAGACATCATTCCTGCTCTCCAGGAGATTACAGTCTATCCAGAGAAGGGAGTGGGGGAGGGGGTGTAAAAGACACTGAGGGAATTTAGAGATAGGAGGAAGAACAAACAGGAAATGGGTAGAGTTCAGTTTTGGTAGGATACGTAAGATATGTAGGTAGAACTCCCCCAGTGTTTTGTCTTGTCTTTCTTGCTGATGCACTTCCCTGCCCACAACGAGCTTAGCATCTAGAGGGGGAGCCAGAAATTAATATAAGTAAATTACAGATATGTACATGTGCTGTAGGGCTGGGAGAGGGTGTTGAATAAAGGGAGCAAGTCAGGGCGACGCAGAAGAAAGAGAGAGGAGAGGAGAGAGGAGAGGAAAGGAGGGCTTAGTCAGGGAAGGCCTCTTGGAGATGTGCCTTCAATAAGGTTTTGAAGGGAGGAGAAAGTAACTGTGGTGTCTTCGGGGTGTGTGGGGGAAATCCACGTGGAGGTGTCAGTCTGGTGCGGGTCAGGACTAAGTCCTGGGAACTGACCTCCTCGCAACAGGGAACTGCACTTAAATCCTGGCTTTCCTAATCCCCACACAGCTGAAGTGACAGAGGTGCCTGCAGAAACTTTGAGGAGCGGAGAGCCAAAAGCATCCGACTCCACCTTGGCTGCCTGATTCCCGATGTGTTCCGTGGGGCCCAACGAAATGCAGCCCAACGTTCCTATCCCCAGTCTGCGCTCCTCCCCTCATCCCCAAAATCAGGTTCTGGTCTGGCATGTTTCCCCCCGAAAAAGCCTGTTAGGCTTGTCATGGTGGAGAGAGAAGTCATTTAGCCAACTGTGATTTGTTTTTTTTTTTGTTTTTTTGCAATGGCTTCAACAAAAGGCTTAAAGGATTTAAGATGCATCTAGAAATTAAAGTGCTTACCCTCCTGAGCCAGCATCTAGTCTGAATACCACAGGGACTGACAATGACAGAAAGCAGACATCTGCTGATGCAGGCTAGATGGTGTTTGGATTGTCCAGTCATGACCGGGCATAAACAAATCTCTTTGCCATGGTCTACGTGTGAAATAAATGACACTTCGTTGGGGTCATTTTTAGTCACAGGTCTGAGGGCATGATGCCAACTTCTTCTAAAGTGGCTCTGTGAGAACCTGATTGTAAATGTGGAAGACAATTTCAAAAGTTCATCTCTCTTGATGGAGAGAGGTTGAGAGCTCTGAAGAGTCCTCTCTCTCTCTCCCACTTTTTCTCTTTCTCTTTCTTGCTTTCTCTCTCTCTTTCCTCTGTCTCCTACCCCTCCCCTCTTTCTTTCTTTCTTTCTTTCTTTCTTTCTTTCTTTCTTTCTTTCTTTCTTTCTTTCTTTCTTTCTTTCTTTCTTTATGTGTTTGTGTATATGTGTGTGTGTGTCTTTCTCTGTCTCTCTTTTCCCAAGACCCCAAGAGTAGGATTAACTACACTACAAAGACATTGCCCTTTAAACAAACACATCCATACTTCCAGGTGTCTCAGCACACCTATCTAGATAAATATACTCTGTGTGTTTGTGTGTGTGTGTGAGTGTGTTCATGAAGCTTTTTGATAACATTGAAACTGAGACAAACAGCTTAGTAATGGAAAGCTTTTTTCTTTTTTTTAATTTTTAGTGCACTAAAATTGGCACCAGGACAAAATGACAGTCAGAGGATAAAGTGGTAGTGAAAGATAGAGCAGATGGTAAAGTGTGAAGGCAAAGATTACCCAGGAATTATTTTGGAAAATAAAAAACTATATAACGGGAAAACATTCCCTAAACCTCAGGTACTCAACATGCTTTGTTTTCCTCTTTGTATGCAGAAGATGTGAAGGATACCTTCTCCATGCAGTATGTGACCTCTAAATAGCAACAGCAACAATAATAATAATTGTTATAAAGTACTTACTATATGCCAAGCACCAAGCAGTGGGGTAGATACAAGATAATCAGGTTCCATATGAGGATCACAGTCTAAATGGGAGGAAGAAAAAGAGAAGACCATTCATTCGATCGTATTTTCCGAGCTCTTACTCTGTGCCGAGCACTGTACTAAGAGCTTGGAAAGTACAATTCAGAAGCAGCTTACCCTAGTGGAGAGAGCATGGACCTGGGAGTCAGAAGGACCTGGGTTCTAGTCCTGACTCTGCCACTTGTCTGCGGAGTGACCTTGAGCAAGTCACTTACTTCTCTGTACCTCAGTCACCTCATCTGTAAAATGGAGATTGAGACTATGAGCTCCATGCGGGACCGGGACTATGTCCAACACAATTATATCTATTCCAGCACTTAGTACTGTACCTGGCACAGAGTAAGTACTTAAATACCACAATTATTAAGTGCTATGTACCAAGCACTGTAGTAAAAGCTGGGGTAAATAGTAATTATGGAATTTACAGATTGCATTGGGTGCAGTGTACTGGATTAAACACATAATCTCCTCTAGACAAGGGACTGCTGCGGCTGGGGGTGCGGAAGGGGTGGAGTTATTGTACTCTCCCAATATTTAGTACAGTGCTTTGTACACAATGAGTGCTCAATAAATACGATTGAATGGATGAATAAATGAGAATACTGGGAACAGCGGGTAGGGACAAGGAGGAAGCAGTGTTGTCTAGTGGAAAGAACCTGGGTTTGGGAGTCAGAGGATCTGGATTCTCATTTCAGCTCCACCACTTACAAAGAAAGTAAGCATATTCTCATATTAAAATGAAATAATCAAGTATCGTTTTTATCGGTGTTATTAACCATACTTAGAGATCACATATCTTATCCTTATCCTCTTCTATTTCCCCTATCTGTACTTTAGTTTAATGTCTGTCTCTCTCTTTAGACTGTAAACTCACTGTGGGCAGCGATTGTGCACTGTATTTTCCCAAGTGTTTAGAATTGTGCTCTGAACACAGAAAGTGCTCAATGTATTGATTGATTACTACTACTTGGTCCGAAACAGCAGTGGACATTGAGAGAGAATGATGAATATTGTTAAATATATGATAAACATAAGTGATAAATATAAATCCTAGACTTTAAATTCAATGTGGACAGGAAATAAATCTATCAACTCGGTTATACTGTACTCTCCCAAGCTGTCAGTACAGTGCCCTGCACACAGTAGGTGCTCATTAAATATAGTTGGACTATGCAAGTTCCTTATTATAATTGTACTTGCTCTTTGCCTAGCACTGTACTAAACTCCTTTAGATTGTGAGCCTGAAAGGGGTCAAGACAATACCTAATTTCTACTTGTGTTTTCTCCCCCAAAACTTAGTATAGTTCTCTGGACACAACATGCTTTTAATAAATGCTATCAATACTAAACACTAGGGTAGATACAAGGCAGTCAGGAAGGACATAATTCCTGTCCCACATTGGGTGGGAGGTGGGAGGACAGGAAATTTAATCCATATTTTACAGATGAGGAAGCTGAAGCAACAGAGAAAACAAGTGACTTGCCCAAGGTCACACAGCAAGCAGTTTAGAACCCAGGTCCTCTGACTTCCTGACCCAAGCTCTTTCCAGTAGGCCACAGTGCATCATGCCTTACAACATCACAATCGACTTGGATTTTAATATGAGATTTAATTGAAAAACTGGTAACCGCTACAGTACCAAAAGGAGCAGGATTGAGGAATCATGGATCCCTTAGTGAAAAATTTTCAATTTATTGTTGGGTAGGGATTATCTCTATCTGTTGCCGAATTGTACTTTCTAAGCGCTTAGTACAGTGCTCTGCACACAGTAAGCATTCAGTAAATACGATCGAATGAATGAATGAAAATACTTCTTCCTAGAATGGTCACAATACTCTAAAGATAAACTGCACCTTCTTTCACAGTCTCCAACTCTCCTGCAATCTAGGAAAACTTCTTGAAAAATCCTTTCTGAAGTTGGCCCCAAGTCCACAAATTATCCAAATGTTCAAATCCTCTCTCCGTTTTGTCATGTCATTTAAGCCTTAGTGTGACTGGATCATTGGGGAAAAAAAAAACCCAAACCCCAAAACTCTTCGTCTAAAATATTTGAGGATAAAATTACATTTCTGCGGCTTCAATCATCCAGATAATTTGTGGAGTCTGGCCTAGCTTCTTTTAAAAAAAAATAGTATTCCATAACCATGTAAAAGCAGTAACCTGGATTCCAAGAGGCGAGGAATCAGAGGAGGTGATTGTCATAAGACAGAGATTAACCGGGCACATACTGGAGCTGAGGGGAAGGCATTTCAGAAGAAAGTACTTTTCCATTCACCTAGTAACAGTGTGGAGAGCTTGGATGCCAAAAGCAGTTGGAAGAGTGGCAGCTATCTTAGTATATGGGCGCACACACACACATTTATATTTAAAGGAAAAAGTTCCTATTCCTTTAACATCCAGCTGGAAAGAGCACCCACAATAACCAAACAGTACTTTTCTCTTATTTGGCACCTTTCATAAGGAGACTAAAATACTTGACAGCTAAGAAAGCTATCTCACACCTCTGAGAGGAAGGGCCCCTTCTGAGATTTATGGCATCTTCTCAGGGCAGGAAGTTAGTGTGAAAGATCCCAAGGAGGGAGGGAGGTACAGGGAGGTTGTCTACAAGGAAATTTGTCACTCCAGCCAGGTCTCTACCAGAATATACAGATGGCTTCAGCTCCCCTAGTATTTTAGAGGAGATTCTCTTTTGGGCCTGAATGACTCGGGTGATTGAATACAGAACAGTGGCAAAACAGAAGCAATGTGGCCTTGGGGATAGAACATGGGCCTGGGAATCAGAAGGATCCAGGTTCTAATCTTGAGCTCTGCTACTTGCCTGCTGTGTGACCTTGGGCAAGTCACTTGCTGCTCAGTGCCTCAGTTTCCTCATCTGTAAAATGGGGATTGAGACAGGGTGCCCCATGTGGGATGGGGACTGTGTTCTCTCAGGTTGTCTTGTATCTACCCCACTGCTTAATTCAATGCCTGGCACATAATTAAGTGCTTAACAAATACCACAATAATTACAATACAACAGAGTTTGTAGATGAGATCCCTGCCCAAAGGAGTTTTCAGTCTACAGTCTAGACTATGAGCTGGTTGTGGGCAGGAATATTTGTTCTATTTTGTACTTTCCCAAATGCTTAGTACAGTGCTTTTCACACAGTAAATGCTCAATAAATACGATTGAATGATGAATGAATAGAGTCTCTGGGCAACCACCCTCTTAAGTTTCCATAGACCTGTAGTGAGAGCACCGCTGAAGGGGAGAAAATGAAGAGAAAACCCAGGTGAATACTCACCCATTTGTCTTTCTAAGTGATGCATTATGGAATTGACTGAAATGACTTGGATTCTGTGGTACAATGCGTTATCAGACCAGCTGTTCTACCATGTAAACACCCCTCAACAGCAATCATTACAAGCATAATGAAATTATAAAGGAAATAACTGCAATAAACCTGAGCCATCTTTTTCGTTTAGGTCCTTTAGTATAATTGAAAGGGGTGGGAGAGAGTTGGGGAAGCATTTGAAATATCTAAGGATTGTTAGGTTTGGGTTTTTTTTTTCCATAGATATTTTTCTGCAAACACTGCAGCTCAGCTCTGAGTCACAGATCAAGGGATTTCTTCTTCATTCATCTTTTGAGGCTAAATTGCAATTTATAATGTCTGTGGTTTTAGTTAATCTGTCTCTGTCATCTCATTTTAAATCAACAGAAACCAGCTCACAATAACACACTGAAGTATACCCTGTTGAACCAATAGAGTAACTTGAGTCTAACATTCCTATTCCTGCCTACCCACAGGTAGAAATACTGCATTTATCTCAGTAAACAATTCGTTCTGATGAAGCCGAAAGCCAGGGGAAACAACTAAATTCCCTAGGTATCAGGAATTGCAACTTGATTTTTCAGGGATTTTTTCCCACCTCTTCCTGCAATTGGTATAATTACATCAAGTCTTTGTCTAGCCAGATAAAGCGACAGAGAAAACGGAGGGGATTATTTAGGCCATTCGGAGAGAAAACAAAATTCCCTCTTGAGGAGGAAAAGGAAGGATTTGGGGACCTGAATGATCGAAGTGGGTGGTTAAGGAAGCAATGTGTCCAATAAGTGGTATTTATAGAGCGCTTACTGTGTACAGAGAGAGCTCTGTACTAGGCCTTTGGGAGAGTTCAGTACAACAGAGTGGGTAGACATGATCGCTACCCACCAGGAGCTTACAGTCTAGAAGAAGGAGGGAAGAGTGTAGGGAAAGAGCAGGAGGACTGGGAGTTGGGATTCCTGGGTTCTAGTCCTGGCTCCACTGCTTGAGCACATTACTTAACTTCTCATGCTCCCGTTTCCTCTGTAAAATGACGGTAAAATACAAGTACTTTTTTCCTTCCCCCTAAAACCATGAGCCCCACGTGGTAAAAGGATTGTGGTCTGACCTGATTGTCCTATATCTATCCCAGAACTTGGCAAGTAGTAAGCGCTTAACTAATGCTATTATTATTATTATTGTTATTATCATTATTACATTGAGCCACTGATTCCCTCATCTGTCAGCTCTCTGTTCCCCTTTCCTGGATCCCTGATTCCAGCTGCTAACAGAAACTCCCAGGTCCCTTTTCATGGGTTTCCATGGGGCCAGGCCTGGAGGTGACAGAATTCCATTTTCAACCTTAGGTCATCTTGTGGGTGATCCAGTCACATGGTTCTGAGGTGGGAAAATGCACATTTCCTCTTGCTCCCGCAAGTTTTCCAAACTCAAGATCTCAACTCAGCATCCAGTCGATCAATCTGAGGAATTAGTTGAGCGGAGCAGTAAATCAATCACATTTATTGAGTGCTTACTGTATGCAGAACACTGTATTAAGCACTTGGGAAAGTCTCTGTCCTCTAGGAGCTTACTTTCTAAATGGGGAGAGAGACAATGATATAGACTGGGGGAGAGGGAAAATAGTAATTTAAAGGTCAGTGGTACTTTAACAAACTGGATATGGCCTCAAGACTCCATCAGAAATTGGGTGTTTGGAGAGGCCTTGCGGAAAAGCACTGATCAGGGAGTCAGAAGGACCTGGGTTCTAATTGTGGTCCATCGCTTGTCTGCTGTGTGACCTTGGACAAGTCACTTCACTTCTCTGGGCCTCAATTAACTCATCTGTAAAATAGGGATTAAGACTGTGAGCCCTATATGGGACAGGGACTGTGTCCAACCTGATTACCCTGTTTGTACCCCAGGACAGTGCCTGGCACATAATAAGCACTTAACAGATACTCTAAAAAAGTGGTATCCAGTTGAGGGAAAGTTTCTAGGTCAGTAGAGAAGGAGAGACTCTCTGGATTGTGTTTGTGGTTCACTCGCTCATTTGGGAGGGGAAAGGAAAATAATTCATACCCACTAAGATGTTCTTGTCTCAGATTTCGTTCTTCCTTCATTCCCTTTTAGAAGATGTAACTCATGGGTTTTTCTCAACACAGGAAAAAAAAAAAAACCTCAACCTCAAACCCTAACTGGTCATCTTGGCTTTCCCATTCCCACAGAAAGTCATATTTGAGGATTCATTTAATGATATTAAAAGTGAAGTGTACAAAAGACCACAAAGCTCTACCTCCGTGGATGCATAAATCAGGGAAACGATTGGCCAAACAGATGGCTCTGAGTCAGGATAAGAGCAGAGTTATCCATTCAGGGCACAGAGCCAAAGCTGAGGGTAAAGGATTGGGCAGATAAACAGAAGAATGGCAGAAAAAGAACTGAAAGTTACGATGGAAAGAAGCAGAGTATGAATTGGCTAGGCAGGTCTCATAGAATTGAGACTGAAAGTCGACTGGTCCCGAGATCTCTAGAATGTGTGGTCGCTATGGGCAGGGAGTGTTTGCTAATTTTGTTGTATTGGCCTCTCCCAAGTGCTTCGTACAGTGCTCTGCACGTAGGAAGTGCTCAATAAATACCACTGATTGACTGAATGATGCTATAAGGAGGCAGGGCCCAGAATTCATGTGCCAGGCCGAGAATCTGCCACGTCCTGTTGTCGCTATGACTTTCTCCTGTAGGCTGTTGGTTTCTGAGTAGTGTTTGCACAAATGGCAAGGGAATGGGGAACTGTGCCCTACCAAAGATGTTCCCAACCTATGTGGGCAGGGGGTGCTCAAGATAACACTCATACCCAATGGACACCATCTCACTGACAGCAGTGTTTCTGAATCCATGTGCAAATCTCCTACTAACCACAGTGAGACAAAAGAAAAAATGGCCACCATGCTGCTTGATGCTCCTTCAGTACCAAGAGTCTGGCGTGTAAATGGGGTACCTAAAGCCCAAGGCATTAGGCAAGGAAAAATGGGAAGTGAGGTGGAAGCTTCCAACTTAACAGAAGAGAGGTGAAGGAGAGGAAGATAGTGGTAGTTTCTCACACATGACAGTCTGCCTGAAGTATGAAATCCCTCTGGCTAATGTGTCCATATTTTTACTACTCTTGCATTTGAGATGAATTTTTAACTATCTTTCTTGTGGGTCTGGTGACCTTCTCCTTCTTCTGTGTGTCTATTCCCCCAACTTCTCCCTCCTCCTCTCCCTCTTCCTCCCAACCCCCTCACCTTCTTTAGATGGTAAACTCATGGGTCACAGCCTGGGGCTTAATTTGCTTCATGTATTTGCCCCTTTGCAGAGACCAACACTTTGTAAAGCCCACTGAAAGTGCTTATATGAACGAGAAGCACTGTGATCTAGTGGATAGAGCATGGACCTGGGAGTCAGAAGTACCTGGGTTCTAACCTCGGCTCTGCCACTTGTCTGCTGTGTGACCTTGGGCAAGTAGCTTCACTTCAGGGAAGTGGCCGCAGTTACCTCATTTTTAAATGGTGATTAAGACTGTGAGTCCCATATCAGACGTGGACTGTGTCCAACCTGATTAGCTTGTATCTACCCCAGCACTTAAAACAGTGTCTGGCACATAGTAAGCACTTAACAAATATAATAATAATATTAATCCAGGAAAACCTAGCTAAGGAAAGAAATTTCACCCACAAAACAACTGTAGGTCAAAGAATCAAGTCAAGCTGAAGATTTTTTAATTCCTTTAGAAAGGCACACAAAATAACTGGGTGAGGTTTCAGCCCCTAACAGCCCCTAATGTTTTGATCTTGATCTGGACAGTCTGTCCAATCAATTCTATTTATTTTTATTAATGATATGTACAGATCTATAATTCTATTTTTTATATTGATGCTACTGAGGCCTGTTTACTTGTTTTGATGTTTGACTCCCCTCTTCTAGACTGTGCGTCAGTTGTGGGCAGGGATTATCTCTATTTGTTGCTATATTGTACTTTCCAAGCACTTAGTTCAGTGCTCTGCACACAGTAAGCACTGAATAAATACGATTTAATGAATGAATGAATAGTATTTATTGAACTCTTCCTGTGTACAGAACACTGCCCTAAGTGCAAGGGAGAGCACAACACAATAAAGTCTGTAGGCACTATCCTTGCCCTTGAGAAGCTTGCAATCTACGTAGTGGCTTCCAGAAATATTTTTGAACAATCTTCCTTCAGTACAGACTGTGCCGATGACAGTCAAAAAAGAAACGTTTCCCAGTGGAAAGAGCAAGTGCCTGCGAGTCAGAGGACCTGGGTTCTAATCCCACTTGTCTGCTTTGTGACCTTGAGCAAATTGCTTAACTTCTCTGTGCCTTCGTTCCCTCATCTGTAAAACAGGGATTAAATCTTTCTCCCTCCTGTTTAAACTGTAAGCCCCATGTGAGACAGGAACTTTGTAAAACCTGATTATTTTGTATCTATCCCAGAGCTTAGTACAGTGTTTCATGTTTTTAAAGGTATCTGTTAAGCCCTTTGCTGTGCTGTAGTCACGGTAATAAGCGCTGGGGTAGATACAGGCTAATCAGGTGGGACAAGGTCTATGTCCCACTTGGACCTCAGTAACTGAAGCACAGAGAAGTTACTTACCCAGATCACAAAGACAAGCGGAAGAACCAGGATGGAACCCAAGCTCTCTAATAACCAGATCCAGACACTTTCCACTAGGTCCTGCTGTTTCTCCGAGGGCTTAGCACATAGAAGTGCTTAACAAATACTATCATCATCATCATCATCCTCATCATCATCACCATCATCATTATCAGATCAGTCACTCCTTAACCCACATGGGCTCCCAGCCCTAAGGGGAAAGTTTTAGACCTCTTTACAAAATCCTTTATAATAATAACAATAATAATAATAATAATGATAATAATAATAATTGTGGTATTTGTTAAGCACTTACTATGTTCCAGGTAGTGTTCTAAGTGCTGGGGTGGATACAAGCAAATTGGATTGGACAGGGTCCCTGTTCCACGCATGGCTCCAGTCTTAATCCTCATTTTACAGATGAGGTAACTCAGGCCCAGAGAAGTGAAGTGACTTGTCCAAAGTCACAGAGCAGACAAGGGTGGAGTCAGGATTAGCCCAGTTTCTTCTGACTCCCAGGCCCATGCGCTATCCACTGGGCCATACCACTTCTTATGCTTCTAGGCATTACCCTAGTGGTCACACTTCCTTACTCACCCCCCACCCTACACACATACCTTATCCTTGATGCGGGACCTTGTTCTCAAGGCCTCTGTGGCAACCGTGGATTGCTCTAGTTGGGCAGAGAATAAGTCTTTTTTTTCCTGCCCTGGTTTCCCATAATGGGAGTGTGATACCCTCTACACTTGAGAAGCGGTATGGCCCAGTAAAGATAGAGAAAGGGCCTCGGAGTCAGAAGGACCCGGTTCTAAGCCCGGTTTTTCCACTTGTCAGCTAGCTGCTTGATCTTGGGCAAGACACTTAACTTCTCTGTGCCTCAGTTACCTCATCTTTTAAAATGGAGATTCAGACTGTGAGCCTCAGGTGGGACATGGATTGGGTCCAACCTGATTAGCTTGTATCCACCCCAGTGCTTAGAACAGTGCCTGGCACCTAGTAAGCTTATAACAAAACCATTAAAAAAAATGATAGGAAGAGGACCTTCTACACAGCTAGAAACCTAAAACTAAGCCCTCATTACTTCATCTAGGGTAAAGAGGAAAGATAACTGTGTAACCTCTATCCATTTCTCCTCCTTGAGCCCTCACCCTGACCTCTTCTTGCTATTCTGGCTGGAACCAGAAAATACCGGGCTCCTTGCCAGTAACCCAAGGCGCCAACTCTAGGGGGGCGATGGGGGCTGATGCCTCCCTGGGCTTCCAGCTGTGGGGGCGAAGCCATTGTTTTCCACCCCCGCGGGTTTCTGGGCTGGACTCCCAGCCTGGCTCAACCCAAGTCCGTCCAGACTAGAGAGCTTCCAAAAAGGGTCGAAAGGAGCCGGGAGTTTCCAAAATGGGACTGGGGAGACTCCAAAGGGGATCAATCTATCAATCAGTCATAGAGACTGAGCGCTCACCCTGTTCAGAGAACTGTACTAAGCACTCTGGGAGTGTACAGTGTAACATTAAACAGACATATTCCCGGTGAGGTTTAGTGCTCTATCCAAGGTCACACAGCAGATGGGACTGGGCCTTCAACACAGGTCTTCTGTCTCCCGCTTTCCCGATCCTTCTGTCAGGCCCTGCTCCCAGACTCAGAAGTCTCCCTTCCCGTCTCATCATGCAGTGCCTGTACTGTTCCCCTTTTGCCTGACTGGGAAGGGGGAGATGGAACAGATGTTAGATGGGAAGCATGTTGTGTGGAACCAACTGATCTGTTTCCAGGACACAGGCCCTGCTGGTAGTTTCCCTTTAGGGAAGAGTTGAAGGGGAAATCATTATCTAGAGGGAAACGGGCTTCACACAGCTAAGGATTTTGTTTTGGTTTTTAGTTGTCTGGATTTTGCACCACTCTTCTCTGGTTTCCAGGTTTTTTACTCTCCTAAGTGCTTAGTACAGTGCCCTGTAATCAATCAATCAATGGTGTTTATTGAGTGCTTACTATGTACAGAGCACTGAACTAAGCGCTTGGAAGAGAACAATGTAACAGAATTAGCAGACACATTCCCTCTTTGCTTACAGTAAGCTCTTGATAAATATAATTGATGTTTTTTCTTCCTCCATACATCATCTGGGTGCTGAATCCAAGTGAGACTGTATTGGCCTGGAATTGGTTTGTTTTAGGTTTTATGGTATTTAATAATAATAATTGTAATTAAGGTATTTGATAAGCGCTTACTATGTGCCAAGCACTGTTCTAGCACTGGGATTGATACAAGGCAATCAGAATGGACACAGTCCCTGTCCCAGATGGGGCTCACAGTCTTAATCCCCATTTTACAGATGAGGGAACTGAAGCACAGAGAAGTTAAGTGACTTGCCTGAGGTGACACAGCAGACAAGTGGCGGAGCAGGGATTAGAAGCCATGTCCTCTGACTCCCCAGCCTGTGCTCTTGCCATTAGTTCATGCATTTGTTAAGCATTTACTATGTGTCACGCCCTGTTCTGAGTGCTGGGATAGATACAAGTTAATTAGACTGGATACAGTCCTTGTCCCACATGGAGCTCACAATCTAGTAGCAGGGAGAATAGACAGTCCCCATTTTGCAGTTGAGGAAACAGGCCTAGAGAAGGTAAATGACTTGCCCAAGGCCTCACAGCAGGCAAAGGGTAGAACAGGGATTAGAACCCAGATCCCCTGACTCCCAGGACTAAGCTTTACCTACTAGGCAATGCTGCTTCCCTACAATCTTGCTCCTTTGCAGGTAATTAACTAGGCTGATAATGCAACCTTTAATAGTCGTGGTTTTTATGCTAAATGGGAGATGACTGATTAAAAGTTTAGAGAGTAGTAGTAGTAATATTTATTAAGCATTTACTGTGTGCAGAACACTGTACTAAGCACTGGGAAAGAATACCACAGGAGGAATTAGACACGATCCCTGTCCCTAAGGGGCCTCACAATCCAAAGAAATGTGAATGAATTACCTAAAGAAGTTTTGTGTGTGTGTTTTCTTGTCAGAGAGTATATATTTGTTTGCTCTTCCCTCTCCCTATTGGGTAAAGCTCATTTTAATAATAACCCAAATGTGCCACTCCCATACAGCCTTTGAGGAATTCTAGAGTTCTTACAAATAAACTCTCCCCACTTTCAGGATAAATTTTGAGGCTCAAAGAAGAAAGGGATTTACTTTTGAAATCACCCAGAGTGGGTCAATAGCAGAACTAAAGTACCAACCCTTCTAGGACTTTATTATATGGGTGACAATAATGTCTTAAATGCATTTGTGACCATTTTTATCCAAAGGACTTGCCTATCAGCTGTCGCATTTGATCATCCCAACATCCTTCAAAGATGGGGAAGGTTAGGTAATTTTTTCCTTTGACAGATAATAATGACAAACATGGTATTTAAGTGTTTACTCTGCGTAAAGCACTGTACTAAATGCTCAGGTAGATGTAGTGTACATGCAGATGGAGCACAGCACAGTCTAAGAAGGAGAGAGAACAGGCATCAAATCCCCATTTTACAGATGGGGACACTGAGGCACGGAGAAGTTATGTGACTTGTCTCAAGTCACACAGCAGACAAATGGCAGAGCTGGAATTAAGACCCAAGTCCTCTGAACTCCCAGGCCCAAGCCCATTCCTCTAGGCCGTACTAGGCATAGAGAGATTATGTGAGTCATCCCTTGTCACACCCAAGATGGGGGAGCTGGCCTAGAACTTGGTTTTCTTGACTCCCAGATTTTTCTTTCCACTAGCCGTGCTGCCTCCCACAGATCATGCTGAGGAGGGTAACCTCCCCTGGAGCCCCTCACCCCGTGCCACAGAGCAGGTGCCCCTCATTGGAAGTGAGGAGTAAAGAATGGCGACTTGAGTTCTATGGCTAGCCAGGCATCTTTTAGAGGGAAGACAGGCTGGTGAAGATGCGGGCCGGTTCATCTTCTGAATCCATCTTTGCCAATCCGCAGTAGCCGTGGACATGGGTGCCCCCTCTGCACAGAGGAGGCAGGCTTCGAAGAGCCAGCAGGCCACCATTTTGTGTCTTTTCGGGTTCAGGTCTGGTCCTGAGCTGGGGAGATGAGCTAGGTCGGGAGCTGTGGGAACTTCTGGCTGAAGACCTCGAGGAGGGGCATATAAAACAGCTCTCAGAGGGGCAGTAGTACCCATGACTACTTAATGACTACGTATAGACTAGCGTGATGTACCATTATTCACCGAGTGGCCTCGAGCGAGTTTGTTCCCCACTCACCTCCCCTCCTCCCCGAGGTGTTTTGAGGACAACTTAACGTTTGCTCCGAGCTTTGAAACCCCTGGATGAAAGGAGCTGCAGAACCACAAAGAGTTATTGTACTTCATGAATCGCATTTCTGTACAAGCAGCTCTTGTTGCTTGTCAGCTCCCGGGCTGAGCTCACCTTCAGATCCCTCAGGCGTGGCCTCCCAATGCAGGGTGAGGCAGAGGTGTGTGAGGTCACGTGAGAGGCCCGGGCCCGGCTGCCTTAACCACACTGGGGTGCGGGTGGTGGGATGGGGGCGAGCCACGGGCATGGCCGATGAAGGCCCGCCATGTTCTCTGACAAGGCCCTCTGTGACCACCGAGGTCACAGGTAGCCCTGGTCTAATTAACTTAAACCACGGTTCTCATTTCCTCTTCTCCCTCTCGGCCCTAGCACTCGGGTTTGCACCCTTTATTCACCCCTCTCTCAGCCCCACGATACTTACGTCTGGATCTGTGATCTTTTTTTTTTAATATTAACATCTGCCTCCCCGTCTAGACTGTAAGCTCGCTATGGAAGGGGAATGTGTCTTCCGACTGTTATATTAGACAGTTCCAAATGCTTAGTACAGTGCTCTGCCCACAGTAAGTACTTAATAAATCTGATTGAATGATATTCATCTACCCAACTCCCTGCTCTGAGACTCTGGCCTGTTAGGAGGGAGTTAGGGAGAAAGAAAGAAAAAAAAAACATAGTTGGAGAATGGAGCTCCTGGGGGAGGAGGATAAACTTTGGGCTCTAGACATCTAGATGACTCTTCCCAGGTCTTTGAATAATAATTATAATAATGACGGCATTTGTTAAGCGCTTACAATGTGCCGAGTACTGTTCTAAGCCCTGGGATAGATACAAGGTTATCAGGTTGTCCCACATGGGGCTCACAGTCTTAATCCCCATTTTACAGTGAGGTAACTGAGGCACAGAGAAGTTAAATGACTCGCCCAAAGTCATACAGCTGACAAGTGGTGGAGCCGGAATTAGAACTCATGACCTCTGACTCCCAAGGCCATGCTCCTTTCACTAAGCCACGCTGCTTCTCTTTGAAATAGTGATTTTCCTCCTTTTGGAAAATCAGGTTGTGGTCTGGAAAGAACTGAACTTCTTTGAGCCTCAGTTTCTTCATCTGTAAAATGGGAATTCAATACTGTTCTCTCTCCTGGGGAATGAAATACCCATTTGCCTCTCCTGCTTAGACTATAAATCCCAACTGAGACAGGGCCTGTGTCTAACCTGATTATCTTGTAACTGACCCAGTGCTTGACACTCATTAAGCGCTTAACAAAAAATTTCAGTTATTAACATTATGAGCAGGAACCACAACTACTTTTTCACTAAATCAGTATAAGAGTTTGGAATTTTGTCATGATACTGCCAGTTGGCAAATATTTCCTGAGTGCGTGTACAGACTACCCTAGTGTTCTACTAGTCCTTGGGATTTGCTTGAAAGGAAAGACACAGTCCCTGCCTTGAAGAAGCCTACAATCCAGTAGAAAGAAGAGATATCTAGTCAGTATACAAATCAATCTCTAGAAGAAGTGTTGCCTAGTGGAGGACCTGGGTTCTAATCCCAGCTCAGCCATTTGCCTGCTTTGTTACCTTGAGCCAAGTTATTTAACTTCTCTGGGCTTCATTTTCCTCATCTGTGAAATGGGGATGAAATACCCATTCTCTTTCCTACTTAGACTATGAGACCCATGTGGGACAGGGACTCTGCCCATCCTGATTAACTTGTATCTCCCCAGTATTTAAAGCAGTGCTTGATACAGAGTAAGTGCTTAAATGGGAAGCAGTGTGGCTTAGTGGAAAATGTAAAGTGGGGATTAAGACAATAAGCCCTCTGTGGGACCTGGACTATGTCAATCAATTGCATTTATTGAATGCTTACTGTGCTAAGCACTTGGGAGAGTACAATGCAATGTTATAAGAGATACATTCCCACAACGAGCCTACAGTCCGACCCGGCTAGCTTGTTTCTATCCAGTGCTTAGTACAGTGTCTGGCACATAGTAAGCACTCAACAATTACCATAAAAAACACACAAAAAATCCCAATACCATAATAATAGTAATAACAATGATAATTATAATACCGCCGTCAGTGATGTCATTTTGAAAATGAAAAGCAGCTGTCTCTCATTCATATTATACATGCATATGTTGCTTCCACACATACATATACTATATAAAATACAAGACTGAATGGAGGGGTAGAAATACATCATGGATTGTGCTGGTGGGGTGGAGATCGAATGGGGTTGATGAGGCTTCCAAGAGGAGAAAGGTGCCTTGTGCTGTCGTTTAAAGGAGAGAGATAAGTTAGTGTGTAATCTTCTTGAGGGCAGAGATGGTGTCTATTGTACTCTCCCAAGCACTCAGCACAATACCCTGCAAACAGTAAGCACTTGAAAATCAATCATATTTATTGAATGCTTAAGCGTACAGGGCACTGTATTAAGCGCTTGGGAGAATACAGTATAACAGTGTAACAGACATTTTCCCTGCCCACAATGAGCTTGTGGTTGAGAGGGGGATACAGACAGTAATATAAATAAATGCCATTGATTGATTGGGCCACTACTAGGCTGTGGAAGAAAGAAGCAGGGAGAGGGGGCCATTCAAAAGGAAGGGCTCGTATAAAGACTCGGAGGCAGAAGAGGCCTAAATATGAGCATAGGGTTGAGTTTTTCCATCTTTTAATGGAGTGTAATCCTGTGGGATATTTTGACTATCTTGGCATCAGAGAGACAGGCTCAAGATTTGCCTCATTTCTAGTATTGTGGCAGAGAATGAGGAGTTAGCTGCCACTTAACCCACCTCTCGGGGCTCAAAATGTGAGGAAATTCTTGTTTCGGAGATATGGGTCAGTTCCATGCTGAAAATAACAGTTGGGAACAGGACATTTTGTCTGGTCAGAATTTTCCCGCTGTCTCCTCTTCCTCCCCGCAGGTTGCTTCAGTGGTCTCACTTTTCCAAAGATTGCACAACCTCTACCTCCTAAATGATTTTTCATGTGCAATTACAGTGATTATTGATCAGAAAAAAAGCACAGCCACTCGGGAGGCCTGCCGAGCTTGCTTTTCACGTCTTTCTTTGCCTCTCACCCCTTGATAGCAGGCTATCCTCAATGGGCTGTTTCTCTCTAAACATTAAGAAAGGGGGTAGAAAAATCTTTCTCCAGTCCTTGAGGACCTTAAAGAGAACAAGCCTGGACTTGTAAAGGGTATGGTGATAAGTAAAGTTTGAAACAGTAGGATGAGGAAAGTCAGAGTAGATGCGTTCTGGGTTGATATTTTTTTCTCCTTTTTTATGACCTTCAAGGATCCAGCTCCCCTTTGTAAAATATATTTTATTTATTTTATTTTTAGTTCCTGCTTTTGAGGTGGGATTTAGAACTGTTTACAGTTTGGCTTCTGAAGCTTCCTTCTCTCCCCTTCTACGCAAGACCCAGGGCAATAGTTGACATGACCCGTTACTATCTCTCAGACCCTAGAAACAAACTTTTTTTTTTCTTTCCTTGCATGACGAAAGAGGTTTTGACCAGTATTTCAATGTCTCGTCTAGTTTTCGTTCTCCCCGTCTTGATACAGGCCTGCCTAGGGTCAGCGACTCTTTTAAAAATACGGAAACATGGACCAGAGCCCAGCTCCAATCCTGCTGACAACGCAGTTCTCAGAAGCTGGCCGGCAGCACACAGCTGAAACCCTGACAGGGATTTCTTTTTTTTTTTTTACACCAAAGTCTGCAATCTATTATGCTACATGTACCGCCTCCATTGAAATGTAAAAACGAATCCAAGGATCAAAAGTCTATAAAAAGCCAAGAAAAATGCGACTGGGGTCCTTCCCACACTGGGGCGAGGAAAATCCGGATAGAACAAGTATTTGCATGTTTGCAGCTCTCTCCATTGTGAGGGTCACAGAACAACGGACCCTGGGTGCACCATGAAATGTTCCAGGCTCATTTCTGGAGAAGAAAAGCCAAAACGCGACAGGGGCAAATCACAGATGAAAAGAAAGTTTTAGAAGTGCTTTTAAGTATAGTTCCCTGTTTCCTGGGCTCAACTACCCTCCTCCATGGGGAGAACTTCAAAGCTTTTCACCTTCACCTTCTCTCTGCCTTCAAAGCATCATTAAAGTCACATCTCCTCCAAGAGGCCTTCCCCGATTCATCTTTATTCCCTGGCTCCCTCTTCCATGTGTCATCTATGTACTTGGATCTGTGACCTATGGACATTTGCCCCAGCCCCACAGCACTTACTTATATATCTCTAAATTACATATTAGAAATGATTTATTTATTCATACTAATGTCTGTCTCCTCCTAAGCTAGATATGTGGGGAACCTGTCTGCTAACTCTGTTAGACTGTACTTTTCCAAGCCCTTAGTACAGTGCTGTGCACATAATAAGTGCTCAATAAATACCATTTATTGATTGAGGCAAACTATTGGTTCAGGGCATCATGCTTAGATATCCTCTAGATGGTAAGCTCCTTATGGGCAGGGAACGTAGTATTACATAGTAATATGTTCCCAAGCACTTAGTACAGTGCTCTGCCCACAGTAAGAGCTCAATAAATACCACCGAGGTTGGTGATGTAATAAGGAGGCAAATTCTAAGATCCCAGTGAAAGGCCAGCTAGAGGACCCTGGTGTCCTGACTCCTAGTCTATTAATAGCCAGCGGACTTTGAAATCTAGGCCCGACAGGCATAGTAGTTCAGGAGGGTCTGATGGGGTATTTGCAGGGTAGGGAGAAAGAACATTACCCAACCCTGCATCATTCAGACAGAGAGGAGGGGGAGAGAGGCTCAATGCTCAGTCAATGCTATTCATTGAGTGCTTCCTGTGTGGGGGGCCCTGTCCTAAACACTTGGGAGAGTACAACAGAAAAGAATTGGTAGATGTGTTCCCTGCCACAGCGACCTATACTGTGTTTATGGGACACAGGGGGTGGGAGAGCTACACCGGTGTTACTTCTGGCCATTTGCTTACCAACTCTGGAGGCCTGAGCTGTTGTTCACCTTTCTCTCTTCTTCATTTTTCGCCCACTGGCAACTGGCTAGCTGACATCACTGCTTTTTCCCTTCTGTATTTTTAGCTAAGCACACAGCTTTCAGCAGGCCGATTATCAAAGCACCCATCGCTGAATTTCACTTTTTACCAAATCCTCCTTTTGCAAAAGGTGGCAAAGCAGCTTTAACCCCCTAACTGTGCAAGATGGAAAGCTTTCTTGCTTCCTCCTTTCAAATATGTGTTGAGACACCTGAGGGAACATTATGTGTGTCTCTGTGTGTGTATGTGCCGGTACGTATCGCACACACCCCTTGCCTGGGTGTGTTGCATGCCCACATTTTATGTGTGAATGTGTGTGTGTGCATGAGCACACATGGAGCCCCCAATTTTAATTTTTAATATCCTCATCAAAAATGTGGCGAGCTCAACTCTGAGCTTTGGAAAATCTGGCTTCATGCTTAGGTTCCTGGCCTTATATTGAGTAGGTCAGCCAGGATGAGGGTCTGGCAGCATGGTTTCAGGAAGGGAGGGGTCGCTGCGGGTGGTTAGGCAACATCCGAGAGCTGGACTCTGAATCGTTGCTGTCACTGATTTCCTCTGGAACTGGGAGTGGATTATTAAAGATAATAATAATAAGAAGAATGGTTACTGTGGTATTTAAGTACTTATGTCCCAAGACACAAGATGATCAAGTCCCACAAGGGGCTCACAGTCCAAATAGGAGGGGGAACAGGTATGGAATCCCCACTTTGCAGATGAGGAAACTGATGTCCAGAGAAGTTAAGTGACTTGCCCAAGTTCACATAGCAGACCAGTAGTGGAGCCGGAATTAGAATGCTGGTCTTCTGACTCAACCAATCAGTGATATTTATTGAGCTCTTATGTGCAAAGCACTATACTAAGCACTTGGAAGAGTACAATGCAGCAGAATTAGCAGACACATTCCCTGCCCATAATGAGCTTACAGTCTAGAGGGGACAACTCTCCAGGCCTGTGCTCTATCCACTAGGCCACGATGCTTCTCTAGGTTACTTAGCCTCAAGGATCGTCATTCCCTCTGCTCTACAACCTAACCTGATGGAATTGGGAAGGGATTCAGTGGGTCAGACCCCATGCGGTTCCTGAATTAAGGAGTTCAGTGGGTTAGGGCGGGTATGGGGTTGGTGGAGAATGATCTTGGCTGTTGGACTCAGTTGCCAAGGGAAGCTGGATCTCTCCTCTCTCGCTCTGTGGAGGAGGGTTTGTGTTGCCTTTTGGCCGTTCCGTGTGGCATTCTCTTCTTGCAAACACAGCTCCTTCCCCAGACCTCTGCCTGAACGGCCTGTCCTTGCCGCTGTTGGACAGGAAGTTGAGATAACGGTCAGGGGAAAGAGTGCCTCCATTCAAAATATATCTGCCCAGCAGGAAAGTTGGCAGCAGGGGATCCCATCCGTGTTTTCATAACATGATGGTAACTTGCATCCCTGCCGAATTCGTGGCGCCAAGAACCACGATGTTCTTTTTTTTACTTCTTTTAAATGGTATTTAAGTGCCTACTTTGTGCCAGGAACTGGCCTAAGAGCTGAGGAAGATGCAAGATAGTCTGGTGGGACACAGTTCCTGTCCCCCATGGGGCTCACAGTCTTAATCCCCATTTTACAGATGAGAGAACTCAGATTCAGAGGAGTGAAGTGACTTGCTTGAGATAACACAGCAGACAAGTGGAAGAGCCAGGACTAAAACCTAGGTACTCCAACTCCCAGACCTGGGCTCTTTCCTCTAGGCCACACTGCTTCTCATCCCACTGTTTTGTCTTCAGGAATGAAATCCTTCACCTGGCTCCCCTTTTTTAAGATTGTGAGACCTGTGAGGCTGGGAGGTGTCTTGCTTATCTTTTCATTGCAGTCTGGTATAGTGCGCTGTGATCAGTGAGAACTCAATAAATACCATTGAAGGAATAAATGCTTTATCTCCATGAAACCTTTCTAGGTTGTTGGGGGGGTCAAATCCTTGAGGGCAGGAACCCCATTCTTTCTTTAACCCGGTCCTCAAGTGCTTAGTGTGGGCCCAGGAGTAGAACCTAGACAGTAAGCTACTAACTCCATTGAAATCTCCCAAGTGCTTAGTACAGTGCTCTGCCCAGAGGAAGCAGCAATCAGTATATACCACTGATTGATTGTCCTAACTGGGGAGAGAGCCACAGGGAGGAAGGCATAAAATAATGGAGGAGGAAGATACGGAGGGAAACAAAATGATCGCAAATGATTTTATACTCTAATCACCCTCAGATGCTGTCATCCTCAATGTGCTGCTCAGAGCCCCAGAGGAGTCTGGGAGGAGGCATGAGCCCTTGGGAATGTCTTTGCCCATTTCTCTCGGATCCAGACCCCTTCCTTAGGTTTCACCGCAGAACGGTCTCCTTCGGGAACACCTGGCCTCCAACTAACAGATTTTTCTTTCCTGTCACCTTGTTTTGGGTCTTTCTTCTTTGTCAAACCCACTTCCCCATTCTTGGGCCTGTGGGAGCAGGAAAGGAGGAGGTGAGGGAAGGAAAACATCTCTCCTGACCCTGGGCCTGTCACCACCTCTTGGCTCATCGGTTTCCTAACCTGTGAAATAGAGAGATGGATTCTGACTGACCACCCAGGGATAGTGTGAGGAAATGACAATTAAAAAGAGCCGTTTGCCAAGTGCTTTGCAAATATAGGGTGTTATGTAATTGCTTAATGGTAATAAATCCAAGATGTGCAGTAATTCTTTCATTTGTGAGTTAGGCAGATGGCTAGGTGGCCAGACGTTGCTGTTTGCTGGGTGGTGAGGCTTTTCATCATGAAGAAAGTTGGTCAGAGGAAGAGCAGACTGCCCTGCTGGGTTGGACAGACAGACCACTGCAGAGTGTATTTCCAGAAAAGGATTGGGCCCATATGAGACACTGTCTTGGCCTCTCAGCCCACAGGCAAATTGTTGCTTTCTCTGGGGCTCTCTTGGCCTCTGGGGGCTCTGGCACTCGATCTGCTTCTGATATTCAGGTTTTGAAGTCACCCGGCTCTGAACTCAAAGAAGCAGTGTGGCCTAGTGGAAAGAGCACGGGCCTGGCAGACAAAAGGACCTGGGTTCTAATCCCAGCTCCTCCATTTGTCTGCTGTGTGACTTTGGGCAAAAGTCACTTCACTTCTCTGTGCCTCAGTGACCTCATCTGTAAAATGGGAATTAGGACAGTGAGCCCCATGTGGGACATGGACCTTATTCAACCTTGTTACCTTGCATCTATCACAGTGCTTATAACAGTACCTGGCACATAGTAAGCGCTTAACAAATACAACCCCTCCCCCCAAAAAAACCCCTTATCTACACCACACAGTGTTTGAAAGAGAATAAGTGCTTCAAAAATACCTTAATTATTTCATCAGGTGTTTTGGCCTACCCCAGAGCATCTGAGCACCCAGGTCTTTTAGATGTGTAACCAGGTCAGGCTCCCCAGTACTGACACAATGCTCTGATGGATCTCTGGCCAACCGTGTCCAGGCAAGTACCTCTTCCCTTGGGCAATTTGGTAATTTGGACCTCTCTACTGATTCCGAGGGACCCTGAGAGGGGGCAAGGTTTCGATCCAGGTGGGAAATGACTTATTCAGCCTCTCTCATCTCCTGTGAGGCTCCAGAAAGGGAAATTTCAGGGGAAACATGATTCCTCCAGGAATTCAATCCAACAGGCTTAAAACTGCTGTTGACTTCAAACTGATAGGTCAAATGGAATGAGGAATTCAAATGATGAATCGATGTGGGGAAATAGCAGACTGGGCATGTTTGACTGGAGCTTACCGGCATGTTGTCTTGAAAAGAATGACAAAGAATCAGAGTGCTCCATTCCCCTTTGGCAAAGAGGGAGTTCAAAACCTGTTCTCCTCCCCCTTAGACTGTGACTCCACCAGTTGGGACAGGGACTGTTTCCACCCTGATTATCTTGTGTCTATTCAAGTGGCACTAGGCCATGCTGCTTCTCGAGGTTGTTAGATTGGACCCACTCCCTGACCCAAGCAAGGCTCACTCACTGTCTGAGGAAGGGAGAGCAGGCATCTTATCCTCATTTCACACGTGAAGAGACTGAGGCATGCTGTGGCTAAGTAAGTTGCTGAAGGTCAGAGACAGAGGTGGGGACTAGAACCCGAGTCTTCTGACTACCCAGCATAGATGGTTAGATGGTGCAAAGAGTTATCATTATTTTTATCATTATTGGCAAGGTTTCCGAGATTTCATAATTGCCCCTCTAGACTGTAAACTCATCATAGGCAGGGAAGGTGTCAGTTTATTGTTATATTGTACTCTCCCACCTGCTTAGTACAGTGCTTTGCACTCAGTAAGCACTCAATAAATATAATTGAATGAATGAATACGATTTAACTCAGTGACTCTCTTTATTCTCTTTCTCCCTTCTGTCTCTCTGTCTCTCCCTCCTCCCTCTCTCTCCTTTCCTCTCTCTCTCCATCTTTCTCTCTCCCCTTTTCCTACTCTCTCTCATCCGTTTCCTCTTTCTCCCCTTACCTCTCTCTCTCTCCCCCTTTCTCTCTCTTTCTCTCTCCTGTATTTTCCATGTCTGATTTTTAATCATTGTTCAAAATATTTCTTAGACTCTCTCTGATGCAAACCAGGGGGAAGTCCAGAACAAAGGGACTGTCAAGCTAAGAGAAACTCAACTGGAAATACTTCAAGTCATGAACAACGTCTTGGGGTTGGGGGGTTACAGGAGGAAGGCAAAGGCGCCTTCTTTTACTTTCAATACCAGATCAGAATGCTTTCTCTGGGTGAAGCTCCCTCCTTCTTTCTGAGGATTGCAGCCCTTGAGTTTCACCCTTACCCACACCAGTCCCCGCGACCCCCCCCCCCGCCTCCCCCCCCGCCAGTAACAGCTCTTCCATTCAGGATGTCTATAATTGTGTAAAGATGGCATTCATTAAGGGTTTTCTATGTGCTAATCCCCTGGGGGTAAATACAAGATAATCGGATCAAATACAGTCCCTATCCCACAGTGTAAAGTCGAGGGAAAGCTAGCATTTCTCTCCTATTTTACAAATGAGGAAACTGAGGTTCAGAGAAGTCAGCTGACTTGCCCCGGGTCACCCAGCAGGTAGATGGAAGAGCAGGGATTGGAACCCAAGTTTCCTGATTCCCAGTCCCGTGTGCTTTCCACTAGACCAGACTGCCTGCCTCCAGCCATGGGGGTTAATTCTTCCTAGAGCAGATTTGAAATCTGCTGCATGTGACTCTTCACCGTGTCCCAATTTTGATGGAATTAATCCCACAAATAACCCTAGAGAAAAGTATCTATTTGTTTCCCCAAGTAATCCCCCTTAACTGCAGTGCATTCAACAATGTAGCTCCTTATGCTGCTAGTCACTAAAATAGCATGGTTTTTCTGAGAAACCCTTGCTTGCAGCTTGAGGCAATTTGGTCTAATTCCTCTGGAGCCTTTGTCTGGTTTCAGTCTCCCATCCCTGTCGAGTAACTTTCTCAACGGATCCTTGAGCCCCCTGCAAAATGGCAAGTGCACATCAATCAGTGGTATTTATTAGCTACTCCTGAAAGTGAAGCATTGTACGAAACACTTGGGAAAGGACATCTTTCACTAGGCTATGCTGCTTTAAAGCAGCAGAGTACCTAATGGAAAGGGCTCTGGTCTGGAAATCATGGGACCTGGGTTCTAAACACAGTTCCACCACTTGCCTGGTCAGTGATCTAGGTCAAGTCGCTTAACTTCTCTGGGCTTCATTTTCTTCATCTGTAAAATGGGGATTAAACAGCTGTTCTCCCTCCTATTTAGACCGTGAGTCTCATATGGGGCAGGGACTGTGTCCAACTGGATTTTCTTCTATCTACTCCAGTTCTTAGTAAAGTTCCTGGCATATTATAATACTAATCATGATGATGATAAAATTTGTTTAAACGCTTATTATACAGGCCAAGCACTGGGGTAGATAAAATATAATGAGTTCAGAGACAGTCCATGTCCCACATGGAGCTTGCTCTCTAGTAGGAAGGAAAACAGGCATAAAGTGTTACATATACTACTATCATTATTATTATTAGAAGCAAGGCATTCATTACCTGGCCTCGAGGGGTTTATAATCTAATGGGGGAATTTAGAATCTAATTTTGATTGGTGGCCGAATGTACGTGGCTATCTGGAATAGGGCTGGCTTTTCATTTCCTTTTTTTTCAACACTCATTCCCAAGGTCATCTCCGAGCCCCAGGAGGTCTTCTGGTTTTTCATTATTTTAAGCACCTAAGCTAATAGGAAGGAATCTGAAGAAAATGCCGTTCTGATTTTGTGGATCTATGCCTAGGTTCTTTAGCATTTATCGGATGCCTCCATTTACTAGGTGCTGTAAAAAAGCAGTGTGGCCTAGTGGAAAATCCACAGAGGTGGGAGTTCGGAGTCAGATGACCTGGATTCTAACCCCAAGTCTGCCATTTGCTTAATGTATGATCTTGGGCAGGCCCCCTGACTTCCCAGTGCCTCCATTTCCTCATCTGTAAAATGGGGATCAACTTAGCCTGTAAGCCCCTTGCGGGACAGGGGCTAGGTCCAATCTGATTTTCTTGCATCTTTCCCAGGACTTAGTACAGTGCTGAACAAAGATTATGCTCTTCATAAATACCACTATTATTATTGTTTTTTGTTGTTGTTATTAACTTTGGCCCTCACTGAGCACTTACGATATGCACAGCACTACCATTCGCTTGGGAGCATACAATAAAAGTAGAAGATTCCAACAAAATTGTGAGCCACTCAAAGGCAGGGTTTGTGTCCAACTAGTTTATACACTCTCTCGAGAAGTTAGTACAGTATGATGGAAGGACTAAACGCTCATAAATACGACTGATTTGGTAGTAGATGCGATCTACCCCTTGGAGCTCACATCCTCCGGGTTTCGAAGACATCAGTGCTGCTTCATCGGTTTGTGTGGGATGGATAATCTCTTCCTACATCTAGCACATGTGAGGACAGAACAGCCTTTGCAGCCCATCTTGTCACTACAGTGCCGGGTGCCATTTTGTGTCCGTATCATTTTTCTACAGAAACATTCAGGGCGTGTCACCCCACTCCTCAAAAAACTCCAGTGGTTGCCCATCCACCTCAGCATCAAACAAAAACTCCTCAACATTGACTTTAAAGCACTCACTCACCTTGCTCCCTCCTACCTCACCTCTTTACTCTCCTATTACAATCCAGCACACACACTTCACTCCTCTAATGATAATCTACTCACTCTGTCTTGATCTTGCCTATCTTGCTGCCAACCACTTGCCCACATCCTGCCTCTGGCCTGGAGTGCCCTCCCTCCTCAAATCTGACAGACAATGACTCTCCCCCCTTTCAAAGCCTGATTGAAGGCACATCTCCTCCAAGAAGCCCTTCCTGACTAAGCTATCCCCTCTTCTGCCACTCCCTTCTGCATCGCCCTGACTTGCTCCCTTTGTTCTTCCCCACTCCCAGCCTCTCAGCACTTATACACCAATCTGTAATTTATTTATTTATATTAATGTCTGTCTCTCCCACCTCTAGACTGTAAGCTCATTGTGGGCAGGGAATGTGTCTATTTATTGTTGTACTGTCCCAAGCCCTTAGTACAGTGCTCTGCTCAAAGTGAGAGCTCAATAAATATGATTGAATGAATAAATGTGTCCATTCCTTGGTTTTGCACCATTCCGTGGTGTTGCACCGAGATGAGAAATAGATTCCCTCTCCCTTGCAGTGTCCTGGGCCCTGAGGAGAAGCCGGCAGCTCCAAGCTGAGCTGTTGGTGGCCGTGGGCACTGGGCTTTTAGAGGACATAGGCATCTCCAGAATTTTTTCCCAAAAGTTCTGTTAAGAGGAAGGAAAACGGGAATGGGTTAGTATGTCAGAGAAGGTCGTGGAAGGTGGCAGAGAGTAGAGGGGTGTGTATGTGGGAAGAATAAGAAAGCATTTCCCCAACAATAATAATAATAATGGTATTTGTTAAGCACTTACTATGTTCCAAACACTGTTCCCCAATTCTTCCTTCTCTTCTGGGTGTATATTTCCAAAGCTTGACCCAATAGTTTGACTTGAATAAAGTACCAGTGATTAAAGGCTTCATCCTAGTAGTATTTTCATGACTTAAGTTGCATCCTGTGTAATTTTAACTGGGACCTTGGGAGGGTTTGGCTGGGAAGGGAGGACAATTGCTGTTAAGTCAGTCCGTCATATTTATAGAGCACTTACTTTGTGCAGAACACTGTATTAAGCACTTCGGTGAGTACAGTATAACAGACACATTCCCTGTCCACAGTGAGCTTAGAGTCTGCTTCTAACCTAGTTCTCTGGTGAAAGACCCCATCATGGGCCAATCAATCAGTGGTATTTACTGAATGCTTATTGTGTGCAGAGTACTGTACTAAGTGCTTGGGAGAGTACAACACAACAGAGTACCCGAGCTTCTGGGCTCCTCGGTCTCTGTCCTGGCCCCTGGACCAGAGTTGTTTCTCCTTTAGGTAACTCTCAGGCCTGTGACTTCTTCCATCAGTCAGTCAATCATATTTAAGTACTTACTGCATGCAGAGCACTGTACTAAGCGCTAGTCAGAGTACAACAATATAGCAGACCCATTCCCTGCCCACAAAGAGCTTACAGTCTAGAAGGGGAGACAGACATTAATATGGGACTATGAACAGCTTCTACATGTGGAAATGTCAGACACCAGCAGCAGCCCCATCACTGAGTGAGCACATATGGCCTAAATCAAAACTCCCCTGTGCTGGGCAGCAGCAGCACTGGAGAGAGTTGAGGGCAGAGACTCAAGTTTACTGCCCAGAAGAAGGCAATGGTAAACCGCTTCTGGATTTTTACCAACTCTGTGGATACACTACCAGGATGATCGCAGGTGGACGTGGGGCATTCTGGGCGAGATGTGTCCATGGTGTTGCTACGGGTTGGAGACTACTCAACCGTAAGACAAGACAAGGATGTGGGCTGCAAAACCTAGAAGTTACCAGAAGAAACGTGGAAAGTGAAATCCGCCAACAATCTGAAGCCAGCCCACCAGAGCAGAGCTGGATCCCGCCTCTAAGGATTTCTTGGATGGAGTCAAGAAAACACACACGGAAGGGTGACTTTTTTTTAACAACCCTAAGGTTTTTACCCAGAAAGCCCCTGCTGTCCCTTCCCTCACCACATGCCCCCAGCTCCAGATTTCCTGAAGAGGAAATCTTGGAGGTACTGATGGGGGAGGAAGAGGAGAAATGAAATCTCTGGAGACCTATGAAGTACAGGAAAAGGATAACTTGTAAGCATTTGATTCTTGATTCTTTTGTTCAATTTGGGGGACATGGATGGCAAAAATCAAACTTGTAATGGTCAGAGTTCGCCATGTCAGTTCATTCAATCAAGTGTCAAAAAATCAAAGTCCACTCCTCAATCAAAATCAATTGCCGATAAAACTCATTCCAGTCAGAGTTGGCTTAGGGGCAGGTTGGAACTGTAGTGAAGGGTTAACATTTTGGGTTAGGAAATTAGGGGCCCCGTCATTGACCAGTACTGAGTTTAGCAGGTGAATGGCTTAATGTTCGTCGATTGGAACAGTCGCTATTTGATCATTAGTTGGGGGTTTTTGACGATTTGTTAGATGAGCTTTTGAGAGGATTGAGTCTCATTCTTTTGCCACATGACCCTGGGTTTTGAAGCATTCCTTAGAGTGAGGCTTTCTGGCAGTCCTGTTCAGATCAAATAATTCCTATCCTGTTCCTGTTCCAGTCACCAGTCAGGAGATGCCGCGGTCTCATAATGCAAATTGAGACCCTCTCCTTAGCGATTATGATAATAACTGTGGTATTTGATAAATGCTTCTTACGTGCCAAATTCTTTGCTAAGCACTGAGGCAGATACAAGATAATTATGTTGGTTCTATCCCCCGCCCCTCAGGGGGCTCACAGGCTATTTTCTAACCTCCAGTTGGTTCTGCTCTTTGTTGTGACTTCATTACTCAAGCCACTTACTTTCTCTGACCCTCTTTGCCCCTTAGACACTTTCGAATAACAATAATGATAACTATGGTATTTATTAAGTACTTAAAATGTCCCACGTGCTGTAGTAGATATAAATTAATCAGATTAGACACAATCCCTGAACCACACAGGACTTGCCTGCTAAGTGGTAGGGAAACCAAAAATTTTTTCCCCAGTTTACTGGTGAGAAAACTCAGATCCCAACAGCTAAATGACTTGTCCAAGGTCACCCAGCAGCCTGGTGGCAGAGCTGGGGTTTAGAGCCCGTGTCTTCTGTCTCCCCACTGTCCTCCTCCCATTCCATCACACTACCCTGCTGCTGTCCTGGTAGCAATGTGTGTATCTGGAGAGACTTCTCTCTCCTTCTAGTATGTAAGCTTGTTGCGGGCAGCGATCATGTCTACCAACTCTGTTACACTGTACTCTCCTAAGTTCTTAGTAGTACTCTGCACACAGTAAGCGTTCAAATAAATACACTTGATTGATTGAGAGGCATCATCCAAGGTGGTCTTTTTGGTCCTAAGAAGCTTAACAAGAAGGAAAAAGGAGACAAAATGGGAAATAATGAGAGAAAAATGCCATTTACAACCCATCAATACTCTTGCCATGCTGAGCATTCTGCTGATGGAGTCAGGAGCTTTGGGTGAACACCTGATGAAAGACAGTAAGCTCCTGGAGGGCAGGGATTGTTTGGTCAGAGCTTTGCAGTGGAGGAGGATTGTATGAATTCCATGGGGATGCCGAAATGGGATTGGCACAGCTCCAGAATGAAACCCCAAACCTGCCTAGCCACACGGCTAGGTATAGCCGGCCCGGTCTGTCAATTTCAGGTGGCTGGAAGGGAGCGTGGAAGCTGGGATTAAATCTGAAGGAAGGAGAGAGACTGGGAGACGTGAGGAAGAAGCGAAGGACTTGGAGAGGCGGAGAGTGAAAGAGGAGTATAGTAAGCAGGGAAGCTTCACTCACTGGACCAACTGGGCAATAGTCTAGGGCCCACGGTGGCCAATTCAATCGCATCCTCTCCCTCGTAAAATGGAGGGTGTGAGCTCCAAATGATTCTGTGGGGTTCAGGGCAGAAAAGGACTGTGGTCACCTGCCTGGCTGTGGGGATCGGGGTCCCTGAGTGAGAGTCTGGTGGCTCTGGGCCTCCTTCGACTGTTTCAGGTAGCTCTCCCCACCAACTACCACTGAGCAGTGGAAAGTCCTCTAGCCCCTCTCTATCCACTGCTGGCCCAGGATCACTGGAAACTGGATGTGATCCAGTCAGGGGGGTCAGCTACTGGCATCCCCAACAGTGTGGCCTAGTGGAAAGAGAACAGGCATGGAAGTTATAGGATATGGGTTCTAATCCCTTCTCCACCACCTGTCTGCTGTGACCTTGGGCAAGTCACTTAACTACTCTCTGTGCCTCAGTTACCTTATCTGTAAAATGGGGATTAAAAGCACGAGCCCCATGTGGGACAAACTGATTACCCTGTATCTACCCCAGCACTTAGAACAGTGCTTGGCACATAGTAAGCGCTTAACAAATACCATCATGCTCATTATTATTATTATTATTTTAGAAGTTGTAGCAGCCCAGAAAGGTAATTATTCGATAAGCTGGGTTATTGGATAATCAGAATAATTGTTAATAGATGATTCAAGAATTCATAAAGAGCGAACCGGTCATCTTAGAGAGGACAGAGCAAATAAATTTGCTGGCCATGGGGTTGAAGGGACCTCTTCTAAATTTAAAGCAGGGCCCAGTGGTTAGAACACGGTCCTGGGAGTCCGAAGGACCTTGGTTCTAACCCCCGCTCCACCATTTTTCTGCTGTGTGTCCTTGGGGAAGTCACATCACTTCTCTGAGCCTCACATTTCTCTCACATGTTGAAAGGGGATTAAGACTGTGAGCCACACGGGGGGACACAGACAGTAATATAAATAAATTACAGACACGGACATAACTGCCTACACCAGGCTTCCCATTGGAGCATACCCCTCAGCAGAATCCTGAAATTTGAGAGCTCGGATGACCCTCAGGCCAAATCCCTAATCTCATGTGCTAGAGCTCGTGCAAAGAAAAAACACTCCAAACATTGCATACAATGAAAAGACCTCAGTGGGCTCATGGCACCAGGTAGGGGGGAAGGGGAGTTAGCGCTAAAATTACAGTTCTCCGGAAACAAGACACCAGGAGGCATTATTGGGAATGTTTCTCTTCTGTCCTAACTCCACAGCCAGTTGCTATGTCCACAGCGATGCCCTGGGCCCCCCGGGACTCAACCCCATGTGTATTTCACTGGTGTTGTCACCCTCCTGATGTTCAGGGGAAGGATTTCCTGCATCCATTCAGATGGAAACAACCCAGCGCTCAGGACACATCTTGATCCAGTTAATAAGAATCGGATGCTTTGCACTTGGATCTGTCCCCTTTAAGCAGTTGATATTCACCGCATCCTCAGTCCCATGGCACTCAGGTCAATATCCATGATTTATTTACATTAATGTCCATCTCTCACTCCAACTGGAAGCCCCTCGAGTTATTCTGAGTCATTCGGTCAGGGCCCTCTACATTGGGCCCCAACCCTTGAGGGTCCCCGAGATCTCTAGAAAGGCTTCAAGATGTGGAGGTGCCTTTTGGAGGAGGCCCGGGGGGGGGGGGCACAGAGAGAGACCGGTTCTGGCTGTGGGTTTGCCGTGGATGAGGTGTGTCCCGCACTAAGCCAGGCTCAGATGAGAGGAGCTCAGCCCAAGGAGCTGTGCCCAGGCCACATGAAAAGTTTTTATTTTTGCACTGAACTGAAATCCCTTCCCTGTGGATTTACCGATGGCTCATTCCTCCCTTAATTAAGGAGCAAGGTCCAAAAAGGTCAGGACTCTTCTTCGTACAGCTCGTGAATCACCAGGCATCTAGGAGTGCAAAATGGGTTAATCCTCTAAATGTTTGAGCTCCATATGGAAAATCACCTGGATTGGCCAGCTTGAGGGTGGAGAACCTGTACAAGCTTCTTGCTGTAAACCAAAGCTTGTCTTGGTGATTGAGCGGGCCCAGTTCCTAGAGCCATCCTTGGAGCCATCCTAGAGCCATGGAGGGACTAGGCTGAATTCAGTGCCGTAGCTAGCTCTGGAAAGAGCAGTACCTTCCTGCAAAACCGGGGTGGCTGGTCACCCTAAACTCCTGCAAAGTTTGCCTATTAGGTGTAGTTTAAAAATGTCAATCAATTAAATGACTACATCCAGAGAGACTGTGCCCCAGCCATTAAGAATATTATCATCATCATCATCATCACGGTATTTGTTGAGCACTTACTATGCGCCGAGCACTGTCCTAAGCAATGGGGAAGTTACAGGATAATCAGAACTGACGCAGTCCCTGATCCACATGGGATTTACAGTTGAAATGTCTAAGTATCGCAATACCCATAACCTTGGCATTATCCTCGGCTCATCTCTCTCATTCAACCCACTTATTCAATCTGTCAACTCACCCTGTCGGTTTAACTTTCACAACATGTGTAAAATCCACTCTTACATCTCCATCAAAATTGTTACCACATTAATCCAAGCACTAATCCTATCCCACCTGGATTACTGAATCAGGCTTCTTGCTGAACTCCCTGCCTCCTGTCTCTCCTCATTTCAGTCTATACTTCACTCTGCTGCCAGTATCATTTTTCTACAGAAATGTTCAGTCCATGTTTCCTCATTCCTCAAGAAACTTCAGCAGAAGCTCCTTACCATCACCTTTAATGCACTCAGTGACCTAGCCCTGCAACACCTTACCTCTCTGATTTCCAACTACAACCCAGGCCACACCCTAGGTGCTTGTTGTGCGCAGGGAATGTGACTGTTTATTGTTATACTGCACTCTCTCAAGCGCTTGGTATAGTGCTCTGCACACAGTAAACACTCAATCAATACGACTGAATGAATGAATAAACAATGCCAAACTGCTCATTTTACCTCCAGCTTGTCAGTCTTGCCACCAACCTCTCACCCACATCCCGCCTGTGGCCTGGAAGGCGCTCCCTTCTCATATCTGACAGACAATCTCTCTCCACACCTTCAAAGCCTTATTAAAAGCACATCTCCTCCAAGAGGGCTTCCCCAAGTAAGTCCTCATTTCCTCTTCTCCCACTGCCTTCTGCATCACCTTTGTACTTCAGATCTGCACCCCTTTGTACTTCAGATCTGCACCCTTTATTTAACCTTCCCTCAGCCCCTTGGCACTTATGTATACAACCGTAATTTATTTACATTGTCTGTATTCATTCATTCAGTCGTATTTATTGAGAGCTTACTGTGTGCAGAGCACTGTACTAAGCGCTTGGAATGTACAATTTGGCAATAGATAGAGACAATCCCCGCCCAACAACGAGTATCTTCCTCTAGACTGAAAGCTTGTTGTGGGAAGGGAGTGTGTCAACCAACTCTGTTATATTGCACTCTCCCAAGCACTTAGTGTAGCTCTTAGCACACAGTAAGCACTCAATAAATTTGACTGATTATGTAGGAGGGAGTAGGATTTAATTCTCATTTTATAGATGCAAAACCTGAGACACAGAGAAGTCAAGTGTCTTGTCCAAGGTCACCCAGCAGGCAAGTGGCAGAGTGAGGATTAGAACCCTGGTCCTCTGACTCCCAGGCTTGAGCAGCAGAAATGCAGTGTGGTCTGGTGGATAGAGTACAAGCCTGGGAGTCAGAAGAATCTGGGTTTTAATCCCGGCTCTGCCACTTGTCTGGTGGATGACTTTGGAAAGTCACTTAACTTCTCTGAGCCTCTGTTACCTCATCTGTAGAATGGGGATTAAGACTGTGAACCCTACACAGGACAGGGACTATGTCCAACCCAATTACCTTGTACCTATCCTAGCGCTTAGTACAGTACCTGCCACATAGTGCTTAACAAATACCACAATTAACAAATTATCAGACCATGGGTCAATCAATTAATACTATTTAATGAGCACTTCCTGTGTGTAGACCACTTGACTGAGTACTTGAGACAGAACAAGAGAGAAGTAAGCATGGTCTTTTCCCTTGAAGAGCTTAATGTCTAGCAGAGTGGGGAGTTGCTCAGGGAGTTTAGAGATAGGAGGAAGATGAGATGACTGTAACTTCCAAATGAGCGACTTTTTTGTGGAATCAGTCCTTCTATAGTATTTATTGAGTGCCCAGTAGGAAGATTTGTAAGCTCAAGAATGACAGAAACATCTAAACAGAAGCAGTACAGAGAGTGCCTTTGTTCAGAAGCTTTCTCTGGAGCTGAAAGAGTCATGATTTCAGAGAAGGTCATCAGTTTAATAGAGGCACATAGGCTACTTTCTTCTCTTCTTTCTTCAGTGATCAGGAGAGAATTACCGTCCTCCACCCTCGCCCCCATTCCCCTTTATATTTTTCCCAGTTGGACCATCACCTCTCTCCAGTCCAGCCGCTCACTGTTCTTCCCTTTTCCAGATGTGGAGAGGCAGGAATCACTGTAATTAGAACACTGGGCTTGCGGAGACATCATAGCCATTCTACGGCCAAACTGTGGCGAACCTGGAGGGTTCTCCAGGTTCTCCAGGGCCCTAAGGGTCCGCCCAAAGGCTTTGAAATCTTCACATTCCCCCTCCATGTCAAGTCCACATCGTCAGCCTCCGTGTCAGAGGTGGAGAACTAGGTCACAGTAGGTCAAGTTAGAGGCCAGACTTAAAAGCTTCTGGAGGCTCAGTGGAACCAGTGATGTCATCAGAGGTCACTTGTCATCGTCAATGGTATTTATTGAGTGCTTACGATATATAGAGCACTGTACTCGGCACTTGGGAGAGTACAATACAGCGGAGTTGGCAGACAGGTTCTAGAGGGGAGAGGAAAACTGGACCGTCCTTGGACCGCTGACCAAGGTTCTCTGAGGAGGAGGATGAATGCCATAAAAGTTGTTCCCAATAGGCTCTCTCTCCGTAGGATGGCCAGTGTCATCATGCTGGACAGCCCGGTTTTCGGTCGACCTGTCTTGTGTCTGGATTTGCTACTCTCGGTGATGATTCTCTGTCCAGTTTATAATTTTTAGCACCCAGTCTTGCACATGCCAGACTATCCCTGGATGTGGGAAGGGGGCACGAAGGCTCAGAACCTGCCTTAGGCTTGGCACTATCCTCAAGACATTCCTTAGCCCTCACATGGAATAGGAGAATGTGCCGTGGTGAATGAAAGACTCAATAAATAACTGACAAACCTGTGAACCTGTTCAGGAGGGCCTAGTCAAGCCACTGGGAGCAGAAGCAGAGTTGAATGCTGTCTCAGGTCACCAAGGGTGGCAATAATAATAACTGTGGTATTTGTTAAGTGCTTACTACGTGCCAAGCACAGTACTAAGTGCTGGGGCAGATTCAAGCTAATCAGGTTGGACTCCATCCATGTCCTATATGGGGCTCTCAGTTTCCAACCCCATTTTCAGATGATGTAACTGAGGCCCAGAGACACAAGCGAAGTGACTTGCCCAAGATCACAACGCAGACAAGTGGTGGAGCTGGAATTAGAAGCCAGGTCCTTCTGACTCTCAGCCCTGTACTCTATCCACTAGGTCACTCTGTTTCATTGAATAGGTAGAAAGGAAAGAGAACCCTTCCCTTCCTGACAAAGATTCCCCACTGTCCTGCTTACCCACTTCTCCTGATCTGGAAACAGCATGGCTTAGTGGATGGAGCATGAGCCTGGGAGTCAGGGACCTGGGTTCTAATCCTTGCTCTGCACTTACCATGCTTGTGGGACCCTGGGAAAAGAAGTTAACTTCTTACCAAGACCCAACACCATGACCATTATGAGCAGGGCCCTGATGAAGCTTGGTGGTGGTTTTCAAATCCATGACAAATATCTTCTTGTTCCTGTAGTAATTTCCTTCAGGTTTCAGGCCTGTGGAGCTGTGCTAATTTCAGGGGCTGGAGTGATTTGCCTTCTGGCTTTCTAAGGGCAGGGCCCTATGATTTAGTGCTGACAGAGCTCTGTAGGGTAGGGTCAGGGCACTATGATTTAGTACTGACGTGTAAGCGCGACAGAGATCCTTACCTGCCTTCTGCCTCCCCTACTCTCCTGGCAGAAGGGAGAAGGGAAGAAGCCCAGCAGAGGCTCCATTCCTCCCAGAGGGCCATGGGACAGCAGGAGTTTGGGTGGCCATATGTGCTGTTTCTTATCAGACAGTCCGCCATTATCTAGTCCATCCCTGACCTGGGAAAGATATGCCACCTGATGCCTCTATTTTGAAATAGCCAGGTTCCTGTGAAGAACCTTTTTTTCCATGTCCTTATGACACCCCTTTTACAATCATATTCTGCCTGTGGTTCGTGTCCAATGAATATTAGAGAAGTTATCCTCTTAGGAGCTTCAAAAATACAAATCTTATGAGCATCACCTGGAACGGGCAAAAGTACAAACACTAGTCATTGCCTTAAAAAAACCTCTGGTTTTTAGTTTTGGTCGTTTTGATATTTATTTAAAGAATTGGGGAATGTGGGTTTCTGCCCTGGGGTGCCCATAATTCTTGGGGTCTCCCTTTCCCCTTTGTTGGGACTGAAAAATTCTTATCACAAGTGGAGAGACCCCGTTATATTCTCCTCTGACTCTGGGGATAAAGCTGAGTTGTAAGTTGCTTGAGGACAGGGATCATGTCTACCAATTCTGTTGAAGTGCACTCTCCTTGGTACTCAGTACCGTGCTCTGCATGTAGCAAGCGCTCAATAAATACCATTGGCTGATGGGGCAGGCTGATCCCGGTTCTGGCTTTAGATCTTGCTGGGAGAGTTGGACAAGGGGCTTAATTACAGACTCGCCCACTTCTACCTCATGGGGAAAGAGTCAGCGTGGCTCAGTGGAAAGAGCATGGGCTTGGGAGTCAGAGGTCATGAGTTCGAATCCCGGCTCTGCCACTTGTCAGCTGTGTGACTGTGGGCAAGTCACAACTTCTCTGTGCCTCAGTTACCTCACCTGTAAAATGGGGATTAAGACTATGAGCCTCATGTGGGACAACCTGATTACCCTGTATATCCCAGTGATTAGAACAGTGCTCTGCACATAGTAAGTGCTTAATAAATACCAACATTATTATTATTATTATTATTATCTCTGTTTAGAATTTGGAGGATTTTGGAGTGAGCCTGAGCACTATGGCACTACATCTGTTAGAGCTTCAGAAGTGAAGGAACTGGAGGTTGAAGCCTCTCTGCCTTTCCTCTAGATTTCTGCACAAAGCCCATCAGCCCCAAACCTTTTTCCATTTTTCCATAGCTTTGGTTGCAGGCACAACTTTCTCAAAACTTCGTACTAAGGCACTGTGAGAGAAGCACTGTTGTTCCTGGATTGTGGTTGTGTAAGCGATCAAACAATGTGTTTAGTAATAATAATTATGGTATTTGCTAAGTGCTTACCAAGTGCAGAGCACTGTTCTAAGTGCTGTTTATTGCGTATTTACTGTGTGCAGAGCACTGTACTAAGCCCTTAGTTGATTAACACAAGCAAAGAATTGTACAGCAAAGGATCTTTGTCTTTGGGTGATGTCATCCTCACAGAGAAGGATTTTTTAATAACAATTTTTGTCATAATATTATAACACTAGTACTATCTTAATAGTATTATATTTTAATAAATATTATTAGAATGCTATTAGAATATATGCAATATTAATATGATATTACTTTACTATTAGCATTGTATTCAGTGCTAACTATGTACCAAACACTGTACCAAGCTCTGGGGCAGATACAAGATCATCAGGTCCCACGTGGAACTCACCATCTAAGTAGGAGGGAGAACAGGAATTGAATCCCCATTTTGCAGCTGAAAGAAGGGGGGCATAGACAAGTTAAGTGACTTGCCCAGGGTCACACAACAGATAGACCCATGATTATTCATTCAATAGTATTTCATTCAATAGTATTTATTGAGCGCTTACTATGTGCAGAGCACTGTACTAAGCGCTTGGGATGAACAAGTCGGCAACAGATAGAGACAGTCCCTGCCGTTTGACGGGCTTACAGTCTAATCGGGGGAGACGGACAGACAAGAACAAGAACAGGAAGAATTAGAAGCCCAAGAATTAGAAGCCAGGTCCTCTGACTCCCAGGCCCCCAGCTCTTTCCACTAGGTCACGCTGCTTCCCGCTATGCTGGCTACTCTGCTGGATTGCGTTCAGGGCAATGGCATCAAGAAAGTCACCAAAAACAGAATTTATCAGACAACTCCTGAGTGAAGAGTACTTCACTAGGTGCTTGGGTGACACCCAAGTCTGAGACATGAACCCTACCCTTAAGGAGCTTACCATGGGCAGACAAAAATGAATAAATCATCTATAGTTAAATAAGCAAACCTGTAAATCAATCTCAAGAGGGCTGGTTCATACCTTCTAGGAAGTTACATACTAAAAGAGGCAGCAAAGCAATTCAAAGGAACGGGCCGCGGGGGAGGCAAGAACACTTGAATTCTCGGTAAGGTTGGGGCCTGTGGGGACTGTTGATTGGGAATGGGAGGGAGAGAAGGTCCGGACTCTTCTCGCTTTGGTCCAGCTGGGAGCCAAGTTCTGCTTGAGTTGTGCCTAATCTCTGGGCCACAAAAGTCCTGGGATTCAGGGTTTGTTAATTGATGTTGGAAGTGGGGATGGGGGGCGATGCTAACAGCAGGTAAATGGGTCTAACAAGCAGAAGGGACTGGAGAAGCTAGGAGAAGTGACTGACCTTGATTCATTGGGCTGGAGCATCCCTGCTCATGCATCCACCATTTTCCATTCTGCACAAGTACCACCACAGTTGGCTTTCTGCTTGGAGACAATGAGGGGAAGGGAAACAATTCTTCCTCCCCTCCTAGCTGTAGCAGCAGACAATGGACTTTGTTCTCCAAAGAATATCTTGGTGCAGCAGATCGTAACTGGCTGATCAGCTCTTCGGGACTGCCCAAGGAGAAGGATTTTGACAAAGTGATGTAATTAAAAGTCGTGGCAGCTCTAGAAACCAGAGCAGAAGCAGTGGCCAGCTCTCTTAATTGATACGGCAAATTCTAAAAGAAGATTGTTTTCCTTATATAGCTCCCAGAGGAGCTCAGAGTCCTGATTAGGTCAACTTCGACTTTTAATATTAAGATTGCGGCAAGTTCTAAAGCACCTCCCCGCCCCCCAAAAAGGAAGCTTAGTTTTTCGAATCCATGCATTAAAGTCATCTCTGTTGTCGTCTGATTTTTTGAAGAACCTTATGAATGGGAAGATCACCATAAAACCACCACTGAATAAATGGGAATTAATAGATCAGAGGATATTTTGTTCAAAGACACCACCGTGGCTGATGTTTTTTGAGACCAATTTCTATACTACCGTTATGTCTGCCATTTAGCTGAATGCTTTGCACCATTGAGATTTGCTGAGTTCAATGTCATAAAGGTGCACAACTATGAAGAAGCGCAGAGTTCTACAGGAAAAAGTACAACTGAGGCAAAATTTGGGAAGCAGAAGCAGCATCATGTTTTAATGTCTTCAAGGTACACCCCACCATTTCTTCCTACACAGAATCTACTTGTGATGACTCGGGAATTAGGCAGCAGAAGAAAGTCACACTGTTTCATTTTACCTCCTTGTTTTACCCCAGTCATTTCCAGCAGAACTGGCTATATCCTAAAATGCCAATAATAGTGATGATTAATAAAATGATACTTGTGATATTTAAATTCTATGTGCCAAGTACTGTATTAAGCACTGGGGTAGATACAAGATAAACGGGATGGATCCAGTCCCTGCCCACTTGGGTCTCACAGTCTAAAGGAGAGGGAGACCAGGGATTAAATCCCCCTTGGACAGATGAGGAAACTGAGGCACACATAAATCGTGACTTGCCCAAGGACACCCAGTGGGCAAGTGAGGATTAGAACCCAGGTCCTCTGACTCCCAAGCCAGTGCTTTTTCAGCTAGGCCATGCTGATTCTCAAGATGCTTTGATGTGAAACTCTCCCATCAAGAGTTCAGCACAGAACTGCAGCCCATTCAATCTTCATAATGATTACTAGTAATATAAATAGCTACACCAATGTGTCATAGCACCTCCAGTTGGTGGGATTCATCCTGCTGCCTCTCCCTCTCTTCCTCCATCCCTCTTCCCCCTCTCCCTTATTTTTTAATGACATTTGTTAAGCACCTACTACATAGCAGGCACCATACTAAGCACTGGGCTAGATACAAGCTAGTCAGTTTGGACACAGTCCCTGTCCCACATGGAGTTCCCAGTCTTAATCCATGTTTTACAAATGAGGTAACTGAGGCACAATGTCTCATTGAAGGTCACACAGCAGATAAATGGCAGAGGCAGGATTAGAGCCCAGATCCTCTGATTCCCAGGCCCTAGAATCACGCTACTTGCCATTCCTTCTTCCCTTTCCCTCTTTCTTCACTTTCATTTTGTAAGAGCTTTCCTGTGAACACTTTACCAAGGGACAGAAGTTTAAAAGCCTGAGCCCCAAATATCCTCAAATAAAATCATAAAGCCAGCTATTTAGAGCCCAAAGCCCCAATGAATCATTTGAAATCACCATCTTTTCAGGTGGACAGAATTCCTCCTCCACGTACCTGCCGAGGCCTGTATCCAAGACTGCGGGCTAGCTTTTCACCCATTTCACCCATTTCAGTAAATTAGTGATTACGGAGGGCCCGGATTCAGGTCTTGACAAGTCGGAAACCTTTGAGTCGGGCTCCTGACACAGTGTGGATAGTGTGATTCTTCACGCTCTCTGGTGATTTTCTGGCTTGAGGGGGTTCGTTATTTGCCGAAATGATGAAGAAAAGAGGCGAGCCCCATCTTCTGCAAGCTGGAGAAGGGATTTGATGAGCAGCTTTGGAGGGTGGAGGAGTAGAAGGAGAAGTCAGCCTAAGGACCAGGCTGAGGCAGGCGCTCTTGTCTGGGGTAAGAGATGTCTGCAGAGCCTCACCCTCTCCAGAGATATCTTTGTTGCCATCTTAGATTTGGGGTGGGGACAGGAGGTGGGCTGTATTCAGGACCCTCTCAAATGACCGTTGGTCTAACGGCCAGTAGGAAGGAAATAATAGAGATCTAAGAGGAATTGGCAAGTAGCCCATTTTGTGGTCCTGTGGAAACCATAGAACTGTAGTTGGGTGGGCTGTAAGTCACCACCTCCAAGGAAAAGTGGAAAGGCTACAGTCTCATCCTTAGCTGCAGGCTACTTCTGGAGAGCATTAGCTCCTGAAAAACCCCTGATCCAATTCTAGTCCGGGCACCTCTGCTTCTTGTTGACAAGGATCCCAGAAAGCCACTCACTGACGTGGTTGGGTACCCAGGCAGGAGAGTCTTTTCCTTTCATTTATAGCATTTGTTAAGTACTTACTATTTGCCAGGTGCTGTACTAAGCACTGGGGTAGATTAAAGCTAATCAGTTTGGACAAGGTCCATGTCCCCCATGGGGCTCAGCCTTAATCCTCATTTTACAGATAGGGTAACTGAGCCTCAGAGATGTTAAGGTTTGGGTTTTTTTATGGTATTTGTTAAGTGCTTACTACTTGCCAGGTACTGTACTAAGTGCTGGGAGAGATACAAGCTAATCAGGTGGGGTATATTCTAGGTCTCACTTGGGGCTTACAGTATTAATCCCTATTTTATAGATGAGGTAACTGAGGCCCAGGAAAGTGAATTGACTTGCCCAAGGTCCCACAGCGGACAAGTGGCGGAGCCGAGATCAGAACCCAGGTCCTTCTGACACCCAGGCCCATGCTCTATCTACTAGGGTAGGCTGATTCTCTAAATTTTTCTTCAATCTGGCTCAAAGACTGAGATGCAATGGCCAGGGAGGCATGAGCTAAGGACATTGGCCATGGATCCATCTTTGACTTGCCGTGAGTTTTTGGGCAAGTCACTTTCTTGCTCTGGGCCTCAGTCTCCCCAACTGCAGATTGTAGAAAATAAAACTGCTCCTCCTGAGACATATTAAGGGATGGGAATGAGGAAAGAGGTTGGACTTGGTTTGGCAACGATTGTGGTTAAAATAAAGACAAGATGTCATTTTGTCGGTGAACCACTTCTTCGTGGATTAGGGGCGGTATTTACTGTGGGTTTTGATCCATAGCCTCCTCAGGAAAGCTCCCTTTTCCTGCCTAAAAGGTTGCGGCTAGTGCCAAGTAGGTAGCGATCGACCAGTGGTATTTATCGAGCACAGACTCTATGCAGAGCATTGTACTAAGTACAATTCACACCCCTGCCCTCAAGGAACTTACAGCGTAGTTGGAGGGTGTATGGGATGTGGTTGAATGAGCATCTGTTGCCTCATGGACTGTTTATCCTTTTCTGTCTGACAGCTGCGTCCCTTGGATTCCAAGCTTTGGTGGTGGGGGTCGGGGGTTGGGAGGAGAATGTTCATGGTCTAAGTCGCTTTCCATAGTGCTCAACCCAACTTCTGTGTGCATAAGAGGGGCAGTGGGTGGAGTCAAGAGATGTTCTTCTGGATGTATTTTATCCAAAACACTTTCGGATTTCTCCCAAGTCCAAGATAGAAAGAGAGCTTATCTACAGATCATAGGGAAAGCACCACATCAGAGTTTACTCAGTTGATCCATCAGTTGTATTTATTGAGAACCTACTATGCAGCAGACCTCTGAAGTAAGCACTTGGGAGGGTCCAGTAGAACAAAGTTGGTAGACACGTTTCCTGCCCACAGCGAGAAGCAGCATGGCGTAGTGGATAGAGCAGGGGCCTGGGAATCAGAAGGCCATGGGTTCTAATCCCGGCTCTGACACTCGTCTGCTGTGTGACCTTGGGCAAGTCACTTCACTTCTCTGGGCCTCAGCTACCTCACCTGTAAAATGAGGGTTGAGACTCTGAGCCCCACGTGGGACAGGGACTGTGTCCAACCCAATCTGTTTGTATCCACCCCAGCGCTTGCTTAGTACAGTGCCTAGCGCATAGTTAAGTGCTTAACAAATACCATTTAAAAAACCCAAAAAATGAGCTGACAGTCTAGAGGGGGAGACAGGCATTAACAGAAATAAATGAATTACTCCGAAACCCAAGCCACTTAAGAACAGTCAATGAGGGTGGAGAGGAACAGGTGAGCCCAGGTGAGGGGTTGGTCCTTAGGGGAGAACCAGATGACACTCCCTATCCTGGGCTATTTGAATGAACAAGAGGATGGAACGGGAACTGCTTGCCATCAGACTGTCATCTCCTTGAAGGGAAAGGACCGTGTTTACCAACTTGATTGTATGGTACTCTCCCAACCAAGAGAAGCAGCGTGACCTAGTGTATAGAGCATGGGACTGGGAGTTAGAAGAACCTGGATTCTAATCCCAGCTCCTCCCCTTGTCTGCTGGGTGTATCCCTGGGCAAGTCACTTCATTTCACAGTTACCTCATCTGGAAAATGGGATTGAAGCTTGAGCCCTATGTGGGACACGGACTGTGTCCATCCTGATTAGCTTATACTTCTCCAGCAGTTAGTTTAGTTTTTGGCACAGAGTAAGTGCATAACAAATACCATTAATAAAACCATAATTATAAAGCACTCAGTACAGGGTTGTACACACAGTAAGCACTCAGTCGGTCAATCAATCGAGCAGTGGTATCTTTTGAGAGCTTACCGTGTGCAGAGAAATGTACTAAGTGCTGAGGAGAGTACAATAGAGTCGGTAGACATGATTCCTGCCCTCGAGAAGCTTACAGCCTAGTGGTTTCGAAAAGCTGCACTTTCCCCCACCCCAATCTGTGAAGCCAAGGTGTTGTAGGTTCGAGAGGAAGAAGGCAGGCGGGTGGGGAAGAGGGGTGCTCCCTCTTCTTCCTTAATCCCTAGACTGTAAGCTCACTGTGGGCCGGGAATGTGTGTATTTATTGTTATATTATACTCTCCCAAGTGCTTAGTACAGTGATGTACACACAGTAAGCACTCAATAAATATAACTGAATGAAAGAATGAATCCCTCCATCCCCCCCACTGCCAGGCAGGGCCTGGCATCCAAATCAACAAGCGGGACGAGGCGAGTGTCAGCAACCGGATTTATTTCCGTGAAATGATTTGGAAGCCCCAGGGGGATTGACGCCTGTTAAATATCCCATGATAAGTTAGGGCAGCAGCAGGGCATGCACACTCGCAGGCTATGGGTAGTCAGATCCAGACAAGAGCCTACCTCCTGGTTCCTGTATCTGCCTGGAGCGCTGGAAGCCACAGCCAAACAGGTCCTCTCAGTCAGGACTTTATGGGAGCTGAATCAGATGCCAAGGATGCTCCCCAAAACCCTAATCATGCTCCCCCCACCCGCCTGCATCAACCCAGCACCCCTCTTTAGTGCTTATTCCTAGCCTCCCCTTTTTGGTGTGTAAGGACATTTATTTCTAGGTTCAATTAGTTATTCAGCTACGTTGTCCTGAGGGGGTTGAACAATTTCCTCAATCACTGAGTGCTCACTGTGTGCAAAGCACTATACTAAGCGCTTGGGAGAGTATAGTACAAGAGAGTTAGCAGACACATTCCCTGCCCACAACACACTTAAACTCTAGAGTATGTTTGAAAGGAGAGAAGGTTAGCACTCCCCCTGAGAAGGATGGAAGACGTCCCAGTGGCCTTTACAACATACATATGGTAAAGGCATTGCCACCTACTTTGTGGTATCTAACCAAGTTTTTGAGAAGCAGCATGGCTTAGTGGAAAGAGCCTGGGCTTGGGAGTTAGAGGTCATGGGTTCTAATCCCGGCTCAGCCACTTGTCTGCTGTGTGACCTTGGGCAAGTCACTTAACTTCTCTGTGCCTCAGTTACCTCATCTGCAAAAATGGGGATTAAAAAATGTGAGCCCCACGTGGAACAATCTGATTATCCTGTATCTACCCCAGCGCTTAGAACAGTGCTCTGCACATAGTAAGCGCTAAACAAATACCATTATTATTATTAATAGAGTCGCCCCCAACCTGGAAATTTCACCCCTAAGTTTAACCCATGAAGAGTCGGTTCTTTTAATAATAATAATGATGGTATTTGTTAAGCGATTACTATGTGCCAAGCTCTGTTCTAAGCACTGGGGTAGATACAAGTGTAATGAGGTTGTCTCACGTGAGGCTCACAGTCTTAACCCCCATTTTACAGGTGAAGGAACTGAGGCACAGAGAAGTTAAGTGCCTAAGGCTGACGAGTGGTGGAGCCGGAATTAGAACCCATGTCCTCTGACTCCCAAGCCCGTGCTCTTTCCATTAGCCACACTGCTTTTCTTTTGGGGGGCTCCTGGGTCCAGTTGGTCTGCCATGGTAAGGCTGTATTTAGAGCTCTCTCCACTATGCAGATCTGCAGCAAAACCAATATTTTCTGCTAAAAAAATTTCTCAAAATAACATGCTTGCTGGAGCAGAGCTGACCCATTTTTCTCGAGCTGCTGAAGTCAGGAAATCTGCCTCTCAGAGCCTTTCTCCCAGGAACTGATTTACATTTCATGATACTTAGCAGCTAGGACTTTTTGTTTAATTGGGATGGTGATTCCATTTATGGTCAGCGTTGACGGGAGAGTAAATGGGGGTAGAATTCAGGTTCCAGGTGTTTCAGTGTCTCACCCAAAGGCACCTTCCCAGCTGAACACAGACAAAGCTAAAATCCGGGCTACCTCCTAAAAATGGTGGTATTAATGGAATTTATCAATCATTCAATCGTATTAATTGAGTGCTTACCCTGTGTAGAGTACTGTAGGAAGCACTTGGGAGAGAATGAAAGAACAGTGGATAGACACGCTCCCTTCCCAAAGGGAAGTCTAGAGGGGGAGACAGACAGTAAAATAAAGGAATAAACTAGACTTTAAGCCTAGTCTCTAGACGGTAAGGCCATTGTAGGCAGGGAATATGTCTACCAACTCTCTTATACTGTTATACTCTCCCAAGTGCTCTGTACTATGCTCTGCACAAAGTAAGCACTCAATAAATACGACTGTGTGGCCTAGAGCAAGGGTCTGGGAGTCAGAGGACTTGGGTTCTAATCCCAGCTTCACCAATTGTCTTCTGGGTGATCTTGGGCAAATCACTTCACTTCTCTCTTTCTGTTTTCCTATCTGAAAAATGGGGATGAAGACTATGAACCCCAAGTGGGACAGGGACTGTGTCCAATCCAATGATCTTGTAACTACCCTAGCGCTTAATGCAGTGCCTGGCACAAAGTGTAAGTGCTTAACAAATAGCACAATTACCATTTCCTGTAGTTCAGGGGGGTGGGACATCTGAGGTGCCTGGCTCCCCGCTGTTCTGGGTTGACCTGCTCGGGAATTCTGCGTTTTCCCGTGGGGGTAGGGAGGAGTGCTGCTGTTCAACTTTATGATCTCTCTCCTTCCCTGAAAAACACTTGGAGAGATTTATCTCTTTTTGATGCCACGAGGGAGAGGCAGGGGGATGCAGGGAGTACCGGGGGTTAAGCAGCAGAGGAAAGAGAGAGAAAGACACTTGTTATTCATTCAATCGGATTTGTTGAATGCTTGCTGTGTGCAGAGCACTGGACTAAGCACCTGGGAGAGGACAATACAACGATATAACCCACAAATTCCCTGCTCATGTTTACAGCCTTGGAAAATCCTGTATCGGAGCACGAGGGGATCTCCAGACAGTGGGTCAAACCCACAGCTGGCATCTGGTCCTTGAGGATGAGAGGAAATTCTCAGTTTCCCGGTCGACATCCTTCCCCCCAGCCCCTCTGAGCTCCTGCTCTTGAGCCGAGCTGGGGGCGAAAGAGGCAGGAGGTGGGAGGGATGTGAGGGGAAGGAACTGGGGAGGGGGACCGGCCAGCCCAGGACTTTTACGGTGAAAGAGGCACAGGGGAAGCAGGAGACCGGAGAAAAAGTGCACCCTAGCAAAACTAATCCCCTTCCCTAGGTCCAGATGGCAAAGGGCAAATGTGATGACTTGAGTCCGGCTGTTTCGTGCAGATGCAAAGGGGCTTTTTTGTTCTTGCCGATGTTCTGTTTGCACCTCTCACCGTGGGGTGAGATGACAATGTTTTGTCCAGTTGGACTGATCTGGCTCAGCTCCAGCTCATTTGTTTTCCCAGGGACGTTGCCCGTGTGCTGTGTTTCCATGGCAACTTCTAGCTCTCCAAACCCCACAATTCCCCACAAACCTTTCACTGGGGAGGAGGAAAGAGCACGAAAATGGGAGTCAGAAGTCTTGGGTTCTAGTTCCAGTTTTGCCACTGGTGTGCTGATTATCCTTGGGCAAGTCACTTAACCTCTCTGAGCCTTAGGTTCCACATCTGTGTAATCTATCAATTACTGAGCACCTACTGAGCGCAGAGCACTGTACCAAGTTCTTGGGAAAATACAACAGAGTTGGTAGACACGTTCTCTGTCTGCAAAAGGTTTATAGAGGATCTTACAGTCTGGAAGATATAAAAAACCTGCTCTCTCCGCCTCTTAGATTGTGAACCCCAAGTGCAACAGGGTTTGTAGCCAATCTGATTATCTTGCACATTGAAAGCACTTAGTAAATCCTGTAATTATTATTATCCCTCATCTCTCCACTGGACTCCCTGGAGCTTATGACTGAATATTGCCAGGAATATTTTTGATCTGCCTTCGATGCGTGCTGAGCTTAGTCAGCTACCCAAGGGATTCTGGGTAAAAAAATCCTTGGGAAAAGGACACTAGGAAGTTGGTATATAAGTCCAGTTTAGCTTCTGTAGGCACGGTAGGCTGCTTATATCCCTTTCCAGGGCTTTCTGTCCCTCGTTTTTATTCCCGAAATATCTATTTTCTTGCAGTGAGGTATGAAGGCTTTGCCTGGCGTCCAGACTAGCTAAAGAAATTAAAGTGAAATCTGAGCAGACCTTATGGTTGGTGGGGCGGTTGGCTGAATGTGCAGTGAGTTTGGAGTTGGGAAGGGTGCTGCCTTACCGTCGGCTTCTTTCAAATGCCCTTCAATGTCCCAGGGCCACTCTCCACGGCCCCAACCCACTAGGACAGAAACACCTCAGGGACTTTGGCTGTACTTCCCGAGCCCTTAAACAATCACATATACCCCCCTTCAAAGCCCTACTAAAGGCTCACCACCTCCAAGAGGTCTTCCCAGACTAAGGCCTCCATTTCCTCAGCTCCCCCTCCCCTCCCCATCACCCCGACTTGATCCCTTTGTCCACGCCCCACAGGACTTGTGTATACATGTACATATCCAAAATTTTATTTAGATTAATACCTGTTTACTTAATTTGATGTGTATATATAATTCTATTTATTTATATTGATGCTATTGCTGCCTGTTCACTTGTTTTGAGGTCTATCTCCCCTTTCCAGACTGTAAGCCTGTTGTGGGCAGGGGTTATCTCTCTTTACTGCTGAATTGTACTTTCCAAGCATTTAGTACAGTGCTCTGCACACAGGAAGAGTTCAATAAATGTGATTGAATGAATGAAGGAGTGAATGTCTCACGCTCTGTACTGTCACGGTCAATCTTGTTACTGACTCTAGACTGAAAGCGGAGTTGGTAGACATGTCCCTGGTAACAATAAGCTTACAGCCTAGGGGGGAGACAGCCCATAATATAAATACATAATGATAACAAATAATGTGTGTCTGTACATAAATGCTGCAGGTCTGAGGGTGGGGTGGAATAGTAAATGCTCTTAGGGTGAAGTGCTAAGTGCAAAGACTAGACAGTAGACTCCTTGTGGGCAGGGAATGCATTTACCAACTCTGTTATAGTATACTTTCCCGCAGCACTTAGTAGAGTGCTCTGTGCACAGTAAGCACTCAAATACAACTGATTGCAATGCCCTGGACAAAATATTTGGGAAAGTACAACAGAAGCGTAATAATAAATCAGCATTTGTTATGTGCTTACTATGTGCCAAGCTCTGTACTAGGAGCTGAGGTGGATAAAAGATAATCAGGCAAGACACAGTCCCCGTCCCACTTGAGACTCACAGTCTGAGTGGGAGGGTGAACAGGTACTAATCATCATTACACAGATAAGAAAATGAAAGCACAGAGAAGCTAAGTAACTTGTCCATGGTCACACAGTGAGGAAGTAGCCGAGCTGGGATGAGAACCCAGGACCTCTGACTCCTAGCCCTGGACTCTCTCCACTATCTTTGCTGCTTCCCAGCTTGAGATCCATTACCTGCCCATGAGGAGTTTAAACTCTAATGGGAGAAATAGACGTAAAGGCATCGTCCAGCAGTGGACTCAGAATAGATGACCGTAAGCTCATAGTGGGCAGGGAATGTGTCTGTTGTATTGTTATAGCATACTCTCCCAAGTACTTAATACAGTTCTCTATACACGGTAAGCGCTCAGTAGATACGATTAACTGACTGCCTTGGTCGGAGGCCTGGAGCTGTATTTGTCCCTCGCTCCTGATCTTCAGCAGGCAAACAAGTAGCTCTACGCAGGGCTTGTATTGTTTGCTGCCAGGGAGATGTGGGGGTAGAACTGGGATGGGGGTGAGGCAGGGGGCTTTGGGGGAAGACTGGGGTGGAGGAGAAGGAGGAGGCAGAGGAGGAGGAGGGAGGGCAGCACTGATGCTGTCATTCTCCTGGGCAACATCTTTGCATTCCAACTGGCTCCATGCCCAAAATTTTAAGATCCACCCGCCAGTCACCCCACCCCCACCCCAGGCCCACCATGAAATCTTCCAGTTTTAACCCCTCCCTGTCTCCAGTCATGCGGGCAGGTTTCTGCAAATGCATTGTTTTTACGTCCCCTTCACCGTGGGTCTTTCAATAACATATTCCTGTCATTTGGATTTTATGTTTGTTTGAGGGGTTGGGGTTGACTCCCCTTCCATCTGGAGCATATACCGTCTTCAGGGAAGAAAGGGGCTGTAGCTGTCCTGGTTGTATGGTATTTGTTAAGCGCTTACTGCAGACACTGTTCTAAGCGCTGGGGTGGACACAAGTTAATCAGTTTGGACACAGTCCCTGTCCCACATGGGCTCACACTCTTTATTCCCATTTTACAGATGAGGGAACTGTGGCACAGAGAAGTGAAGTGACTCACCCAAGGTCACACAGCAGATAAGTGGAGGAGCCAGAATTAGAACCCAGGTCCTCCTGACTCCCAGGTCTGTGCTCTATCCACAAGACCACGCTGCTTCTCTTCCTGCCTTTCCTCCCACAGAGGCCAGCTCAGCATTCTGCCATAAATCCCACAGGCTGGCTAAGGATTTTGAATCCACCTATACTAATCTAAATCCCCACTTTGTAATAATAGCAATAATGATAATTAAAATGGTAATAATTAGGGTATTTAACACCGCACTAAGGGCTGGGATGGAGAGACAATAATCATGTCGACATGGTCTCTGTCTAAAAGGGAGGGGGGACAGGAGGTATTTAAGCCCCATTTCACAGATGGGTAAACTGAAGCACAGGTAATATGAGTGGTCCTGGTCACACCTGGGGCTTCACAACCTAGGAAGGCGGGGAGAACTTAGGCCAGTGCTCTGCCTCTAGTAAGCACGCAGTAAATACCATTGATTGATTGATTAATTGATTGTCTCCCCCAAGTGCACCGACTGTTTGGAGTGGAGAAAAGGGATGGGCAGCTTCAGCCCACATATGATCCAAACACCCCTGAAGAGGGATCCGAATTCTACTTGAGAGAAACAAGTGTGGCCTAGGGGAAAGAGTCCAGGAAAGAAGTGAGGGGAGCTGTGGTCTAATCTTGCCTCCCCCACCCACCCGCTGTGTGACCTGGGGCAAGTCACTTTTCTTCTCTGCCCCTCAGATCACTCATCAGCCTACAGAGCCTGCAGTCTCCTCTAGACTGTAAGACTGTTGTGGGAAGGGAATGTGTCTACCAACTCTGTTGTACTGTACTCTCCCAAGCATTTAAGTACAGTGTTCTGTGCACAGTAAATGCCCAGTAAATACCATTGATTGATTGTAAAATAGGAAGTTAGGTAACTGCTCTCTCTACCCCATAGATTATGAGCCCCAGAGACTGAGCCTGATCTGATCACAGTCTATTTACCCCAGTGCTCAGCACAGCTTTTAACACATGCCACAATTATCATTATTACTATTAGTATCATTGTTATTATTTGTGACAGTGAAAGAACACAGTGGGGAAATCTCCAGTCTGAAGTTCTCCTCTGCAAAGTCCTTTCTTAAACACAGCCGGCTAGGTGGTCCAGGCCTGAGGAGGGAGGAGTGAATATAATAATAATAATAATGTTGGTATTTGTTAAGCGCTTACTATGTGCCGAGCACTGTTCTAAGCGCTGGGGTAGACACAGGGGAATCAGGTTGTCCCACGTGGGGCTCACAGTCTTAATCCCCATTTTACAGATGAGGTAACTGAGGCACCGAGAAGTTAAGTGACTTGCCCAAAGTCACACAGCTGACAAGTGGTAGAGCCGGGGTTCGAACCCATGACCTCTGACTCCAAAGCCCGTGTTCTTTCCAGAATATATCTCAGATACACAGAATAGTACTTGAGGGGAAGAGATGGGCAAAACCTAAAACATAAGAGAAGTAGTATGGCCTAATGGAAAAAGCTTGGGAGTCAGAGGACCTGGATTCTAATTCCACTTCTTAGAGGAATTGTGTGCACAAAATGACTGTACCAGGTTTGGTGGTCCAGTTTGATGTTTGCAGCCCCTGCTGTTGTTTTCTTTTAGCAATTGATTAATCGTATTTATTGAACGCTTACTGCATCCAGAGTGCTATTAAGTGCTTGGTGGAGTTCAACACAGTAATGTAACAGACACACTTCCTGCCCACAACGAGCTTAGGGTCTAAAGGGGGAGGCAGACATAAATATAAATAAATTACATATGTGGACAGAAGTGCTGTGGGGATGTTGGGGGAGGAGGGGCTGTGGTCCGCCCAGAGTATCCAGTCAGGATCGGGAGTCGAGGCTGGGATGGGTGTCGGAAGGGCAGAGAGCCCAGAACAGAGGAAAGAGGCATCTCTTCATCTCCACCTTTAGACCGTAAGCTCAGTGGGGGCAGGGAATGCGTCTGTCATATTGTACTCTCCCAAGCGCTTAATCTAGTGTTCTGCACACAATTAGCGCTTAATAAATACGACTGATGGACTGAGGAGAAGAAGTAACTGAAGCCCAGAGAAGTGAAGTGACTTGCTCAAGGTCACAGAACAGACAAGTGGCAGAGTCGGGATATGAAGGGGGAGGGAGTTCCAGGCCAGAGGGAGGATGTGGTTGAGGGGTCGGCGGCGAGAGATATGAGACAACGGCCCAGGGCAGCTTCGGAGAATTCGTAGCCACAGACCTGAATCTGCCCTCGGTTGTGCTCCGTGCTGATATCCCCCTCCCTCGCCGTGTTCCGAGCCCTCGTATCCCCCCAGCCAACGGGAGGCACCGGCTTGACTGCAGACAAGCTCTAGGTAGAGAAAGGCCCGTTTGTCCCTGCTGGATGGAAAGCATGGGTGGCAAAGTTCCTGGAGAGCCACTGTTTGCCCCATGGCCAGACCTTCCCTTGCCCATTTCAAACAGAGCAGGGAAAGGAACATGACAAGAGAAAGGGGAAGGGGAAAGAGAACCACACCCTAGACCCACTTGTTTTCCTCAAAAAGGCAACATGGCCCTGAGCATTGGCAGCAGCCTCTCCACCTCACAGGGTGGCCAACCTCTGACCAAAGGTCTCCCGAATCTGCTCTTGTGGAGAAGCGGGTCCCGGCGGGCAGGGCGGGGAACAAGAGCATCTCCGTTTCCTCTGCCCTAACGACGATTAGGCTGGCACCCGTGTCCTCAAATAATCGGCCTTCAAAGCTGGAGACGGCACAGAAATTACTGTTGGGTCCACCGCCGCAGAAATGCCAAGAGGGTTCCGGGAGGAAGACCTGGAGGCAAACTGCGGTTTGGGCCACCAGGCCCTTCCCGCCACGTGACATGGGAATGCCGGAGCTGGCGTGGCCGCAGCTGGAAAAGTCTCCGATTCTGGGGTCCTCTCTCTCTCTGCCCCCAACAAACTCACCACCTTCCCCCTACCAGCTAGCGCATGGTGTCGAGTTTGGTTTACTCACTCGGTCGGCCAGATGCCTTCAAAGTTCCCGTACTGGCCCCGGAGGGGAGAAAACAGGAAATGGAGCTAATTAAATTTCTGCTGCTCCACAAAGAAAAAACGCATGATAATTAACATCGGTAGTGTTTTCCAGGGAATTTTTTGTGTTCCTCAAAGCAGGCGGGGCCCGCTGCCCCTACCGTCCTTCTCTCACATTGGCCCCTTGTCCCATGACCTCTGACTCTAGGCGACCCCCTGTGGGTTCCCTTGGGGCTTGGAGAGAGCAGTGGAGTCAGGGTGACCCTGGGGAGGGTCACTGCTCCCCCCAGATTGGCTACAGGACAACGGGCTGCCATCCTTGACCCTCACTGATGCTCAGAGTGGAAAGTGGCCCACTTGGAAAGAGGCTAGGAGTGGGTTTCGGGAGAAGGGTTTCTAGGATCGACTCAGCCACGGGCCCTCTGGGGGACTTTGGGCTAGTCTATTCTCCTCTCAGGGGCCTCGGTTCTTCTCTCCCTTTCTACCCCACCACCTCGAGATGGCCTTCTAGACTAGTGGATAGAGCCCGGGGTCTGGGAGTCAGAAGGACCCGAGTTCTAATCCTGGCTCTGTCACTAATCTACTGCGGGACCTCAGGCAAGTAACTTCACTTCTCTGAGCCTCAGTTACCTCATCTATAAAATGGGGATTAAGAATGTGAGCACCATGTGGGACGTGGTCTGTGCCCAACCTTGTATCTACCCCAGTGCTTAACACAGTGCCTGGCGCATAGTAAGCTTTTAACAAAAACCTTTAAAAAATTTAAAAAAATACTTCCTTTAGGCTGCAAGTTCCTTATGGGCTTACCAGAGACTACCAACTCTGCCATAGGGTACTCTTCCAAATGCTTAGTACAGTGCTCAGCACAAAGTACTAAATGTCATTGATTAATTGATTTCAGATTCATTAGAGCATTAACACCTGAAACATTCAGAGCTCCCTAGCAGCAGACGCTGTTGTAATGGGATCATTCTTCACAGAGTACAGAAATGTATTTCTCTCCTAGACAAAGCTCACATTCATTCCAACTCAGTCTTCGGCCTCTGGGATGGGTAAAAAAAAGTGGGAAGGGGATCCGGTGGGTCAAACTAGGGGTCTGTGATCCTTCCGGGGGGAGGAGGGGTTCATCCAAGGGGATGGAGTATATGAGGCCCTCGAAAAAGGTCATTTCCTGTCAATGTTTGCATCCTGAGGGCAGATCATACAGGGAAACCGACTGGGCCTGTCTAGAATCAATGGATTTGAGAGAGGATTGAATTATTATTATTAATAATTATTATTATGGCATTTTAAAAATGCATACTATGTGCCAAGCACTGGGGTAGATACAAGGTAATCAGGTTGGACACAGTCCCTGTCCCACATGGGGCTCACAGTTTCAATCCCCATTTTAGATGAGAGAACTGAGGCCCAGAAAAGTGAAGTGACTTGGCTCAAGTCACACAGCAGAGAAGTGACAGAGCCAGGATTATAATCTATGACCTCCCGACTCCCAGGCCCGTGCTCTATCCATTACGCCGTGCTGCTTCCCTTTTAGACTCAGATAATGTCCCTGTGGTTGAGAAAAGCAAGACAGAGACAAGCAGGCTCCCACACACCTTCAATTTCCTTTTGCTTTTCTCCTTCTGTTCCATCTTTGGGGGTCAGACAAGATTTCAGGCTGCAGTGGAAAAGCAGACATAATCAATCAATCATCTTTATTGAGTGCTTAGTGCGTGCAGAGTACTGTGCCGAGTGGTTGGGAGGGTGCAGTACAAGAGTTGACAGACGTATTTCCTGCCCACTACGAGCTTACGGTTTAGAGGGGGGAGACGGACATTAATATAAATTATGAATGTGGACATAAGCGCTGTGGGGCAGAGGGAAGGGTTGACTAAGGGGAGCAAATTCAAATCCAAGCGCTTCACAGAAGGGTGAAGGCTTAGTCAGGGAAAGCCTCTTGGAGGAGATGTGCTTTTAATACGGGTTTGTAGGTGGGGAGAGTGGGGAGATGAAAGATGAAAAAGCTGAGGAAACCTTGAAATTAGACCAACTGGGGAGAGAGTACAGTTTTCCTGGGGCTTTAGGCCTTGATGCGGAAAGCTCAGAGGGAGGGTGGAGGAGGAATCCTAGAGACGTTGTTGGGAGAAAGAAACAAAAGAAACTGTTATAGGTGGCAGGCCTGGGCAGAGCAAAGGGAGGAGGGAGGGGCCGGACTTCTTGGCAGGGGCAGATGGGCACGGGGCCCTAGGGCTTCAAACTGGAACTTTTATGTGATGGGAAAGACAAGAGAATGAAGGGAAATGAGGAGGGAGAAGCCAAGGCCCAAGTGGCCAATTAATCAGTCAATCAGTGGTATTTATTGAGCCCTTACTATGTGCCAAGCACTGTGCCAAGCACTTGGGAGAGTATGGTCCAACAGAGTTGGTAGGCCCATTTTCTGCCCAAAAAGAACCTCCAGTCTAGACGTGGAGGCAGACATTAAAATAAATTACAGCTATGGACGTAAGTGCTATGGGACTGAGGGTGGGGTCAACATCAAGCGTCAGTCAGTCAATCATTCTTATTTATTGAGCGCTTATTGTGTGCACAGAACCTTACTGAATGTTTGGGAGTGTATGATTTAGCAATATAACAGACATATTCCCTGCTTCCAGCGAGTTTAAGGGTCTAGAGGGGGAGACAGACATTAATATAAATAAATTAAAGGGGGTGACAGAGAGGAATTAGATCTCTTTGGGTCCTTCCTCATGGATCAACTTTGCAAACTATCCTTCTGGACTTGGCTGGAGATTGAACACTATCTTATATTACTTTGAGATGAATAGCAAAATAAAGGCACTTCCATAATGGTTCCCAAAGCACTTTAAAAGTGATTACCTTGGATCCTTTTCTGAACCTGCTTGGCTTATTCAAGAAGGGTTTTGACCAAATCAGTAACTGGCATATTTCTTACTAGGTGACGAGCACTGTACTAAGCACTGGGGTAGATACCAGATAATTAAGTCCCACATGAGGTTCACAGTCTAAGAGGGAGGGAGAACAGGTATTGAGTCACCATTTTGCCGTTAGGGAAAAGGAGGTCCAGAGAAGCGAAGTGACTTACCCAAGGTCACACAGCAAGCAAGGGGCGGAGCTGGAATCAGAATCCGGGTCCTCTGGCTGCCAGGCCCACTAGGCCATATTACGTCCCAATTTATTGAATGGTTAAGTTTTGGAAATGTTATAGTTTATATATTTGGAAATACAGAAATGACTCTCTAATGTCCTCTATCTCTATGCACATTTTAGCGCAGGAAGTTTCTGCTGGGTTTCAAGACTCTTCACCAACTTTCTTCCCCTTACCTACCTGTTCTCTGCACCCACTGGACTAAGCGTTTGGGAAAGTACAATAAAGTGGAGTAGTTAGGCACATTCCCTGCCCACAAGGTGCTTACAGTCTACAGGGGGAGGATGACTTAGACACCTATCTCTTCTGACTTAAAATCTGCCCCCTTGCCCAGTGGGAAGCCCAGTGCAGTGTCTCTGAACTGCTGTTTGGAGGTGACATCTGAGAGACGGACTGGATTTTGGGTTCGCTTACCAAAGCGTGAGGGAGCGGGGAGGTGTCCCAGATGAAAGAGTTCAAGGACACTTTGTCCAGAGGAAATGGAGGTTGTCGAGTCCTTGGTGTCCTCTGAACACTTGGCTTCGTAATATTGTTTTTCTGAAGACAAAACCAAAAGGTTAGGTCAGTGATAGGTGAAACTGCAGATTCAGCATCTGAACAAATTTGGAGAGTTAAGGTGGGAGAAGCACTGGTCGTAGTGTTATTCCTGGCACAAGTCAGTCCATTACCTAAGAACTGTGTGAGGGGGAGAAATATTGGGATAATTTATTCATAAGCCTGCAAGAATGTCTGAGAAAAATCTGTCCTGTGTCTGTAGAGTCCTCTGTGTGTGTGGTACATTCCTCAAAGTTGAAAGGTTTTCTTCAAAACATCTTCCTTAATGAGAAGAAAGGAAAGCAGTTACCAGAAAACACTAATGAGGAATTAGAACCCCTATTAAGAGTATTTCGAGAAAGTCTGGGTTACGAACAATGAATACCACCACATGTAAATTTCCCGAGCGCCGTTTTGTGCTGTGTTCTCTTCTTATGTAGCGTGCGACTCGCTTTGTGACGTTGGCAGTAAATAACGTATTTTTTTTTTAGGAAACAAAAGAAAGCTCCCATCTCATTTTAGTCTCATTCCATAACACGCTTCACAGCAAGGACTATAATTCAGTTATACTTTTTATTAGAACATTTCTGTGAGATATTATTCCCATAGTCCCAGCCTATCTCCCATTAAATAATTTTACTTGGGTATGGTAATTTAGCCTCTGGCACTACGTCCACTCATAATCCAAGTTCACATCTTTCAATGGCAGCAAGGGAGGCTTCGTGGCCTATTGGATAGAGCATGGGTCTGAGTGGCAGAGGACCTGAGTTCTAATCCTGACTCCTCTATTTACCTGTTGTATGACCTTGGACAATTCACTAAACTTCTCTGGGCCACACTTTCCCATGGTCTAGTGGATAGAGCATAGGGTTGGGAGTCAGAAGGACCTGAGTTCTAATCCCAGCTCTGCCACTTTGTTGTGTGATCCTGGGTAAGTCACTTAACTTCTCTGTGCCTCAATTACCTCATTTATAAAATGGGGATTAAGACTGTCCCATAATAGTTATGGTATTTGTTAAGCACTTAATATGTGCCAGGCACTGTACTAAGTGCTGGGACTGTGTCCAACCTAACTAGCTTGTATCTACTCCTTAATACAGTGCCTGGCATAGAGTAAACACAAATACCATTAGAAAAAAAATTATAATGTTCTCCCTCCTACTTAGACTGTGAGCCCCTTATGGGACAGGAATTCTGTCCAGCCTGATGAACTTGTATCTATTCATAGTTTAGTACAGTGCCTGATACATATAAGTGCTTAACAAATATTATAAAACAAAACCAAAAAAAAGACCTTCTCCTCAAGTCATTACAGAATGGGTCTCGTGAATTTTTGGAAATATAGAGATGAATCTTCAACCTCTCTATTTTTGCACATTTTAGCTCAGAAACTTTCTGTTGGGCTTCAAGACTTTTCACCAATTTACCTCCCCTTACCTACCTACCTATTCTCTGAACCCACTGCTCTCCAACTCATTCCACCGAAACCAACCTTCTAACTGTGCTTTGCTCTCATTTCTCCTGCCCACTGCCCCTTGCTGATAATAATAGTTGTGGCATTTGTTAAGCACTAACTATGTGCCAAGCACTATACTAAATACTGGGGTAGATAGAAGACACAGCCCCTGTCCCACATGGGGCTCAGAGTTTAAAGGGGAAGGAGAACAAATAGCTTGTCTCCATTTTAACAGATGAGGGAACTGAGGCCCAGAGAAGTCGTGGCTTGCCCAAGGACACACAGCAGGCAAGTGGCTGAGCTGGGATTAGAACCCCAGTTCTGTGCTCTTTCCACTAAGCCATGTTACTTCTCTATGCTCTCCCCAGATCCATGAGACCATACCTCTTAGCTCTCCCCACACTCAAAGCTCTCCAAAAAGCCTACCTCCCCCAACGAACCAGATAGAAGCTCACTGTAGGAAGAAGATTCCCTCATTCTGCCTTCAAGTTCCATTCACGGAGCTTAGTGGAAACACATTTTCTGGCAGAACTGAGTGTCCAGTGCTCTGCACAGAGTAGACACTCAGGAAATTCTGTCACGGATGAAAAACAATAAAAAGCTGGAAAGTCTCACCTAACTTTTTTGTAAGTTGGAGAAGATTCCCCTAACACCTTGAACTCCTCAGAAGGAAATGAATTTATATTTCCTGGCATTATTGTCACTGTGACGTTTTCTTCCTTACTGGCAGCTCTTTGCCTCTTCAACACAAAGAACAATCTCCATGGACAAAATGCAGAGACATGAAGAGCAGTACATCCACTTCAAACACCCAGTGTTGAGTGGGATTTCAGAAACTGATTTTATCTATGCTTTTGAGAAGCCTCTCTCCCTGAAATCCGAACCGTCTCCCTTCCTGGCTTCTATAAATGTAGCCTAAACCCTGGCACCACCAAACTTTTTGTTTTAAAAGCTCCCCACTCGTACTTTTTCTTTTTGTCTTTTGTGAGATGGAGTGAGAGCCAGAGAAAGGGCTATTTTCTGGAGACGGGCACTGGCCTTGGAGAAGCAGCATGGCTTAGTGGAAAGAGCACGGACTTGGGAGTCAGAGGTCATGGGTGCTAATCCTGTCTCTTGGCTGTGTGCCTTTGGGCAAGTCATTTCACTTCTCTGTGCCTCAGTTACCTCATCTGAAAAATGGGGATTAAGGCTGTGAGCCCCACGTGGGACAATCTGATTGCCTTATATCTACCCTAGCGCTTAGAACAGTGCTTGGCACATAGTAAGCGCTTAACAAATACCATTATTATTATTATTATTATTGCCTCCTTGCAGCCTGTCATTCATCCCAGATTTTCTCTGGGGCCAAAGAGAGGACCTCACTGAACACACCGCAGGCCCAATTCTGCCTCTGCACCTTTAGTTCTAGCCAGAGCCAAACCTTGGCTGAATATAGGGCAGAACCAAGGACAATAGTAATTGTAGTACTTGATAAGCACTTACTAGTCTTTACTATGTGACAGACGCCGTACTAAGCATTGAAACATATACAAGATAGTCAGGTCCCACATGGGGCTGACAGTTGTTAGTAGGAGGGAGAGTAGGTATCGAATCTCCATTTTGTAGATGAGGGAACTATGGCATAGAGAAGTTAAGTGACTTGCCTAAGGTCTCACAGCAGGTGAATGGCAGGACCAGGATTAGAACCCATGTCCTCTGACTCCCAGGCCCGTGCACTTTCCACTAGACCATGCTGCTTCCTCGATGGGATGGAGCGATTCCAGGTGGGGCTCAGGACACTGTGCTCAGTGACTACCATTGGTTGACTGATAAATTGATAGATTGGCACTGTTTCTCTGAAGCAGAGAATGGCGCCAGGAAGGAAGGGATGAGAAGAGAGGAAGATTTCCAAATGGCCACGGATCCGTTGGCGTTCAAGGCCAAGGGTCACCCATGTTTGGGAAAGGGCCCTCTTTCCAATGAGCATTGGGCTGTGGGAAGATAGATGGGGCTGATCTGCTTAATAGCATTTGATTTGCTTCTGTATGGAGATCTAAGGGGCTTCCCAGATCAAGCAGCAGGGGCAGACCAATCTTCTCTCTTGCCATCTTGGGAATCCTCAACGGTCAAGTGGTGCCCGGGTTCTAGAGTGACAGCCGGCAGCAGGGTGGTGGATCTGGGAGAAGCAGCATGTCCCAGGGGAAAACTTGAGCCTGGGAGTCAAAGGTCCTGGGTTCTAATCCCGGATCCTCCACACGTCTGCTGTGTGACCTTGGGCAGTCACTTCACTTCTCCATGCCTCAGTCACCTCCTCTGTAAAATGGGGAGCCCCAAGTGTGACAGGCAGGGGACTGTATCCATTCTGATTAACTTGTATCTACCTCAGCATTTAATACACTGCCTGGCACATAGTAAGCACTTAACAAATGCCATTTAAAAAAATTTAAAAAAAAACAGATTGGGGCGTGGAGTCCCTCAGTCTTCCTGCTTCAAGGGCAAAAATGTTCTCTGGCAAAGAGAAAGGCGATAATTCAAAGAGCAGCAATTATGAATGTCTTGCTCCATGAAATTTTTCCAGGTCAGCTCCACCTCGCTCCAGTGCGTTCCGCCACTCCTATCCGTTTATCACCCTTCCCAACTCCCAGAATACCCGTCATTTGTGAGTGTCCCTGGACAGCTCCGACTGGTTCTTCAGTTTAGTCAACGAGTGTTTATTGAGTGATCCTGAGGAACGGAACCCTGAATGAGGCACTCAGATTCCATCTTAGAGAAGAGACAGAGTCCCTTCCCACAAGGATGCTGCTATCAGTCGATCATTCAATCACTTATTGAGCACTGACTGTGTGCAGAGCACTGTACCAAGTATTTGGGATAGTACGCCACAGTAGGGACTGTGTTTAGCAACTCTGTATTGTACCAATCGATCAAGCATATTTTATTGAGCGCTTACAGTGTGCAGAGTACTGTACTAAGTTCTTGGGTGAGTACAATATAACAGAGTTGGTAGACACATTCCCTGCCCACAAGGATCTTCCAATCCAGTGGGGCAGGTAGATGTTAATATAAATAATTAAAATTTTAGGTATGCACCTAAGTGCTGTGGGGCTGAGGGAAGGGTGAAGAAAGGGAGCAAATCCAAACGCAAGGGCGATGCAGAAGGGAGTGGGAGAAGAGAAAATGAGGGCTTAATCAGGGAAGGCCTCATGGAGGAGATGTGCCTTCAATAAGGCTTTGAAGGCAGGGAGAATCATTGTTGCATATGAAGAGGTAGGGCATTCCAGGCCAGAGGCAGGACGTGGGCAAGAGGTTGGCGGCGAGATAGAGTAGAGCTAGGCCCAGGGAGTAGGTTGTCATTAGAGGAGCGAAGCGAACCTTGGGATTTGCCAATCAGGGAGAAGCAATTAGGTGGGCGGCTGAGAGATCTAAAGCCTCATAGAGCTCCATGGCCATGCTGGACTCTGGTCCTCTTTTGAAAAGTAATAAACAGGGAAGTGGACAAGTCCAGCCAGGATACAGGACTAATGGCCACATCTCCCAGCACACTCCAGGCCTGCATGGCCACCGGCGGTGGCTGAAGAAGTTCTAGGTGGCTAGCGGCCTGGGGGAAGCCAATATGACTGGATAGACCTTTTCTGGACTGTGGAACAGACGTGGAGGACAGTTTGTGGAGAAAAGTCCTAAAGGGCCAGGCATGGACAAGAATGAGGGGAAGCCCTTCAGAGGAGGAAGATCTTCACTAAAGTATTAGCAATTACCTCCTAGAAAAAGAAATCAGTCAAATGGAGGAAACAGAAAAAAGAAGGCTGAGTTCTGAGCAGGGGGGCGGTGTACATCTAGAGCTTGGGACAGAGAAGGAGGAGGAAATCCTTCCAGGCCAGATCCCGGGTTCCTGGTGTTTCTAAAGCCCCGAGTTCCCATCTGAGTCCATGAAATAATAGCTCTGAAGTTCCCAGCTCCACAAGCTGGTGCCAAGACAGTGTTTCCCATCTGGAACATACCAGCTTTGCTTCTCTGGCAAGGCCGATCGAAGAATAAACTCCCCAGATAAAACCAGGGACTTTAAAAATAAATACATTCTGCTGGGCCACAGCAAGACTAGTAATGATAGAACCCTGTCAGCCGGGATCGGGGGACGTGAGGGGAAGATGGGAAGAGAGAGCTTAACATCAGGACCAGGGAGGGGAAACCACATTTTTTAAATGATATTTGTTAAGCACTTACTTTGTGTCTAACACTATTTTCAGCTCTGGAATAGGTACAAGTTCATTTAGGTCAGACACAATCCCTGTCCCATATCGGACTCACAGTCTAAGTAGGAGAGAGAACAGGTATCCCCATTTTAAAGCTGAGGAAACCGAAGCCCAGAGAAATGTCCAAGGTATTACAACAAAGGATCAGCAGAACCAGCATTAGATCCCAGAGTTCTTCTAACTCTGTCAATTAGGCTTATTATTGGTGCACAAGCCACCAAGCAGTATTGAAAGAGCCAAAGAAGAGAGGATCGGAGGAAACTATCCTCCCAAGGATCCATCAGCGGGAAGGGTGAGGACACAGTTATTTTACCAACTTCTGTCTCCCCCTCTAGACTGCTCATTGTTGTATAATACTCTCCCAAGCGCATAGTACAGTGCTATGCACACAGTAAGTGCTTGGGAAATACAATTGAATGAATGAAAGTCCAGACCAACAACACTAGTTTCCAAATGGAATTCATTAAGGGCCTATCTGCTCCTCTTAGCCACCCTCACACGGGATCATTCCCTACTCCTCCCCCCTCAGCATTCTCTCTATTCCTCTTCCTCTATTAGTTATCGATTTTCCATGGTTACCGTTCACATCTGTTTTCACACTTCCTGACTTCCAATCCGCTGAGATTCCCCATCGGACCGTAAGGGCTGAGACCACATACCTTACTACTTCCCCCTGGCTTTGTCCCCAGCAAGCGCTCGGTAAGGTAGTAATAATAATGGGTAATTATTATGGAGCTCTATGGGTAATGGGTATTAACCCATTGTGGCATTTGTTAAGGGCTTATTAAGCACCGGGCACCGTACTAGGAGCGGGGGTAGATACGAGATAATCAGGTCGCACATGGGGCTTCCGGGCTAAGAAGGGGAGAGAATAGGTATTGTGTCCCCATTTAACAGATGAGGAAATTGAGGTGCAGAGAAATGAAGTGACTTGCCCAAGGTCCCCCAGCAGGCAAGTGGTGGAGCCGGGATCAGAACCTAAGGCCTCCCTCTCCCAGGCCCGTGCTGAAGCAAATTCAGCATGTTTTGTTACATTAAAAAAACCCAAAAAACTGGCAGGTGACCGTTTGCAGGGATGAAATGTGTGAACAGGTACTAGATGCTTACAATCAGGGTTCTCACTAGAGAGCACAGAAGCATGGCCTAGTGGAGAGAACATGGGCCCGGGACACAGAAGGGCCTGGGTTCTAATCCTGGCCCTGCCACTTATCTGCTGTGTGAACTTGGGCAAGTCACTTCACTTTTCTGTGCCTCAGTTACCTCATCTGTAAAATGGGGATTAAAGCTGTGAGCCCCATGTGGTACAGAGACTGTGTCCAACCCAATCTGCTTGTATTTCCTCCCCACCGCCCCCCACCCCCAGCACTTAGTACAAAGCCTGGCACATAGTAAGCACTATAAGACCCTTATAGTGTGCAAATTTCCCCATTGTGCAGTATGGCTTAGTGGATAGAGCACAGGCCGGAGTCAGAAGAGCCTGAAGTCTAAACCTGGCTCCACGATATATCTGCTGTGTGACCCTGGGCAAAACACTTCACTTCTCTGTTCCTGTTATCTCATCTGTAAAATGAGGATTAAGACTGTGTGCCCCATGTGGGAAAGGGACTGTGACCAATCTGATTAATTAGTATCTACCCAGGGTTTAGAACACTGCTTGGCACATAGTAAGTGCTTAACAAGTACCATATTATTATTATTACTGTTATTTATTATTTTGCAACTGGTTTTCCATGCTATAGGGTAAGGTAGCAACCTTCTTAATGGTGTTCGCAAGACCTTGAAGTTATCTAACACCTGCTTCCAAGGACCTCAAAGCACATAATTAATTAATCCTCGCCCTTTGAGGCAGGGATTATTATCCAGACTTTACAGGTGGGAAAACTGAGGCAGGGAGCTGTTAAGTGATTTGCCCAAAGTCACAGAGTGAGTCTGGGGAGGAGCTGGGCTCTGAAGGGAGAAGTGCTGTTTCACAGCTCTGGTCTCTAACTAATTAGCCATGCTACTACCTTGTTTAGGCCAAAAGAGTGTCCAGGTCCCATGAAGGCTTCAGCTGCTAGCCCACTTGTCATTACTGGCCATCACATTCTGGTGTCATTATGGCCGACGGAGAGAAAAGGAATGGGTTCTATTCTCTTCTAACTGGGAAATTCTCCCTGGCTCCACCTATTTTCTTTAATGGTATTTGTTAAGCACTTACTGTCTGCCAGGCACTGTTCTAAGAACTGAGGTAGATACAAGATAATCAGGTGGTTTCAGTCTCTGTCCCATATGGGGCTCACAATCTTAATCCTCATTATATGGACGAGGGAATCGAAGCACAGAGAAGTTAAGTCACTTACCAAGGGTCACACAGCAGACATGGCAATGGTGATGATGATGATGATATCTGTTAAGCACCTATTATGTGTCAAATGCCGTTCTAAGCACTGGGTAGATACAAGCTAACCAGGTTGGACACAGTCCCTGTTCTGCATGGGGGTCACAGTCTTCCAGGCCTTGACCCTTTCCACTAGACCACGCCGGGTGTTGGGAGTAAAGTGAGGAAGGCTTCCTACAAGAGGTTTTGTAAAGAGGTTTGGTAATTCAAGAGCTGTTGATTTCTGGGGCTCAGTCAGGAGGTGGGGTTACAGAGGGTAGGGTAAAATGTCTTGCTAGTTTGGAGTCCTCAAGGCCAGAGCTGAGGTGTCTCTGAGCAACCGTCTGGGGGAGGCAACGAGGCTGGTTGCAACTGCTCCCCTGGCAGAATCACACCTCAGTTGATCAGACCCGGCACCTCACAGAAATTCCTTAATCCCAACCTGCTCCTAATGTCCTGCCTGGCTCTGGCCCAAAGCCTCTTGGTTTACTTGGATGAGAGTGGGCTGGGCCTCAGAGCCGTGTCAGAAAGCAGCAGTGGAGAGGAAGTGAGGGAACTTCCACTCTTCAATCCACAATCCTCCACTCTGTGGTGGCAGCCCTGTTCTCGGCTCTCCAGCCCTAGAAGGATGACGGGGGAAAGAAACAGGGAGGCCCCTAAACCCTTCTCCCCAAAGCAGTGTAGTCTAATGGATAGAGCATGGGCCTGAGGGTCAGAAGGACCTGGGTTCTAATATTGGCTCCGGCACCCTGCTGCGTGGCTTTCACTTCTCAGGGCCTCGGTTACCACCTCTGTAAAATGGGGATGGAGATCGTGAGCCCCATGTGGGACAGGGGCTGTCTCCAACCTGATTTATTTGCATCTACACCAGTGCTTAGTCCAATGCCTGGCATGTAGTAAGAGCTTAACAAATACCGCAATTATTTTTATTATTATTCCCTCACTCTCCAGTTGTTGGCCGTTGTTATTTATTGAGCACCTTCCCTGTTAAAGGGCACGGAATTTGGTCCAGGGGAATTCCCCCCGAAAATAAGGCCCAGGCCTTCACTATCTGAAAAGGATAGTAGGGAATGACCTAAAGAGCACCAGCTCAATCCAGGGCCCTGCAAAAGCTGCCCTTACCCAGCATCCTCTAGGCTCCCTCTGTCCATTTCTGTTCCACTTCCACCGTTTGGCTTGACTCCAAGGTTTCCCTCATGTCCCTGTTTCCCCTATCCAGTTTTCTCCCGGATGCGTTTAGGATCTTGAACATTGATGGGAGTCTCTCTCTCAAGCTGCACACACCATGTGCTCCCAGAGGCCCAGCAACACACTCCAGCTTCTCTTGCAAACATCTGTTCAGGGGATCATCACCCACTTAAGGAAGATACGTTTCTCATGGGGGCTCATGTATCCAAATGCCTCTGACCATCCCAGAAACCCCAGAAGTGTGAAATATTTTCTTCTTTAAGAGAGAGAGAGAAGATACCCACCAATTTGGTGGATTGTTTTTGTGATAAATTTGTATGCCCAGCATTTGACTCTAGACTTAAACTGTATTTTCTTTCTTCATATTGGGCACTTTGCTGGTTCACCCCTTTCTACTCAGCCCCTAGCCTAAACCAACTCTTTTCCAGTCTTGAAGAGCTCCAATCCAGCTTGGCTCAGCCCTCTCAGTACACTTACTCTGGCCCTGGCTGATCTTAAAATGGTAATCCTTGAAAAAAAATCCTCCCTCCACTTAGGTTTTCCAAGTCAAGGATTCACTCTCATGTTATTGGCTATTTGACATTAGGGCCACGTGAACGTGGCACAAGAGACCTGAGTTTAAGTCCCGGTTCTGCCTCCTCCTTGACCTCGGCCATGCCACTGAACTAATTTCAGAAAGTAATACCTCGTGTTCAGAGGTCCTTTGGATGGAAGTCTAACAGTTTTGGACCAAGTAGGAGCTGGCTTCTAATCCTGGCTCTGCCCCTTGACAGCCGTGTGACCTTGGGCAAGTCACTTCTCTGTGCCTCAGTCATCTCATCTCTAAAATGAGGATGAAGACTGTGAGCCCCATGCAGAACAGGGACTGTGTCCAACCTGGTTAGCTTGCATCTACCCAGTGCTTAGAACGGCATTTGACACATAACAGGCACTTAACAAATATCATCGTCATCATCACCATTGCCATGTCTGCTGTGTGACCCTTGGGAAGTGACTTAACTTGTCTGTGCTTCGGTTCCCTCATCCATATAATGAGGATTAAAATTTCTTCACCTGTAAACTGGAGGATCAGAGAGGTCCAGGTGGGACAGGGCCTGTGTCCGGTTTCTTAAGCACAAGCTGTAATTATAATTATAATTATGCCCTCCCTCATGAAAGAGGCCAGCATCAGGTTCAGGTGAATTCATACAGTGCTTCACGGTCCCAAAGTTCAAAGGATGACGTACTCCTACGACCTAGGACTGAGGATGGCAGAGACCCAGGGGCAGTTTACGACCTGGTGGGTTCTGGGTGGCAAAACTCAGCCGGCACAATATGGGGTCTCAGCCCGACTCACCCAGGCCCTGGCTCCACGCCAGCTCCTCCCTACCCAGCCCTCTCCTCTTCTCCGAGACCGGCCTGTGACAGGGCAGTGAACTGAGTGCTGGGCCCTACTCACTTAACATCTCTATGTCTCAGTTTTCACTTCTGTAAAATGGGGACTCAACACCTGTTCTCCCTCCTCCTTACATTGGGTGCCCCATGTGGGAGAGGGACAGCACCCATCCTGATTCTCTTTTATCTACGCAAGTGCATAGTACATAGTAGGTGCCTAACAAATGCCCCAATTATTATTGCTATAATTATCATATTCATCATTGTCATTATTCTTGCACAGAGGGGCCCAGGCAATGCCCACTTTGCCCAGGGTTGGGGAAGACTTGGTTGGGTTGCCAGCTGAACTGGACAGTGCACTTTCCAGTGGGTCCACCCCCTGCCTGGTACGATGCAGGACCGGACATGGGAAGCAGCGTGGGTCAGTGGAAAGAGCCTGGGCTTCGGAGTCAGAGGTCATGAGTTCGACTCCTGGCTCTGCCATTTGTCAGCTGTGTGACTGTGGGCAAGTCACTTCACTTCTCTGTGCCTCACTTAGCTCATCTGTGAAATGAGGATTAACTGTGAGCCTCACATGGGACAACCTGATTGCCCTGTATCTACCCCAGCGCTTAGAACAGTGCTCTGCACATAGTAAGCGCTTAACAAATGCCAACATTATTATTGTTATTATTATTACGTCTGGAATTTTGATTTTCCGCTTCCAAGCTTCCCTCTGCCACAACCTCTGCCATCGAGTGCGGTGGCTTGGAAGAGGCTTTCGTGTTCAGAGGGCCTTCGGATGGAAGCCTAACAGTTTTGGACCAAGTAGGAGGGTCAGACCAAGTGGGAGGCCTCCTTTCCGCCCCCACTCCCTCATCCATGGAGAAATACTCTAGGAGCAGACAAAGTTGCCACACCTTTTTATGATATTTATTAAGCGCTTACTATTTGCCAGACACTGTACTAAGCTCTTGGGTAGGTACACGCTAAACAGGCCAGACAACAGTCCATATCCCACGTGGGGCTTACAGTCTTAATCCCACTTTTCCAGATGAGGGAACTGAAGCAGAGAGAAATGAAGTGATGTGCCCAAGGTCCCACAGCAGAAAAGTGGTGGAGGCAGGATTAGAATCCAGGTCCACAGTGCTTACTGTAGGCAAAGCACTGTAGTAAGCCCTTGGGAGAGTACAATATAGCAGTAAACAGACATTCCCTGCCCACAATGAGCTTACAGTCCTTCTGACTCCCAGGCCTGTGCTCTATTCATTAGGCCACGCTGCTTTAGGGCATCAGGATGACATGTGACATCATGTGGTTCTCCTCTGGACTCCAGGGTCCTGAGAGGCAGTGGGTCATTCTTACCTCCACCCATCCGGCAAAGGCTTTTTCCTATTGCTCTCTGTCCAACTCTCTCTTCAGCAATGTGTCTGCTTAGAGAGACACTTCTTTAATGAACCCATCTTACTATCATTTTTGGCTTCTTGGGTTTTCTCCCGCAACTTAATTTTTGACTTATAGGCAGGCAGACCTCAAGGGTCTGTTTTCACCTTTGAATCTGAATTATTGTATTACCAGCATGCTTTGCTTGCTGATTCCCCTCGTGCTGTTCTTGGCTAAAGTCATTTTTCTTCCGAGGGTTTGGGTTCTTCTCCTGGAATATCATCCCTCTCTGGGGAAATTATCAGCTGCAAGTGAGATACCAGAGTAGGTAACACGCCCTAATGCTATAGGACCCTTTCCCCACATAAATTGAAAAAACACCCATCCCACAGAAACAACACGAATGGCAACTTAAGCCCTGTTCAGCTGCTGCACTGCACAATTGATGTGCTCAGATTGGGGCTGGATGGGGTTACTGCATTTCTGACATGCTGTGGCAGGGATCTGGCTTGGGAATTTGGCTGCTATTCCCTCCCTCTATTGCATTCTCACAATACCCCAATTTGGTCACTCATTTCCAAATGATTAGTCTCATCCCCTCCCTCCCTCTCTATCAATCAATTGCATTTATGGAGCACTCTGCCTCCCTTCTCCCCCTTCCCTCTGTCTTCTCTCTCTCTTCTCCCTCTCCCTCCTCTTCCTACTTCTACCTCCCTCCCTACCTTCCTCCTCTTCCTTTCCCTCCCTCTCTCCCCCTGCCCCTCGCATCCATCATATTTACTGAACACTTATATGCAATAGAAAGAGCATGGGAAGGTACAATAAAAGAGTTGGTAGTCACGGTCTCCATCCACATTGAGCTTACAGTCTAGAGGGGGAGATAGACATTAATATAAATCAATTATGGACATGAAAATAAGTGCTAAGGGAACAAATTCAGGAAGTGAGCCCCTCCACCCTTTCTACCTTCTTCCTTTTTGCTCTTCCTCTCTTTCTCCCTCCTCTCATCCCTCTTTCCTTCTCTCCCTTCCCTCTACCTTCCCACTTACCTCTCTCCTTCCCTCCCCTCCTGCCCTTCTCCCTTCCCTCTTCCCCTTCCTCCTTCCCTTTCCCCTACATCCAAATCCTACCCATCCATAGGTGTTGAGGTTGAAAAAAGTACCTAGACATGAGCCCTGCTATCAAGTAGTTTAAAGTCTAGCTGGAGACAGACATTAAAGTAAATTATAAGTAGGAAAAGTAACCAAGTATAAGGCTATGCATACGAAGTGCTGCAAGGGTAGAGGATGGGGCGAGAACCTACATGCTTAGCAGGTAAAGACTCAAATGTTTAGAGGATGCAATAGGGAGGGAAATCCTCGGGGGAGAGGAAGAATTAGTCAGGGAAGTCTTCCTGGAGGAGATGTGATTTTGGAAGGGCTTTGAAAGTGGCGATCAGTTGGCTGAGGACGGGGAGGGAGTTGAAGGCCAGAGAGAAGGGGGGAGAGCAATGTGTGGGAACGCGAGAACACAATTCTGAACTTGAATTGACCAATGTCCTGAGGTTGGTTGGCCCAGTTAGATGGAAGAAGAGGGATGTGGAAAATGATCTATACTGGGGCTTCCCAAATTCTTCTTTGGGCTTTTAAGTGTCACTCTATCCCTGAGGCTTTGCTGTCTTCTAAACTGGAGCGCATACAAGAGTCTGATGAGTGTATAGGGTATATAAACATTGAAGAAGTATTTACCGGATCATGGAAAACTTCTTATTAAGTCCTCGATGGCTATGTGACTCATGAAAGTTCCAAGGGTATTGAAGACAACTTTGTATACTTCAAAAAACAAGAGCCTGAAAGAGGCTGAGTTGAAGCAATCGAAAAACATTTGGGAAGTCTAAGTGTTGCAGGGACTGTAGCCAATAAGGTTGTTCTTTTGTTTAAACATCCAATCATTTCTATTTGCAAGGCATAGATTTGTTTGTTTGGGTCTTAAGAAACCCCACCATCAAAAAAAAAAAATAAAAAAATTCCCCGATTGGTAACATCCCAGTTTTTGAGTCGGGTAGGACATAATGACCTGCTGATTTCTTTCTGATTTTGAGGAGAAAAGGCACTGTGACTTTTGTCCTGCCTTTCCTCCATGATGCTGGGGTCTGGCGGGATTGTAGGTGACATTATAAAATGCTGTGGCCACCATTTGGCAGATGAGAGGGATTTCGCTGGGAGTCTACACTTTCTAAGTACTTATTCTCTCACCCCACCCCCTACCCCTGCACCACCTATGTTCATATTTTTATACTCAATTTCTTCCCCGTACCTGTAATTTATTTTAATGTCCATCAGAGAAGCAGAGAGGCCTAATGGAAAGAGTTTGGGGCTGGCAGTCAGTGGACCTGAGTTCTAATCTTGGCTCTGCCAATCACTTGCTGTGTGACCTTGGGCAAGTCATTTCATTTCTAGGCACCTCAGTGTTCTCATCTGTAAAATGGAGATTAAAGTCCTGTCCTCCCTTCTACTTAGGCTGTGAGCTCCATGAGGAACAGGGAAAGGTTGCTACCTGGTAAACTTTGTAGCTACCCCAGTGTATAGAACAGTGCTCGGCACATAGTGAGTGCTTTACAAATTCAACAATAATAATAATCAATCAGTGGTATTTATTGAGCACTTACTTTGTGCAGAGCACTTGGGAGAGTACAGTACACAGAATTAGTAGATACGTTCCCTACCCATAATGAGCTTAAAGTCTAGAGGGAGAGAAAGAATTTCTAATATGTAATTTAAAGATATGTATGCAAGTGCTGTGGGGTTGGGGTGAATATCAAATATCCAAAGGTCACAGATCCAAGTGCACAGATGACCCAGAAGGGAGAGGGAGCCGGGGAAAAGAGGTTTATCGGCAAAGGTCTCTTGGTGAAGATTTGACTGTAATAATGCTGCCCAATTAGACTGTAAGTTCCTTGAAGGAAGGGATCGCATCTGACTCTTCCAAGAGCTCAGTACGGTGCTTTTCCCGGAGTAAGTGCTTATTAACAACCAGTGATTGGTTGACTGATCTGGATCTGACTCACCCTCTCCCAAGGGTCAAGTTGCCTAGGGAAAGTCCAGAAGACACCCGCGGGGTCAGGGGGAGGTATGGGAGCTACTCCAGCTCCATGAAGGGTAGGTGATCTCACAGTCTGGCTACAGGCCCCAGGATCCCCACACCCCAAACATACACACGCACGCACATACACACACACACACGCTCTCTCTCTCTCTCTCTTTCTCTCTTCCACCTTTCCTATTTCCCTCTTTCCACTCTCCCTCTCTCCTCTCTTCCTACTTTCTTCTCTATTGTCCTCTCTCCCTCGCTCTTCTCTCCCCACCTTCTCTCCCTCTCTCTTCTCTTTTTTCTCTCTCTCTCTCCTCTTTCCTCTCTTCCTCTTTCCCCTCTCTCTCTCCCCCCTTCCTTCCTCCCTCCCTATTGCTCTCTCTCTCTCTTCTCTCCTCCCCTTTTCTCCCTCTCTCCTCTCTTTTCTCTCTTCCTCCTCCCTCTTTCCCTCTCTGCTCTCCCCTTTCTTCCCAACATCCAAGCCTGAATTGTCTCACGACCTGCTAGTGAACATTTCTCCATCCCTGGCCAGCCGATTAGGATGACAAATAGGTCCAGGTTTGCAAGACAGTTTTCTCATTTTCTAAGGAAGGTTCAGAGCCGGTCTGCATGGTTGAGTCCAGATTGTCAGCAGCATTTCCCCTGAAGGGGGCTCAAGACTTTGCTCTGCATTAATGGGGAGTGAAAGAACACAGGTCTAGGAATTAGGAGACCTGGGTTCCAATCCTGGTTTCCACCCTTTGCCTGCTGCGTGCGACCGTGGCCAAGTCCCTTTCTTTCTCTGGGCCTCAGTTTCTGCATCTGTGAAAAGAGGATTTAAATACCTGCTAATACTTGCCCTTAGATTACAGCCCTGTGAGGGACAGGAACTGTGTCTGAGCTGATGTTATTGTATTTACTCCAGCACTTAGCCAGTTACTAACACATGCTTCACAATTATCACAGCTGTTAGGATGAAGGTGAATAATAATAATTGTAGTATCTGTTATGTGTTTATTAAGGGCTATGTACTGTACTAAACGCTGGGGTAGATATAAGATCATTGGGTCCCACACAGGGCTTATGGTCTAAGTCGGAGGGAGAACTGGTATCAAATTCCCATTTTGTTTTTGAGGGAACTGAGGCACCGAGAAGTAAAGTGACTTCCCCGAGGTCACACAGCAAGTATGTGGCAGAGCTGGATTTAGACGAATTGATTCTCAAACAACTGAGGGTCTCTATACTCTTTTAAAAAAAAAATGTAATTTGTTAAGTGCTTATTCTGTGCCAAAAACTGTTCTAAGCACTGAGGTAGATACAAGGTAATCAACTCCTACACAGTCCCCGTTCCACATGGGTCTCACGGTCTTAATCTCCATTTTACAGATGAGGTAACTGAGGCCCAGAGAAGTGAAGGGACTTGCCCAAGGTCACCCAGCAGACAAGTGGCGGAGTCGGGATTAGAACCCAAATCCTTCTGACTCCCTGGCCCATGCTCTTTCCACTAGACCTCACTGCTTCTCCTGCCTTTTTAGGTCATGGTTTAGGGGAATTGCGACTTTATGTCCACAACTCTCCAGCTGAGCCCTCCAAGAATCAGGAGGTTCAGGTGTCCCTGTGGAGGGTCAGCCAAGATGTGAGATGCTTCAGCTTAGTAGTTGTATTTGGTACATCTCAATAATTTGGGGTCAGGGCTTAGACACCTTGTTGAAATGGAACCCCCAACCCCGACCTGACCCTGCTGAAGATTCCGGCCACATGAAGGGAAGCTATAAATAGCCACGGTGAAATGGAGACGGATTTGGATGGGGGTGACCAGGTCAAGACATCATCTCGAGGAGCACTTAAATATGCTCTTCCTGTTGTTCCCTAAGGCCGAAAGCCAGTAGGAAAAAGGACTTGGGTGAAAACATATAAATGCATTTCCGCATCAGGTCCACCTCCTGTGAGACCCAATGGCAGTTCACGTCCCAGGTTATCATGAAAGCAACATGGCCTAGTGTGTGCTCTGAGGAGCACAGACCTGAGAGTCAGAAGGACCTGGGTTCTAAACCTGGCTCCATCACTTGTCTGCTGTGTGACCTTGGGCTAGTCACTTTACTTCAGTTCCTTCATCTGTAAAATGGGGTAGTCACTTTACTTCAGTTCCAGCCTCAGTTCCTTCATCTGTAAAATGGGGATTAAGATTGTGAGCCCAGTGTGGGCCAGGGACTGTATCCAATCCAATTACCTTGTATCTACCCCAGTGCTTAGAGCAGTGCCTGGCAGATAGTAAGCACTTAACAGATACCACAGTTATTATGATTATATCTGTTGCCTCAACAAGGGACAGTTTCAGAGCCCGAAGCAGCCTGCTGGTCTTCCCCCTCCTTCCAAAAACTCAGGTCCCCCAGACCCCCGGGTTGGGTGAGAGCAGATCTGTTTCCTCACTCTCATCTCAGTCTCATCTTGCAAGGCTCGGCAAGCCCACTGAACTCGCCAATCTGCCTGGCTCAGGGGACTTGTGCCAAGTTCGATTCATCCACAAAGGGCTATTTATCTTAGCCCCCTCTTTTCCTTTCTCTGCAAGGAGGAGAAATTTCAAGGAACTGGTCCAGAGGCTAGGCTCCGAGCCTCCCATCTTGGAGGCCGACTGGGAGAGGAGAGCAGTTTGGGTTGCTCCTGCCCCAAACTGGAACTCCCCAAAGGGAACTCCATTGTCTGTAGAGTCCGGATGGCCCAACACCCTCAGGCTGCCTCCCCCCGCATTTGCACAAATAGCCATAAAAGTCATAAATGGACAAGGCCGGAATATCGGCCGCCAGAGGACACTTGTCCTTGCCCTGTTAATTTTCTACTTTTATGGCTGTCGGTTCAAACTGAAAATAAACGGGTAGCTCTGAGGTAATTTGGAATGAACCTTGCCGAGAAGCCTGTTCCCTCAACAGCCGTCGTGCCCTTTATTTTAAAGTCAGTTGCGGGTTGTTGATTATTTTTCTCTCTCTCCGACCCACCGGAAGTGCACTTTGAAGCCCTGGCAGTTTCCAAAATGCAAAGGGAGAGTCACAGGGGTGGAAAAACTGACAAATATCTCGAGCTTCGGGCATGGCATGAGGTGCAGGGTGGCGGGGGGAGTCTCCCTCAGTGCCAGGTGAAGCATACTTAGACTTTTAGGGGTTTCACGTCAATGTCTCTGGGTTGTCTCCCAGCTATCAAGCAAACACTTTTGACCGTTTCTGGATGCCCAGAGGCTGCAGGCAGTGAAGCGTTTGCAGGAATCAGAGCACAGTCTGTTCCATGCTCATTCTCCTTGAAGAATCCTGGCCAGACCTAATAATCGGAATCAAAATAACCGTAGTATCGGTTAAGCACTTATTATGTGCCACGTTCTGGACTAAGCAGCATGGCCTAGTGGATGGAGCATGGGTGTACTGATGTCTGCCTCCTCCTCCCTAGACTGTAAGCTTGTTGCAGGCAGGGAATGTCACTGGTTATTGTTGTATTGTACTTTCCCAAGAGCTTAGTCCAGTGCTCTGCACACAGTAAGCACTCAATAAATACAATTGAATGAATGAATGGGAGTCAGAAGGACCTGGATTTTAATCCTGGCTCAACCACTTGTCTGTTGGGTGACCTCGGGCAAGTCACTTCACTTCTCTCTGCCTCAGTGACCTCATCTGGAAAATGGAGATTGAGATTCTGAGCCCGACCTGGGACAGGGACTGAGTCCAATCTGACTAGCTGGTTTTTACCCCAGTGCTTAGTACATAGTAAGCACTTAACAAATAATACTAAAAAAGAGTCAGTTAGCTCCTTCAGATCCCTCCGCTGCCCCCTGGGGGTCTGGAAAGTTTTTTTCGCTTCCCAACAATAATAATAATAATAATGTTGGTATTTGTTAAGCGCTTACTATGTGCCGAGCACTGTTCTAAGCGCTGGGGTAGACACAGGGGAATCAGGTTGTCCCACGTGGGGCTCACAGTCTTAATCCCCATTTTACAGATGAGGTAACTGAGGCACCGAGAAGTTAAGTGACTTGCCCAAAGTCACACAGCTGACAAGTGGTAGAGCCGGGGTTCGAACCCATGACCTCTGACTCCAAAGCCCGTGCTCTTTCCAGTGAGCCATGCCTATCACTCTTCCAGGAAGATTTTCCTGCCTGGGAAGTCCAAGGCATTTCTTCTGTCACTGTTTCCATTTCTTAACTATCATTCCTGGGAAGAGTATGGAACTGGGAGTCAGAGGATATGGGTTCTAATGTCTGCTGTGTGACTTTGGTCAAGTCGCTTAACTTCTCTGTGTTTCAGTTTCCTCAACTGTGAAGTAGAGATTCAATGCCTGTTCTCCCTCCCACTTAGACGGTGAGGTCTATGTGGGACAGGGACTGAGCTTGACCTGATTAACTTCTATCTACCCCAGCACTTAGAACAGTGTGTGACACATAGTAAGCACTTAAATACCATAATGATCAAGATCATCAACTGAGGTTCTCATTCCAGCTCACTTGTGTAACAGGGCAAAACTTGCTTTCAGTTTCCAGTTTACTGACCTGTTAAATGTCTGCAGTCCTACCGATAGTAGCAATGGTAATCAAATTTATTAGGGGCTTGTAGCTCATCTGCATATAGGGCTCACAATCTAATGGAAAGGGAGAACAGGTTTTTGAAATCCCCATTTTACAGATGTGGAAACTGAGGCACAGAGAAGTTGATCGACTTGCCAAAGTCCCACAGTGGGTAACTGTCAGAGGCAGGATCAGAACCTAGAAAAACTGACTTATTTAAAGCAAGATGAATGAATGGATCAATCAGAGGTGTTTTTAGAGAGCTTATTGTGTGTAATAATAATTATGGTATCTGTTAAGTGCTTACTATGTGCCAGGCACTGTACTAAGCGCTGAGAGCACTGTACTAAGCATTTGGGAGAATCCAGTAGATTAGAGTTGGTAGATTTGATTCCCCACTCAAAAAGAGCTTACAGTCTAGAGAGGAAGACACACATTACAGATTGGGTAAATAGGAGAGTAGAAGGATATGTACATAAATGCTATGGGGCTGGAGGTGGGGTGAGGTAATAATAATAATTATTATAGTATTTGTTTAGTGTTTATTATGTGCCAGGCACTGTACTAGGCGCTGGCGTGGTTACAACCAAATTGGGCTGGACACAGTCCCTGTCCCTCTTATGACTCACAGTCTCGCTCCCCATTTTACAGATGAGGTAACTGAGGTCCAGAGAAGTAAAGTGACTTTCCCAAGGTCACACAGCAGACAGATGGCAGAACTGGGATTTTGAATCCATGACATTCTGACTCCCCAGCCCGGGGTCTATCCACTACGCTATGCTGCTTCTTAAGGGTACTGTCCCAATCTGTCACTCAGTGGTATTTGTTGAGCACTTATTGTGTGCAGAGCACTGTACTAAGTGCTTGGGAGAGTACTATGTAACACTTAGGTGATGCAGAAGGGAGGGCCAAAAGGGGAAGTGAGGAGTGAGTCAGGGAAGGCCTCTTGGAGGAGCAATAATTTTATAGAGCTTTGAAGATGGAGAGAGCTGAAACAATAAAAATGCTAAGTCACAGGGAAGTACACACGAAGTGACAGCAAACAGAACTAAACAAAGCTAGAGCAGAAGGAGCCGCAGCCTAGGGGAGCAGTGATACAATCTCTCCTCAAAGTCCAGCTGGCCCAGCTGCGGCCCAGCAATCACCTCAGCTCCTGGAGCCTCCACAGCCATGGCCACGGCCGTCTCCAAGGCTCCGGACCCCCGAGGGGCAACCCGCCCGACCCCTAACCCCCGACCCCAAAGGGCTGCTGCCCGTCTGTCAGCAGGCTCCTCTGTCATCTGCAGACTGTTCCTGGGCTCCATTGTGAGACACGTTATTTGAGCCCAGAATTGATGGCAGGGAGGATACCCTCTATCTGCTGGTCCAGCCTGGCGACGGGCTTGTCTTCCTGCTGATAGGGGTGAAATGGCCCCTGTCCATCACCCTCATATGTAAAGGACACACACACGCTCTCTCTCTCTCCCCCCACCCCCCAGATTCACTTACCCTTAGCCACCCTGCCCTATTCCCGTCCCCCCACCCCTGACAAACATGAGACTGAAGGTGCTAGGGAAAATCCATCAATCAATCATTGCTATTTATTGAGCGCTTGATGTGTGCAGAGCACTGTCCTGGGATCTTGGGAGAATACAACCAGCCAGAGTTATTACACAAGTCGGGATGACTGGCTGGAGGAGATGGGTATTAGGGGGTCACTACTGGAGATGGGTGAGATGGGGTGTAAGAAGGGTAATAATAACAACTGTGATATTGGTTAAGCCCGTACTATGTGGTGAAAACTGTGCTAAGCTCTGGAGTAGATACAATCACCTTGGACACAGTCCTTGACCCACTTGGGGATCCCAGTTGAAGGGGGAGGGAGAATGGGCTTTTAACCACCATTAAAGATGAAGGAACTGGAGCACAGAAGATGTAAAGTGACTTGCCCAAGGTCACCCAATTGGCAAGTGGCGGAGCTAGAAGTAGAACCCAGGTTTCCTGATGCACAGAAGCGGCATGGCCCAGTGGATAGAGCACAGGACTGGGAGTCATAAGGACCTGAGTTCTAATCCTGGCCCGGCCACTTTTCTGCTGGGTGACCTTGGGCAAGTCGCTTCACTTCTCTCAGCCTCAGTTATCTCATCTGTAAAATGGGGAGTAAGACTGTGAGCCTCCTGTGGAAAAGGGACTGTGTCTAACCTGATAAGCTTATGTCTACCCTGGCACTTAGTACAGTGCTTGGCACATAGTAGGTGCTAAACAACTACCCTCCCTCAACACCACTGCCCTTATGACCCTATCTATACATTTCTATTAATGTCCATTTCCCCTTCTAGACTGTAAGCTCACTGTGGTCAGGGAACCTATCTACCAATCCTGTTGTATTGTACTCTCCCAAGAACTTAGTACAGTGCTCAGCACACAGTAAGCGCTCAATAAAAATATGACAGATCGATCGCTCCCTGGTGGTATCTGAGCAACTGGAGCATTTCTCAGACACCAGAACTTAAGAGGGGAAGGGAATTTGAAAATTCAAAGCCTGCATATCTTCATCAAACTGGATATTTGTCAGCTCCGATGGAGCCAAGCCTCGTTTCATTCTCTCATCCAGATTTCGGACCATCGGATCCAGCCACGGCCCAATTAGTTCAGGCAATCGTGGGCTCCGTCACGCACGACTGAGTCTTTGACTGGCTTTGGCCCAGAGTGTGCATAACTTTCCCCATGCTCAGCCCTGCCAAGATTAACTCCCAGAAAGCAAGATGCTCCCTTGGAGTCCTGGGCAGAAGAATCCTAGAAATCCTGTCTGTGGGCAAAGGAGAGAGAGAGTGGTGTCACGTTGCAGACTTTGGGACTGAGAAAGTCTTGAGAGAGAAATGTTTGGCAAATTCAGAAGGAGGATCCAGGGACTGATCAATCAATCAAGGGTATTTTTTGAACACTGTGTGTAGAGCACTGTAATAGCGCTTGGGTACAATTCAACAGAGTTGGTAGACCGTTCCCTGCCTACAACGAATTTACAGTCTAGAGGATGCGTTTACAGTTTAGAACCAGATGGAATACAGCAAGTGCAAATTGCTGGGGAAACTGCTAGTTTTTTTTTTATGATATTAAGCACTTACTACGTGTCAGGAACTGTACTAAGCGCTGGGGTAGATTCAAGCTAATCAAGTTGGACATAGCCCATGTCCCTCATGGGCTCACAGTCTTAATCTCAATTTTACAGACGAGGTAACTGAGGGGAAATTAAGCGATTTGACCTAGGTCACCCAGCAGACAGAGAAGCAGCATTGCCTAGTGGATAGAGCATGGGTCTGGGAGTCAGAAGGACCTGGATTCTAATCCCAGTTCTGCCACTTGTCTGCCGTGTGACTGTGGGCAAGTCATTTAACTTCTCTGTGCCTTATTTTCCTCATCAATCAATCAATACTATTGATTGAGTACTTATTATTATAATTATCTCATCTGTAAAATAATAATAATAATAATGTTGGTATTTGTTAAGCGCTTACTATGTGCCAAGCACTGTTCTAAGCGCTGGGGTAGATAGAGGGTAATCAGGTTGTCCCACGTGAGGCTCACAGTTCATCCCCATTTTACAGATGAGGGAACGGAGGCACAGAGAAGTTAAGTGACTTGCCCACAGTCACACAGCTGACAAGTGGTAGAGCCGGGATTCGAACTCATGACCTCTGACTCCCAAGCCTGTGCTCTTAAGACTGTGAACCCCAAGTAGGACTATGTCCAACCTGATTAGCTTGTACCTATCCCAGTGCTTAGAACAATGGCTGACATTGTTAGTAAGTGCTTTACAAATACCATAAAAAAAAGTGGCAAAGCTGGAATCGGAACCCAGGTCCTTCTCACTCCCAGACCCATGCTCTAGGGAATAGTGCTTACTGGCTGTCAAGCACTGTACTAAGCACTTGGGGGAGTACAGAGTTGGTAGATGTGTTTGCTACCCACAAATAGATTGCAAGCAGACAACCTCAAGGACCATGCCACTAAGGTCAGAGCTCTAAATCCTCCTTGAATCGGGCTTCATCAGACACTGGGTAGTTGGAATAGGAGTAGCAGCAAATGAAAGGCAAGGAAGACAATTCCAAGCAAAATTCAAGATGTGACGCTCTTTTCAAAGAAACTTTTACTAGTGCATGAAGCACTGAAACTCCAAGCGGCTCATATTGAATCAGAGTTTATCCCGGCCTGGTTTTGGTTTTTTGGGTTTTGGCTTTTTTAAAAAAAAATTAGACTTGTTGAGCTCCAAATTTGTGCTCCCAACTCCTGCCCTTTCAGAAAGGAACACAGAGCAAACTTCCAAGGATTTACTGCCTCATAACAGGAGTCATTTCATGATAATGAAACAAAGGCAGCAATTAAAGAATATTGCTGGCATTGGCGTCTATAAACTGGCTGCTCATAATCGACAACAGAGTGTGTTCTCTAACCCACCGAAATAGTATCTTCTGGCAAGCCGGCGTACTTTAATGATTGTATTTGTACAGAGCAATACAGTTCCAGGCACGGTTTGACAGGGAGTTGATTAAATCACCCAGGTGTAATTGAAGGGTTTGATTGCATTGCATCTAAGCTGATCAGCATTAGCAAGATCTGGGCTCCCTGCTGTCATCAGTTTCTAAGGCTGGGCCAGCATCTGTCACTTCTCCTCTCATCCCTCAGCCTTGTAAGTGCCGAGAATCGGGGGTCACTCCAGAAGCCTCTTGGGAGTAGTAAAAATAGTAACCAGCAGCCTCTCCCTCCCGCCGGCCAGAAGACATCCCCTCTTCGACAACGATCTTTTCGGGGGCTTATTTATCTCCCTAGTCAGGAGACTTCCAGAGGGGAAGAGATCGTGACTCAGTAATAATGACTGCGGTATTTGTTGCTTCACTTTTCCTCCTCTGTAAAATGGGGATTAGGACTGGGAACCTCAAGAGGGATGAGGACTGTGTCCAGCCCGATTTGCTCGTGTCCAACCTAGCGCTTAGAACAATGCCCAGAACATACTAAGTGCTTAACAAATACTACTATCATTTAGTAGATGTCAAGCCCTGCACTGGGGTAGAAGATACAGTCAGATCGTCCACGGTCCCTGTCCCACACGGGGCTCACAGTCTATAGGGGAAGAAGAACAGGTATCCCGTTTGGGAGGGGAGGACATTGAGGTGCAGAGAAGTTATGTGACTTGACCAAGGTCACCCAGCAGGCAAGGGACAGAGTTGGGAGTAGAACCCAGGTCTTCTCAATCAACTAATGGTATTTACTGAGCACTTACTGGGCACAGAGCACTATACTAAGTGCTTGGGAGAGTACGAGAGAACAGAGTTGGTAGACACAGTCCCCACCCACAGTGATCTTATAGTCTGGAGGAGACTCCTGATTCCAAATCCTGTGCTCTTGCTACATTGCTTCTCTATGGAAAGTCTCTGCGGAAGTTCCTGGGCCCTATCCATTAGGCTACGGTGATGCTAAGTGCCTAGAGCATTCTGAGAATGGAAGAAGTATGTAGTCAAACAAAGCCAAGCATTTCACCATCCTCAATAGCCTGACCTGAGGGGCTAAGGTGGACAGAGCACTGTACGAGGTATTTTGGAACAAACACGCACCCAAAGAAAAAGATACAGGCCCTGCCCTGGGGGAGCTTACTGCTTAATGGCCGAGCTAAATGGTCATCAACTGCCAAGCATACTCCTCTCCCTAAAGCTTGTGAAAAACTCCCCTCAACACATTTTGTGATTCCTAAGTCAATCTTGTAGCAATGACCACCTACTAAAGCAAAAGATCTGGTGAACAGTGTTTTCAACTTTAGTACATGAGTGAGCTAGACAAGGCAAAGCCCTGGAGTTCATTTTTAATATCAGTGTGGTATTTATTATTGAACTTACCATATGCCAAGCACTGTGATAGACACAAAATAAGCAGATCAGACGGCACTAAGCCGGGCGTGGGCAGGGATTGTCTCTATTGCTGAACTGTACTTTCCAAGTGCTTAGTACAGTGCTCTGCACACAGTAAGTGCTCAATAAATATGATTGAATGAATGAACTTAGTACCGTGCTCTGCACACAGTAAGTGCTCAATAAATGCTATTGATTCATTGATTGATTGTCACCCTGTCCCTCCCCTTACTACTACTCCAGCCTCCCATCCTTTCGCCCCCGCTTCTTCCTCCTATTTTAAATTAATTTAGTCTGGCTCTTCCGCTAGTTTCTTGAGGACGGAAACCATACCTACCTACTCTATTGAACTCTCCCAAGTGCTTAGCCAGTATTCTACGCACAGTAAATGCACAATAAATATTATGGATTGATAGCTCTCTCTGTTCCATGGAAAAGGGGTAGAAGAGGAACAGAGGGAAGAGAATAGGAAAGCTCTTGGTACAGTATTTTGCACACAGTGAATACTCAATAAATACGACTGAATAAGCAAAAAATAACTAGCAAAATCCACCTTTTTGAACCTTGGGTCAAGGTGTCCTTTGGGCGTATGCCTCTCTGGGATTTTGCCTTTTTAGAATGTCAACTTCCTGAGTTGTCCTTCTCTCACTACCTTGGGCATAATTACCAAGAGAGTGCTCTTAGTTCAGCATTCAATTAGAAACACCACCTAACCTTTCTTTGGTTGGTCCGTTAAAAAAATCTGTCAATCCTCAAATGTTTTGCTTTCCTCCAGTTTTCCATTCCCAGTCTAAACTGTAAGCCCATCTTGGGCAGGGATCATATCTACCAACTCTGTTGTACTCTCCCAAGCATTCGGTATGGTGCTCTACACCCAGTAAGTGCTCAAGAAATACCACTGACCAATTGACTCCTAACAGCGACAGCATCCAAAACATCGATTGGGTATTTGCTGTGGGTGGAGCACGAGGTCCTTAGAGAAGAGATAAAAGAAGAAAAAGATACAATCCTTGCCTTCAAGGAGTTTACTGTCTAATGGGGAGACAGAGCTTAATGAATATATGGTAGTTAAAAGAGTGAAAGACAGAAAGTAATGCATGATTAATAGAGGGTTAGGGACTGGTGGGATGACATAACTGGGAGAGAAAGGGGATTATTCAGGGAATGCCTCCTGGGGGAGGTAGCTTTTTATCTACCTCCTATCTCCATAAGTCTGATTTTGTTGTGATATTTCTTAAGTACTTCCTACTCCATGTTGAGCATTGTGCTAAACATTAGCAAAATTACACGGTAAACAGACAAGCTGTAGTCTCTGCCCTACATGAGATTTTCAGCCTAGAGGACCTGGGGTCTAATTCCGGCTCTGCCACTTACGAATATGAGCTCCATGTGGGACAGAGACACGTCCACCCTGATTAGCTGGTATATACCCCAGCACTTCGTATGGTGCCTGGCACGTAATAAGTGCTTAACGAATACCACTAAAAAAAAAAGTGTCTCCTTTTCCTTTGGGCAGCCTCTCCATGGGGGTCTGTCAATAGGACTGGCTGACGGTTCTCTCCTTGCGGATGTTGTGTGAGGGCCACCTGTGTCCACAGGTGTGGGTTTGGGGAGGGGAGGGGTGAGGAGGGAGGAAATATTTTTTTTCTTTCGTTTAAGGGATACTGCCCTTGGAAAATGTGGTCCATAAATTTTAGATTTATTTATGAGGCCCCTCGGTCTGTGGACTAGGAGACTCAGCTGCAAAGGCACTAGTGTAAAAAAAGAGCCCAAACATCATAGGAATTTCCCTTCAGTGACAAAGTTGCCATAAAATCGGTCACTGGAGTGGCTGGTTCCTGTTGATTTAGCCATGAAAGTAAGCATCAGGCAACAGACTTCAGTCACCTGAAAGAGTAGGCCTAAAAGATATCAGGCTACTAGTAAGTAATAATATTACTACTAATGATGATGATAATAGTATTTGTTAACCACTTACTAGATGCCAAGCACTGTTTTAAGTGCTGAGTTAGATAATAATGATGATATTTGTTAAGCGCTTGCTATGTGCCAAGCACTGTTCTAAGCACTGGGGTAGATACGAGGTAATCAGGTTGTCCCACATGGGGCTCACAGTCTTAATCCCCATTTTGAAGATGATGAAGATGAGGTAACTGAGGCACAGGATTCCGAGATCTGCCGGGTTTCAATTTCACCATTTCCCCCAGACTGTTGTGTGGGCAGGGAACGTGTCTGTTATATTGTTATATTTTACTCTCCCACGGGGTTAGTACAGTGCTTTGCCCACCGTAAGTGCACAGTAAATACCATTGCTTGATTGACTCACACAGTGGCTGCACAGGTCGAGTTCTCAATACAGTGCTCCTCATACAGTAAACTCTCAATAAATAACACTCCACCTCCACAAACAGTAACTCCTTACTACTGGCTTTAAAGCATTCAATCAGGTTGCCCCCTTTTACCTCACCTCGCTACTCATTCATTCAATCCTATCTCCTACTATAACTCAGCCCGCACACTTTGCTCCTCTAATGCCAAACTTCTCACCCTACCTCAGATCTCGTTTATCTTACCGCTGACCTCTCACCCACGTTTTGCCTCTGGCTTGGAATGTCCTCCCTTTTCATAGCCAAACAATTACTCTCCCCTTCTTCAAAGGCTTTCTGAAGGTTCCTGGCCTTTAAGAGACCTTCCCTAACCAAGCCCTCCTCTCCTCTTCTCCCATTCCCTTCTGAGTCGCCCTGACATTTCCTTTATTCATACACCCCAGCCCCGTAGCCCCACAGCACTTATGCACTTATCTGTCATTTATTTATTTATATTAATGTCTGCCTCCCCCTCTAGACTGTAAGCTTGCTGTGGGCAGGGAATGAGTCGCTATATTGGACTCTCCCAAGCGCTTAGTACAATAAATACGATTGACCAGCTGACTGGCTGACTGGCCAATTGATTGACTAAGCCCGGGTCCAGCCACGTACCAAAATATCATTAGGTGGCTTTCTAAACGGCTACCTTACTGCTACAGGCTCTCGTTATATCCCGGCTAGACTACTGTGTCAGCCTTCTCTCTGACCTCCCTTCCTCCTCTCTCGCCCCGCTCCGGTCTATTCTTCACTCCGCTGCCTGGCTCATCTTCCTGCAGAAACGATCTGGGCATGTCACTCCCCTTCTTAAACAACTCCAGTGGTTGCCTATCGACCTCCGCTCCAAACAAAAACTCCTCACTCTAGGCTTCAAGGCTCTCCATCACCTTGCCCCTTCCTACCTCTCCTCCCTTCTCTCTTTCTACCGCCCACCCCGCACGCTCCGCTCCTCTGCCGCCCACCTCCTCGCCGTCCCTCGGTCTCGCCTATCCCGCCGTCAACCCCTGGGTCACGTCCTCCCGCGGTCCCGGAACGCCCTCCCTCCTCACCTCCGCCAAACTGATTCTCTTTCCCTCTTCAAAACCTTACTTAAAAATCACCTCCTCCAAGAGGCCTTCCCAGACTGAGCTCCTCTTCCCCCTCTACTCCCTCTGCCATCCCCCCTTTACCTCTCCGCAGCTAAAGCCTCATTTTCCCCTTTCCCTCTGCTCCTCCACCTCTCCCTTCCCATCCCCACAGCACTGTACTCGTCCGCTCAACTGTATATATTTTCGTTACCCTATTTATTTTGTTAATGAATTGTACATCGCCTTGATTCTATTTAGTTGCCATCGGTTTTTACGAGATGTTCTTCCCCTTGACGCTGTTTAGTGCCATTGTTCTTGTCTGTCCGTCTCCCCCGATTAGACTGTAAGCCCGTCAAACGGCAGGGACTGTCTCTATCTGTTGCCGACCTGTTCATCCCAAGCGCTTAGTACAGTGCTTTGCACATAGTAAGCGCTCAATAAATACTATTGAATGAATGAAAGGTTGGACACAGCACTTTCCACATGGGGCTCATGACTTTCAAAGCCTTTTTGAAGGTACATTTCCCCTGAGGCCTTCCCTGACTAAGCCTCCCTTTCCTCTTCTACCACTCCCTTCTGCATCACCCTGATTTGCTGCCTTTATTCATCTCCCCCCCCCCCCCCCCCCCCCCCCCGCCTTCAGCCCCACAGCACTTATGTACATATCCATAATTTATGTATTTAGATTAATGTCCCTTTCCTCCTCTAGACTGAAACTTCTTGTGGGCGGGCAATGGGCCTGTTAAATAATAATTGTAGTATATGTTTAGCGCTTACCATGTGTCAAGCACTGAGTTAAGCACTGAGGTAGATACAAGATAATAGGGTTAGTCTGGTGCTCTGCACCTAGTAAGTGCTCAATACAACCATTGATTGATGAGCTCACGTTCATTTTCCTGATGAGGAAAATGGAGGCCAAGCAGGCTAAGTGACTTGCTCAAGGTCACAGAGCAGGCCAGTGGCAGAGCTGGAATTAGAATCTGGGTCTTCTGACTTTCAGTCCCATAAACTCTTCCCAATAGACTATGCTGCCCCTACTGCATGCCCCAGGCCACCTGAATCCCACTACAGTGTGGGGCTGAGAGGAGCGAAAAAGGGAAGATTCAAGGAGGGAGGAAGAGCAAAGAGAAACGGAGAGGAAGAGCTGTGGCAAAGGGAAAAGGAGAGGTGGGCTGAATGGGAGACAGGAGAGTATACTGAAAGAGGTGAGCATCAGAATGATCCAAAATTCCCGAGAACACCTCAGGAAAGGGGAAAACTGCCATCAGAAATCCAGGTCCAAAGAAAAGATTTCATTTTTCCAGTGCAAAAGGATGTTGAGGAAGCTGAATTTGGATTCAAATTCTGGAAAATTCCCCATTCACATTGGGTCTGATTTCAGTCCATTTTGCAGGCCAAGTTGTCTGGTGGAGATGGGGAAGGTTCTGTGTTCCCTCCCAGCCCCTGAGATCTCCCTGCTTATCAGTGGTTCAATTTGCTTGGGGCTCAGCAGCTTCCAATCACTCCACTGTCGCTCCTCAGGATTACATTGTTTCCCAGATTTAAAAGCCAGCCAAATGGACTTTCACACATCATCTATTCCAAACTGAAGCACAGTCTACTGGATAGAGCACCAGCCTGGAACTCATAAAAACCAGGTTCTAATCCCAGCTCCACCACATGTCTCCTTTGTGACCGTGGGCAAATCACTTCACTTCTCTGTGCCTCAGTTACCTTATCTGTAAAATGGGGATTTTGAACCCCAAGTAGGACAAGGACTGAGGTCAATCTGATTATCTTGTATCTACCGCATCACTTAGTACAGTGTCTGGCACATAGTAAGCTCTTAACAAATGCCATTACACACACATACACATCATTATAAAGTTCATCACTGACTTTGTTTTCAGGCGAATCGATGCTGACCGATTTCCCGGCTTGTGTGGAGGCTTTGTCACAAAAGTTCTCTCCCAGTGGTGTTATCCCAGGCCTGTGTTGAGCCAGAACTGGAATGAAGTAAGTGCTTTCTTTATATATTTCAAACTCCCCCTGTTTCCATAGAATATGTTCACAACAAGCCCCTCATGGGCCCTTTCGGAAAGTCACTTACACCTTTTTATCTGAAGGGAAGGCAAAGGGGCCCCGAACCAGGAGAAAAATGGTATTCTCTTCTCGCCATTGCTTTAATGAAGGGCTTACCCGTACACAAGATGTGTGTACGTATGTGTGTGTGATCCTGATTTCCAAATGCTCCCCAATTCCATCCAAACCCCTTGGACCCGATTTCCACAGAAAGGTGGTTTCAGGTATGGTCTGGTTTTTCACAATCCATCTTGTTTTCTGCACACGATGCTGCCTCTTTATTACCACTCACTGCAAACTCAATCTGAACATTCTCTCTCCTGCTTGCGTTAACCTCAATTTCTTATTTTAAAGAAAATACAGTGGAACGTGATTCCAGCCCCCTCACCACCAAACCAATTCTAATCAGACTCTTTTCCAAATGTTATTGTTTTAGTAAATGTGGTATTCTTTAAGTGCTTACTATGTGCCAGACACTGTTCTAAACTGATACGAGATAATCAGGTTGGGCACAGTCCTTGTCCCACATTAGGTTCACAGTCTTAATCTCCATTTTATAGACAACTGAGGCACAAGAAGTGAAATGCATCTCCCAAGGTCACAGAGCAGATCAGTGGCGGATCTGGGATTGGAACCCAGGTCCTTCTGACTCCCAGGCCCCTGCTCTATCCACTAGGCAACGCTGCTTCTCTTTCATTATCGTCTCCCATGATCCTCTGGGACGAGCCATGAAGGGAACGCTCTCCCTGGCCACGTTAGCGTTTCTACAAGTTAGTGTTGTCTTTCCCTTCATGTGCCACCCTGTTCTGAGGCAGATGGATAAGCCCTGACTTCTTGCCTACTTTCTGAACAGCCAACCCTGTTACCACTCTGCTTTATTCTCCCCATTTAACATCTGTCTCCCTTAGCTAGATTGTAACCCAGGGGTTAGAGATGGACTCTTAAGCGCTTAGTACTGTGCTCTGAACACAGTAAGCACTCAATAATTATGATAGATCAACTCACTATCATCCCCCACTGTTCTCTACGTTCTTTCCCTTCCAGCACCTCATTTTGCACCTCTCGTCCATGGATTTATCCAAACCCCTCTCAAACTTACTGCTATTCTGAGCCAGCTGAACTGCCTGGGGTAATGAATTCCATATGCTCACCGCCCGCTGCGTGTGCAAAAACATGTGTGCCGTGGAGCGTTTTGAACCTGCCCCTTTCAAGCTTCAGTGGGTTATGATATGTGGGATCTTTGGTGAGCAGAATTCTGTGGCCACACTGTCCACATCTATCCCGGGGGGTGTAAAATCCAACTACGCCTCTTTCCCCTTTCTTCCTCTTTCCAGCCAAAGAGTCAGAACGTGTTCAGTTTTGTAGCGAGGCGCTCCATGAAACAGGCTCATCAGTCTTGGTGCACTGTGTTCCTTAAAGTTAACCAAAACTCTGGGAGGAAAAATATCTACCTAAGTTAATCAAGGGACTGAGCACTTACTGTGTGCCGAGCGCTGTACTGAGTGCCTGGGAGAGTACACCACAACAGAGTTGGTAGGCACGATCCCTGCCTACAAGGAGCTTACAGTCTAGAGGACTGTAAAGTCCATAGCAATTTTTCTCTTTAGCCCTGGAAAAGTAAGTTGGAGGAGGCAGGGAGTCCCACCCTGGCTTTTGTACCTGAAGGAGGAACCACTTGAGCCTTGCACGTATTCAGAGCCAATATTCACTTTGCCACAATTCCCCATCGCTCTTCCTCTCCGGTTAACTGAACCAAATGCCTCTTATTGCACCAGCACTCTAGCTTTTTACGTTTTGCTCAAGGCCAGAGGGGAAAGGAGGGAAGGAGGACTTCGGCTTCCTAACTGAGCCAAAGCCCTTCCTTGAACAGATCCCAGTGGCAAGGGTGAAAGAGAAGAATAAGCCGCCTGTTCCCACACGGGGAATCGAGCTGTTGCGCCGGGTGTTTTCATGAAAGCGGGATCTTTGTGAGAGTTCATCTGTGCCTGTTGATGATTTCTCAAATGAAGTCAGAGACTTCAGTTTATGATTCACTATGGGTGGCTTTGAAGAGGATTGTGATGTCAAAGGCCTGGCAGGGCCTGGGTCGAGAGGAGGAGAAAGACTTCGCTCCTCTAATGCTCATCTTCTCACTGTACCTCGATCTCGCCCATCTTGCCGCCAACCCCTCGCTTACATCCTTCCTCTGGCCTGAAATGCCCTCCATCCCTCTTCAAATCCGACAGGCAATTACTCTCTCCGTTCTTCAAAGCCTATTGAAGGCAAGTCTCCTCCAAGAGGCCTTCCCTGACTAAGCCCCCCTTTCCTCTTCTCCCACTCCTTTACCACCCTGACTTGCTCCCTTTATTCATTCTCCCTCTCTCCTCCAAATCTCTTATGCCCATATCTATTATTTATCTATATTATGACTTTCTGCCCTCTAAACTGTAAGCTTGTTGTGGGCAGGGAATGTGTCTGTTTATTGGTATTCCCAAACATTTAGTATAGAACTCTGCACATGGTAAGCACTCAACAAATAAGGTTGAATGAATGAAGGAAGAGGAGGAGGAGGAAGTAAAGTGAAAGTGGGCAGAGAGCTCAGCAGAAGGGGATTTGCCCACAATAAGAAAGTGGGTGGTGGGCATCGGATCCCTTGAGACCTTCCCCAGAGTACAAACAACATTAATCCAGCCTGTTCCCCGTCCCCAGCAATGCCCTCCTGGCAGGGTCTGGACCAATGATTTGGACCAACCATCTCTCTAATTGGCAGAGCTGCTGGATGCCGGGGTCCGTGTTTCTAAGTGAAAAGCAGACTTGTTTCTAAAGAAAATATTTTTCTAAAGTGCCTCTGAGCAGTGACTAAGGGGTTTTGCTCAGGATGGGTGTAAGCCATGTTGTTTTTTTCTTACTGTGAAGGGAGGAAAAAAAGAATCATCTAAAAATAGCATGTTGTTTTTCAACTCCAGGCTCTGTAAACATATAGCAACCGTAAAAACGTTTAGGAACTGAGCAGTATTACTGATTCTTGACATTCTCGTTGCTGTTTCTTGACATATGAGCTGAGGCTTAAAAGGTCATTTTGAAGGAAAGAAAAGAAATAAAAGGAGGACAGCTTGTTCCCTGAGCAGCATATGGTTTCAATTGCTATCACGAATACTAACGCAAGGCTTCCCTACAACACTCTGAGGCCTGCCCTTTCTACCTTTGGTCAGGAGGGTTAGTGTTTACCTCCTCTTTTAAGTTACTTGTCGCTTGGGATTTTATTATTATTAACAACAACAATGATATTCATTAAGCGCTTTCAATGTGTCAAGCACTGTTCTAAATGCATACAGGCTTATCAGATTAGACACATTCTTTGTCCCTCGTGGAGCTCACGTTCTTAATCCCCATTTTACAGATGAAGTAACTGAGGCACAGAGAAGTGAAATAACTTGCCCAAGATCAATCAGACGATGGGGAGACCTCATCTTGACCCAACACTAGATTCAGTTCAAGCCGGCACATGGCCCCCTGCCAGAGTCAATCAATCAGTCAATCAATGGGATTTATTGAGTGCTTATTCTGTGCAGAGCACTGTACTTGGGAGAGTAGAAAATAAGAGAGTTGGTAGTCATGTTCCCTGTTCACAAGCAGCTTAGAGTCATCCATCCCAGCCACCAAGGACTGTGGGAGCCTCTTTGTTGCTGGTCAGCTGGGAGCCCGTAAGCTCACTTTGGGCAAGTGTCTTTATATTGTTATGTTGTCCTCTCCCCAGTGCTCCGTGCAGTGTCCTGCACCCAGTAAATGCTCAATAAATATGATTGGCTGACTGAGAGTTATCATCCAGTCCCACTACGGACCCCGCCTCACTGCCTGGAAAGATGGGAAAGTAGCAGAGGGAGGAACTGTAAGAGAAGCAGCGTGGCTCAGTGGAAAGAGCAAGGGCTTGGGAGTCAGAGGTCATGGGTTTGAATCCCAGCTCTGCCACTTGTCAGCTGTGTGACTGTGGGCAAGTCACTTAACCTCTCTGTGCCTCAGTTACCTCATCTGTAAAATGGGGATTAAGACTGTGAGCCTTATGTGGGACAACCTGATTACCCTGTATACCCCAGCGATTAGAACAGTGCTCTGCACATAGTAAGCGCTTAACAAATACCAATATTATTAACTGGAGAGAAGCAGGGAGATTGTGGGGAGACCACGCCTGATGGCTTCAATTTTCTCAATAAAGTAGATGGCCAGGTCATTAGGGGCAAGAGATGGGGGAGGTGGGGGGAAAGGGGGTTCGAAGAGGGAATTAAACATCTGGAGCAATTGGTGAAGGTGATGGGCAAGGGAAGGTATGATCCCTGCCCTCCAGGAGCTTTCAGTCAGTAGCCTGTATTGTCAAGGAACCATTAAACCTTCTTGGAGAATTGAGAATAAGGGAGGCAGCTTTCTCAATGCTGAGGTATCCCACAGCCACAAGGGATGCCCCACAGCAAAGGGAAGCCTGGCCCTCCGTGAGAAAATGAGGTATGAGGTGGCTCGGCTTGGGTAGCTTTGATCAGGCTGTGAGTTCAGGAGGCAGGTTAGAAAATGGCGCCAGTAATGGAGGATTAGTTTCAGGTCACATCTAGGCCAAGAGCCAGGGAGGTGAATTTAAGGATCGTAGGCAATTTAGCCTCTGTTGCTAAGTGAGATCGTGTCTGAGAAACCACAACTCGCAGCAGCCCTAACGTGCCCTTTCAGCTTACATTTCTGCTCAAGTTCCTTCCCTCACCACCTCCAGCTCAGACATGGGAAGACTGGAGGAGAAAGAGAGGGAGGCCAAGCTGCTGCTGAGGCTGCTGGGAGGTGTAGTCTTCAGGCTCAGTAGCATGGGGAACCATTTCCAAACTTGCTCTGGAGCAGCAGGGATTGCAAATGGCCACTGAAGTAGTCATTTTGGGAAGCGGTGGGTGAGTCTGCTGGTCACATATCTTATATGCACAGATAGAGATTCCCCATCGGTCAGTCAGTCCATCCTAAACAGCATTTATTGAGCGACTGCCGTGTGGAGAGTCCTGTAATATTATTATTACACACTTACTATGTGCAAAGTATTGTTCTGAGCGCTAGGGAAGAAAAAATATGAACAAGTTGGACACACAGTCCCTGCCCCACCAGTGGCTCATGGTCTGACAGAGGGAAAATATTCCTTGATTCTGAGGGTTAAACTTTCAAGATGTACAAATCTCCAATTCTCCCAGAGGTCTGAACCATCAGAGCCCAAGGGATTCCACTATTTCGGAGAGAACTGACTGATTTTCTTCCTGCTGGTTCCTGATGAACGGCAGTGTTCTGTCTCTCTAAGCCAGGCGTCCTCGGGCAATCTGTGAATATCCAGACAAACTTGGGAGAATACCAGGGAAATAAATATAAACGTTCCCTGCCCTCAAGGAGATTACATTCCAGCAGAAGATATGGAGAACGTAAGAAAGTTACAGGTGGGAGGAAGTAATAGAAAATATGCTTATGATTGCTACAGGAGTTTGGGGCTTAGTGCTTTTGGTGAGTGGGAGGGCTGAAATAGAAGTTGGGATAAAGGGAAATGTCTCATTTGTTCATTCAAGCATTCGTATTTATTGAATGTTTACTGTGTGCAAAGCAGTGTACTAAGTGCTTGGGAGAGTACAGTATAAAATAAACAGACACATTGCCTGCCTAAAACAAGCTTACCGTCTAGAGGGGGTGACAAGCATTAATATGAATAAAATAAACTACAGATATGAATTCAGAGGACATCTAACATGCATTTGAATATGTATATATCTGTGTATATATATAGCTATATATACTCTATACATACACACAATTACACATTGTCACTCAGCAGTAATGTTTAGCCCCTGATAATGAATAAAATGAAAAGGACATTTATCATACCAACATTTTGCATTTATCATAAGAGCCCTCTGCCCTTAGAAATGTGATTTCTATACATACCCAGAATAATTTTACTTATGCTTATATTTTCTATATGCAGATGCTACAGCTACATCAATCCCCTCTTCCCTCCATCCCTAAAAAGCTAAACCATTCCTTGCAGACCCAAATGGCTCAGATTGGGTGAGTCTGGTCTACGCCTGATATATGATGTGTATAGCAAGGGGAAATGGCACCAATGAAAATAATCAATATATCCACATTTCCAGAAAAAAAAATCGGTGTGGTATAAAGTTGAGACCTTTGTGTATCCTCAATTCAGCTTCCCAAACAGCTTTGCTTATAGCATCCCGTTCTGCCACCCAGTGCTGTGTGATGTTATGCAAGTGCGTTAACCTCTCCCGTCTCCATTTCTTTATCTTTAGAATGGGATGCGCTACCTCAATAGAATGATGGGGTGTTAAACTAAGATAAGAGATGAGAAAAGGCTTTGCAAAATAAAAATGGCCCATAAAGTCCCCTTCCCTCCAGGATCTCCCAATCTAAGAATGTCAGGAGGAGTCAGGAGGACCTGGGTTCTAATCCCCACTCTGCCACTTAATCTGCTGTGTGATCTTGGGCAATTCATTTCACTTCTCTCTGCCTCAGTGGCCTCATCTGTGAAATGGGAAGTGAGACTGTGAGTCCCACGTGAGACAAGTTGATTAGCTTGTATCTACCCCTGCGCTTAGTACAGTGCCTATCATTCATACCAATTAAAAACAAAATAAAGGGAGCGAGGGGGCTGGCGATGGGCACTTCAGGAAAGGAAAAAACAATAAAAGCATAAAAATCAATGCGAAAGGCAGAGGACAGGGATGAATATGGGGAGAGGGAGGGAGGCAAGCCAAGATGGGGCCCCAGCATAAGCTAAGCTGTTGGCAAATCTAAAAGAGAGATTTGATTTTTCCTAACTGAAACAGCAAGCCCAGAGAAGGTGGGATAATTCATTCATTCAATCGTAGTTATTGAGCACTTACTGTGTGCAAAGCACTGTACTAAGCGCTTGGGAGAGTACAATATAATTCCAGAGGTTCCGGGGCTGCATCCTGGAGAGGGGGGCTTTTGAGAAGTGGGTGTGGCTGGATGGAACATGACAGGTATAGAGAACAAAGTCCCCCTCGAAGCTTGACTGTAAGCTTGTTATGATCAGGGAACGTCTCTGCTATTTCTCTTGTTCTCTCCCAAGCGCTTAGTACGATGCTCTGCATACAGTTGAGTGCTTAATAAATATGATTGATTGGTGCGCCAAGTGCTGTTTCTTTTTTTTTTTTAATGGTATTTGTTAAGTCTTTACTACATGCCAGGTACTACATGCAGGGGAGATATACGTTAATCAGGTTGGACATAGTCCTTGCCCCCACTGGGCTCATAGTCTTAATTCCCATTTTACAGATGAAGGAACTGAGGCACAGAGAAGTGAAGTGACTTGCCCAAGGTCCCACAACCAACAAGTGGCAAAGCCGGAATTAGAACCTAGATCCTTCTAACTCCCAGGCCCAGGCTCTCTCCACTAGGCCACGCTGCTTCTTGCGAGCTTTCTGCTTGCAGAACAACCTTGTCAAACGCCCCGGGAATTTGGCCGCACAATGAAGTATCTTATTTCCTCGACAAGTTTCTTTTCGTCGGAGGCCAAAAGGGAAAAGTCATCACGCCGCAAAGAGCAGTGGTGGTGCCCTGACATCGGTCACCCTCGGGGGCCAAGGGGGGCGGGAGGGAGGGGGTCAGCCACACCTACAACTGGGCACTCTGAAAGACGGAAAACAATGACATTTTTTACGGAAAGGGGACACAGGGGACACATCCGGAGAGGAGGCGTTTGGAGCTGGGCCGGGAGACCCAGTCGGGGAGTCTGTGGTGGGGTTAAGAAGGGATTGAGAGGCGGGGGGGTGTGGCACCCCCTGGGAATAACCACCCATCTGTAACTGGGAGCCCTAGGGGAATTAGGGGACTCTTTGGGCAGCCAGTGAGTGCGCAAGCACCAAAGCAGCAAGCGCGTTTGCCAACTGCACAGAGCACTAAGTGTCCCTGCGTTTGCAAAACCGGGAGGCATTGGGAAATCAGCAAAAAGTCGTTCTATTCCCAGGAGAGAAAACAGCCCCGTCTGCGACCTCAAAAGTTTTCCGTCTAAAGGCCGGCGGCAGTTCACAGCCTGTCGTCTGGGCTGACGCTCCGGCCTCCTCCCTCAAAACCTCCTGCCACGACCGGGTCCTCGCTTGCCCGAGGGTTGACCCCGGAGGCTGAATCCTTGCAGAGCCGAGAACGGAATTTGCCTAGTGGGAGGATCGTTTCTCACAAACCCTCGGCCGTAAATTCGTTCAGCGCCCCAAATCTGCCTTGTTCCATTCTGGGGAAGACCTAGATCTTAATGAGGTCGGGGCAGAATAGGGTCTGAGGGCATAGGGGACCAGGACTAGGGGGAGAGAACTGCAAGAGATCTCGGGTCTTGGCTCCGCTGCTTGTCTGCTCTGTGACCTTGGACAAGACACCTTTTAGTCAAGCAGGCTCATTGTCTAAGTAGGAGGGGCAATAGGTAATAATAATAATAATAATGTTGGTATTTGTTAAGCGCTTACTATGTGCAGAGCACTGTTCTAAGCGCTGGGGTAGACACAGGGGAATCGGGTTGTCCCACGTGGGGCTCACAGTCTTAATCCCCATTTTACAGATGAGGTAATTGAGGCACAGAGAAGTTAAGTGACTTGCCCAAAGTCACACAGCTGACAAGTGGCAGAGCTGGGATTTGAACTCATGACCTCTGACTCCAAAGCCCGTGCTTTTTCCACTGAGTCACGTAGAATCTTCATTTTAAAGTTAAGGAAACTGAGGCACAGAGAAGTTAAGTGACCTGCCCAAGGTCCCACAGCAGATAATTGGGCCAGCCTGGATTAGAACCCAGATCCTTTGACTCCCAGGCCCTTGTTCTTCCAACTAGGCCATCCTGCTTCCCTAATTGCTCGGTGTCAGTTTCCTTATCCGTAAAACGGGGATAAAATACCTGTTTTCACATCCCTTATTCGGTGAGCCCCAAGGGGGACAGAAATTGCATCCGAGAGGTTGATATAGTATGTACACTAGTGCCTAGCACACGGTAAGCACTTAATAATAATAATGTTGGTATTTGTTAAGCGCTTACTATGTGCAGAGCACTGTTCTAAGCACTGGGGTAAACACAGGGGAATCAGGTTGTCCCACGTGGGGCTCACAGTTTTAATCCCCATTTTACAGATGAGGGAACTGAGGCACAGAGAAGTTAAGTGACTTGCCCACAGTCACACAGCTGACAAGTGGCAGAGCCGGGATTTGAACCCATGCTCTCTGACTCCAAAGCCCATGCTCTATCCACTAAGCCACGCTGCTTCTCGAACAAATACCACAGTTATTAATATTATAACTCTGAGCATTATCTTCTGCCTCAGCCAAGGACAGACCCATCCCAGCCTTCTGTCTCTTGTAGTAGACCTATCAATGATATTTATTGAGCGCTTACAGTGTGCAGACTACTGCAGTAAGCACTTGGGAGAGAACAGCACAGTCGGTAGACTAGTTCGCTGCCCATAAGGAGCTTACAGTCTAGAGGGGGAGACAGACATTAGTATAAATAAATAAGATAGATCTGTGCATAAGTGCTGTGGGTCATAGGGTGGGGTGAATAGCCCAAACCCAAAGGATTCAGATCCCAGCTCACAGACAACACAGAAGGGAGATGGAGTCGGAGGAAAAGAGGGTTTAGTCAGGAAGCTTAGAGGCGCATATAATGACTGTTTTCTTTGACATCCATCTCCATGATTATGAAAATAAACCATCTGGCATCCTTTAACTATTTCCTCTTTAGCCCTAAATTTCTCTCTTGCCACGCATTATGGATCTATTGTCCATTAACAACTAGATTGCTATGTCCTTGAGGGCAAGATGAGAATCATAGCCCATGTTTTTTCTGTAAGAAGCTAGCACAGTGCTGTTCACAGAGTAGACGCTTGGTAAATGGCATCGGCATGGGTGACCTCTTGAATTAAAGCATCTTGAACCTTGTAACATACCTCACTGTTAATTCTAATCTCTATCCTTGCCCGTGAATTTATCCAAGTTCTTCTTGAATTCATTGAACCCAGCTCCTTAGGAGAAGGGGGTTTTGTAAATATAATTTAATTTGGAATTAAAATGAATGAGAAGTTGCGTGGCCTAATAGAGCACGAGCCTCGAAGTCAGAAGGACCTGGGTTCTCATCCTGACTCTACCACTTGTCTGCTGTGTGACCTTGGGCAAGTCACTTTACTCCCATGTGCCTCAGCTACCTCACCTGTAAAATGCGGATTAAGACTGTGAGCTTTATGTGGGATGGAGACTGTGTCCAACTTGATTAGCTTCTATCTAATCCAGCACTTAATACCATGTCTGGAACACAGTAAGCGCTTAAGAAATACCAGGAAAAAAAAAAGAGCATTTACGCTTGGCCAAACTGAATGCCTTCAGTAGACTGTAAATTCCTTGAGGGTAGGGAGCTCTGAGCCCAGTAATTGGTACTAGACCTCTACTGCTAATCCTGACTCAATGCAAGTAGATACAAACTACTCTTTGGGAGAATATTTGATTTAAAATATGGCATTGTTTCTTAATGGAAAGGGCACGGGACTGGGAGTCAAGAGACCTGGGTCCTAGTCCCAGCTCTACCACTTGCCTGCTGTGCGACCACGGGCAAGTCGCTTAACCTCTCTGGGCCCCGGTTTCCTCATCGGTAAAATGGGGATTAAATACCTTTTCTTCTTCTCTCTTTGATCAAGAGTCCCGTGTGGGACAGGGACTGAGATGATCCTATTATCTGCACAGTGCGTGGTGCAGAGCGAGGGCTTAATAAAGATAATTAGTATTTATATTTATATTAGAAATATAATATATTAGTATAATACTGTTATTATTATATTATTGTTGTTGATGCTATAATACAATTTTCTTATTTGACACTCCTAGAAAGATCTCAAAAGGCTTTTGTAAACTGGCCCCAAGTTGCACAGCTCAGCTGAATCCAACTGGTTTTTGCTTTCCTGAATGGTGGCCAGGGGCAAAGGCACACTAATATGTGGTCTGTTTCCAGTTGAATTTTGCAAGTAGCAAAAAAGGGAAAACCCCACCCATTCTCGGTCGGCTCCAGTTGCATAACTCAAATTCTCACATTTGATTGCCCAGGGCCCTTAGGGGAAAACTGAGAAGTAGGCTAGGGGTCCTCTGAGCTGGATCTGAGGGTGGGTGGGTGAGTTTGTGGTTTTTTTTAATGGTATTGTAGTAATAGTAAGAAGAAGAACTGTGGCATTTGTTAAGTGCTTACTCTGTGCCAGGCACCATACTAAGCGGTGGAGTAGATAGATACAAACTAATCAGAATGGATACCATCCCTGTCCCACATGGGGCTCACGGTCTCAATCCCCACTTCAGCCTGGGCTACTCGCCTTAATAGATGCTTGCAGAACCAAGCCACCTTCCTACGCTTCGGTGCTCAGGAAAGGGAAACTGGGGCAGGCCGATGGGTGAAGCAACACAGAAGGAGCAAAGTCGATACCCTCAGGAAAGTCCTTGAGGCAAAAGTGTCTTTGTGGGGCTGTCGGAAATTGGCACCCAGGATAGCAGAGATAAAAACAACAGAAAACACCTTGCCCGCTGGGGTTCGTACCTGTGTGAGATCCTCTAGACTGTAAGCTCATCATGGGCAGGAAATGTGTCTGTTTATTGTTATATTGTACTCTCCCAACCTCTCATTACTGTGCTCTGCACACAGTAAGCGCTCAACAAATATAATTGAATGAAGTTAGCTAATTGATTTACAGGAGTGGGAGGGAGTCAGCCTCTCCACGGACCCTTCTTCTTCAGAGCCCCTCAGGTCTGACAATTTACAGGCTCGATGGAGTCAGTTACAGTTCGATCACTGAAGGGCTGAGGTATTTTTTGCCATGAGAGTCTGTGGCCTTCCAGCTCGCTACACGTACGAACACACACGCGTTCACCCCCACCCCGACACGCATATACTTCTAGCTGGGGTCACACCACCAAGAAAGATGAGCCCAGCCAAGAAATTCAAAGTGACTTCAGCCCTCCAGCTTCCTTCTCTTGGTGGCTGCCCGCAGGACCCTCCGGGAGGAAAGCTGAGGACACGGCAGGCGAGGAAGCTGCCATTCAGTCTTAGCTTGCCGTCGGTGGGTGTTCGGAAGCACTTCCACTCTTCCCAGAATTGGGCAAACCCTGTTCCATTTGAAACCAGGCCAACATCTTGAAAGAGTTTCCTGAAGCTTGGTTTTGCTGACCCCGAGACAACAAATGGGGCAGAAAGTGCCCATCTGGTTAACCAACTTAACCACACCCTGGTAAATGGGTTGGGATCCGCTGAATGCCCTGGCTTAATAAGAACAAGATGGGGAGCTGGGGTGGATGCCTTAGATTAGGCTTTTGACCACTACTATCGATGGTATTTATTGAGTGCTTGAAGAGCACTGTATTAAACTCTTAAGAGAATAGACTATTACAGAGTGGGGAGACACGGTCCCGTTCTGTAAAGAGCTTACAGTTTAGAGTCAGTGATAGGCACCAACCTGGAATCCTAAGTCTTGGTCTCAGGGCATCCTGGCAATTGGGGGAAGAATGGAGGGAGGGTAGCTTCCTCCTCCGAGGGGTTTCTCTCCAAAGATTCATTCAATCGTATTTATTGAACGCTTACTGCGTGCAGAGCACTGTACTAAGCACTTGGGAGAGGACAATAAAACAGTGAACAAACACATTCCATCCCCACAACGAGCTTATAGTCTAGAGATAATACCTGTGTTTCTGTTTGGTGCTTTTATTAGCAAATCACCTTAAATTATTTACTCCTCACAACACCCCTGCTAGGTTGGGTTCAGGTATTATTATCCCCAATTTATAGCTGGAGAAACTCAGGCATGGGGAGGTTAAGTGGCTTGCCCAAGGCCATATGGGGAATGGGAGTGAGTCCTGGACTGAACCCGGGACCTCTGAATTCCAACACTGTAGCTGTCCCATTGCGCCACGCTGAAAGAATGCAGCGGGCTCAGTCTGAGGGCTGCCCTTTGAAGACCGAAAGATGGATTGGCCAGTTGAGGAGTCAGACAGTCAGTTGTATTTATTGAGCACTTACTGTGTGCAGAGCACTGGGCTAAGTGCTTGGGAAAGTACAGTACAACCATATGCAGATACGTTCCCCACCCACGAGAAGCTTATATTTTAGAGTGGGGAGACAGACACGGGCCTGGGAGTACAAAGGTCATGGGTTCTAATCCCTGCTCCACCCCTTGTCTGCAGTATAACTTCAGGCAAGTCCCTTCACTTCTCTGGGCCTCAGTTATCTCAGCTGTAAAATGGGGATTGAGACTGTGAACCCCAAGGGCTTAGTACAGTGCTTTATACACAGCGCCCAATAAATGCAACAATGAATGAATGAATGTGGGACAGGGACTGTGTCCAACCCGATTTGCTTGTATCCTCTCCCGAGTTTAACAGATATCACGGTTACTATTATTATTACAAAAATCTAACTAAATATGTTACAGCTAGGTATGTAAGTGCTGGGGCCTGAGGGGGAGCGGTGACTAAAGCGTTTAAATCCAAGTTGAAGGGTGATGCAATAGGGAATGGGGGGAGAAGAAATTAGGGCGGGGGGGCGATTTCAGTGTCCCATCCTGGGTGGGACAAGCTGCCTCCACTATGAGCCCCGTCCAGTACTGAGTCACCCCACAGTCTCTCTTTCATTGCGGGTCATGGCACGTGCACAAGTATTTGGCTTATGCATTTGGAAACACTGGAGACTCAGAGAAGATTTCTCGAGCCGCATTATGAGAAACGTCTAAAGTCCCATTGAAAGAGGAAGAGTTTGCAATTTTCTTCAAGTTGCTTCAACTCCGCATCGGGAAATCTGGGCGAGTCTGTTCAAGGATTGGGGCAGATCCAGGGACTCGAGGTCAGAGAAGGGGCAGAGTCATGCATAATGGATGGGCTGCTGTAATAAGGATCCTTTCATATTCATTTCTCTCCTGCGCTTTCCAAAGGGCTGTGCAAACCACAGTCACTATTACGATTTCAAACAAGGAAGCTGAAAGTAAAAGTCCTTTCTCCTGCCTTTCTCGGATATCTCAGCCTAAGAGATGGTTTTATCCAAACTTATCATTACCCCAGCCAGAAAGACATGGCCCTGATTTACTGCAAAACAGGGTACCCATTTCTCCTGTCCCTTTAATCATGTCGAGCGTGGGAAATCCCCAAATCCGGGTGTGCTCAGAAAGTACTGATCCCAAAGCCAAAAGATATATTCTTGAATACCTCCCCTCCTCCCCAATGCTCACGCCAAGGTGTTCATTCAGGAAAAAAAATCCTGCCGAATGTAGAAATGGAGCAAGTGGAAAAATACAATCCAAACAAATCATAAGGTAGCCAAACTCATAAAACACGTAAATATTTGCTTTTGGATTACCGACCTTTTCATTTGTTTTTCATCTGTTGTTTGGACCTTTTTAAAATTTATGCAAATTAGCTTGGGCCTCTAAGGTGACCCAGCTCTCTCCATCTCCTTCTATTGGACCCCTACTGTGGGAATGCATGGGGGAAACAGAGCTGGCTGTGAAGACATTATCTTCAAGGCTGGGTTAAAACTCTGCAAGCCTCTATGTTGCTACTGTTTACCTCACTGTCTTTTAGAGCAGAAGTTTCTAGTAGGCAGAGACAGTGTCAAACATATTAAAGCATCTGGGTGAGAAGCAGCATGGCCTAGTGGAAAAGAGCAAGGCTTGGGAGGTCAGAGGGCCTGGGTACTATTCCCGGCTACGCCATATCGCTGCTGTGTGACCTTGAACAAGTCACTTCACTTCTCTGTGCCTTAGTTCCCTCATTTGTAAAATGAAGATTAAGACTGTGAGCTCCAAGTTGGATCTGGACTGTGTCCAACCTGACTAGCATGTTTCTACCCCAGTGCTTAGTACAGTGTCTGGTACCTAGCAAGGACTGAACAACTACCATTACAAACAAAGCAATACAAAACTACTTGAACTTGATCCCCTGGTTGTTATAAAGAACTCTTTGTTTTTATATATTTCAGGTAAGGGAAAGAAAAAGTTGTGTCTGGCCTAAATACCATTTTTGAGCACTCCAGTTGGCTCAGAGATGGCTTCCAGGCCATAATTGGCTGGGAGGGCTGAGCCGTGGGAAGAACTGGAGTAGGACGGCAACATGGAGGAGGGTCAAAGAGAAGGCCCAGTTCTACCCTTCAGTAGACGGAGCAGAGGGTTAAGAGGGTTAGTCAAGAGGTTGATTACATCCTCCTTATTGGGAACTGGATAAAGGGGGAATATTGGATTAATTGCTAAGTAAAGTCTGCCCAATGCAGAGACAGCTTGATTGATTAATTGGCCAATAAGTCAGCGGGGAATTGAGGAAGCAGATCTTAGCTGCTGGAACTCTTTAATTATGGCATTTATAATAATTATGGTATTTATTTATTAAGGGCTGGGTAGAGGCAAGGTGATCTTCAGTAGACTGCACTTCTCTGTTATATCACTGACCCTTTTAGTCGGCATGATGCAGTCCTGGTTTGCCATAGCCCAACTAACGATACTGTCAACAAAAGGATCATCAACAAGTGTTATTTACTGAGCGCCTGGGCAAATCGCTTCACCATGTGCTGTGTCCCTGCTTGCCTACCCACTTGTGGCACTCCAGAGCCCAGTGGGAATGTGACAAGCTCCCTCTAGGCTGTAAGCTGATTGTTGGCGGGCAGTGTCTGTTATTGTTAAATTGTACTCTCCCAAGTGCTCAGTACAGGCCTCTGCACACAGTAAGCACTCAGTAAATGCGATTGACTGACTGACTGGCGGGGGTAAGAGAGCACGAATATCATGACACAAACCATTGGGCCTAGAATCATTTCCTTCACCCAGATTCTCAGAGCTGACGTCCCAGGACCAAGATATCTTTCTGGATGGAAGATTCCATCCCCATCCCCGTTATCAAAGGGCACTTACTGAGCCCTGTCTGAGGCATGATATAGTCTACTTGCCTTAGGACTAATGAAGGGAATGATTTTCCCTTTTGAGGAATGCGTTGGTGGGACTAATCTAGAAGGGGAGCCGTGAGGCAGAAAGAGACAACTCTCTCTTTCTGCTCAGGCATGGGATTGGTCTTTCTCAGCCTAAATCAGAGGCCGGAGTCAGAGACAGTTGGAGAAGGGTGATGTTAGGAAATGTGTTGCTAAGGGATTCTCCCAACTCTCAAACTAAAGTGATCAGATTTTCTAGGGTCCAAGATGAGATGGAGATGTGGCCTCTGCGGAATGGAACTGAATATAAAAGGGGAAGGGACAGGGAGAGATAGAGAGGGAGTGGAGAGGGAGTGAGAATAGGAGTCAGAGAAAGGACAGGTGAAACAGAGGAGCCTGACCAAGGCGAAGCGCATAGGCCTGGGAGTCAGAGGACCTAGGTTCTAATCCCAGTTCCGCCACTTATCTGTTGTGTGACCTTAGCCAAATGACTTCACTTCTCTATGCCTCAGTTTCCTCATCTGTAAAGTGGGGATTCAATACCTGTGCTCCCTCCTACTTAGAATGTGAGCCCTATGTGCAAACTGATTATCTTGTATCTACCCCAGCACTTAATACACTGTTTAACACATAGTAACCACTTAACAAATATCACAATCAATATTATTAATAATAAAAATAGAAGGGAAATAAGCTCTTTGAGGTCAAGAATCATGTCTACTCTACTGTACTCGCCCAAGTGCCTAGTGGAGTTCTCTGCACACAACAAGCACTTAATTAATGCCATTGATTAAGGGATTGAGAAAGAGGGAGCAGAGAGAGAGTGAGAGAGAGAAAATCTAGGCCATCACATCAACAAAGCTAGGCAACATGGCCTAACACACAGAACTAAGAGCTAAAAGACAGGAGACCCAAGTTCAAATCCCCCTTCTACCAATGACCTGCTGTGTCACTTTAGACAAGTCACTTATCTTCTCTGTGCCTCATTTTCCTGTTGGGTAAAAGGGGGAAAAGATGTTTGCTCTCTCTTTCCCTTAAACTGTGAGGCTTTGGGGGGACAGGGACTTTGTCTAACCTTGGCATCTAGCAGTAACTGTGGTATTTATTAAACCCTTACTATAGGCCAAGCATTGTACTAAGCACTGGGGTAGGTACAGGATCCCACATGGGACTCACAGAGTAAGTAGGAGGGAGAACAGATATTGAATCCCCATTTTTCAGTAGATGGAACTGAAGTACAGAGAAGTGAAGTGACTTGCCCAATATCACACAGCAGACAAGTGATAGACCTGGGATTACAACCTAGGGCTCCTGAGACTCCCAGGTCTTTGCTCTACTAGACTATGCTGCTTCCCAAGTGTAAGAGCTTAATCAGTGCTATTATCAGTATTATTATTGCTATTATTATTTTCAGGACCTCCTCTTAAGCTGTCCCACCTCCCTCTCTTAAAAGGGAGAATTATTTTGACTTTGAAACCAAAGAAGTCACACGAGTAGGGTCAACACCCCGAACTGAGTCTGTAGCCTTACTAATATCACCCCTACTGACTTTGTGCACTGCTAAGTTCCCCAAATATCTAACACGGAATAACCACATGAGCCTGAAGTGCCATTCCTAAAATGATTACTTTGTTCTTTACAAAGCCGATTCAAAACCCTTTCCATGCGTGGGAAGCAAGTCGTTAACGCCAAGTTTCTCAGTCTCATTTCAAGAGCCTCCCTGGAGCAGGAGAGTTGTCGGAAAGTAGAAAGAACCCCGGTGTCCGGGAGACATGCTAACCCTGGACCCAAGGGATTTCTGAGGCAAACAGTGACGAACTGTGCGGCCAATGGATGGGGAAAGGGAGAGGGCTGTGGTGTGACAGGGCATCTGAAGAGGGTTTAATTTGAAAACCTGGTAATTATCAAATGACTCCCACCCAGGGGCTGTGATCAGTCAATAAAAACTTTGGGTTTGAATGTTTTGCTCTGTGTTGTGTGTTAGGGTGTAGTTGTTTCCAGTTGGCAGCAGGCCGGACAGGCCGACTGCGGTCTGTCAGGGTGTGGGAGCCAGCGAACGACTCGGCATTTCTGTGGCGGGAACCTTGTACAGAAACCCAATACGCCATCGAGTCAGTCATTCAGTCGACCGGATTTACTCAGAGCTTACTGTGTGCGGAGCACTGTACGAAGCACTTGGGAGAGTAAAAGAGAGCAATATAACAGATGCATTCCCTTCCCACAGTGGACTTACAGTCTAGAGGGAGAGCACACCTGACCCGCTCAGAACGGCTGAGCCCCCTCCCCTTCCCTCCACCCCATCCTCAGTCCAGGGACCCTGGCTCAAAGCCATCTATCAATCGTTCAATCAGTGGTATTTATCGAGTGCTTACTATGTGCAGAGCACTATACCGAGCAGCACTTGAGAGAGTACCTTATAACAGAATTAGCAGATTCGTTCCCTCCCCAAAGCAAGCTCACAGTCTAGAGGGGGAAATCTAGGAGGAGTTGACATGATTCTCGGCCCCTTAAACCCGTGCAAAAAAATAAAAGCCAAAATCTCAACCCATGTGGTACTGTTCCCTTCCTGGCCTCTGCTTTAGCTTCCAGGACTCCTGGCAAAAGTAAGCAGTCCATGAGGGAAGCAGCCTGGCCTAGGTGACAGAGCACAGGGCAGGGATTCAGGAGGACCTGGGTTCTAATACCGGCTCTGCCACCCATCTGCTGTGTAACCTTGGGCAAGTCACTTCACTTCTCTGTGCCTCAGTTCTTTCATCTATAAAATGAGGATTAACACTGTGAGCCTCGTATGTCCAACCTGACTAGCTTTTGTCTACCCCAGTGCTTGGTACAGTACCTGTCATATAATAAGCACTTAAAAAAAATAGTATTTGTTAAGAAGTGACTTCTCTGACAGGACCTGAACTTTTCCATTTTCCGACCCACCATGGGCGTGAGAACGCCTTTCAGCTTTACCTAATGCCTTGGCCTTTGGTGGTTCAACAGCCAGAGGTCAAAAATTCAGCCACCCAAAAATTGCTTCATTCTCCCCAGGCCTAGACTCTGTGCCCTCACCACCTGGGAAGAAGCCAGTTCCTATTTCTGTTTTCTGCAGCTCAACTTTCACCTTCCTCTTCTCCTCTCCTAGTAGAAGGGAGCCTCTCCTCACCCCTCTTTCCCCTCCCCCAAGCCTCTGGACAGTGATCCTCTGCCCAGAGGGCAAAGCCAACGGGAGGAGTTGAAATGTCACCCCCCAGAATTGGATCGCAACAGCCCACAGTCCTATGGAATCAAAGCACCCTGACTTTATCAATGTCGACAAGAGATCCCCAGACCGCTCGTTCTTCAGACAATTACTGTTGTCTCCAGACACATTTCCCTGACCGCTTCACGAAACCAACTTGCCCTAGTGGAAAGAACATGAGCCTGGGAGTCAGAGGACCTGGGTTCTAATGCCGGCTCTGTCACTTGTCTGCTGTGTGACCTTGGGCAAGTCAACTAACTTCTCTAGACCTCAGTTACCTCATCTTTCAAATGGGGATTAAGACTGTGAGCCCCAAAGGGGGAAAGGAACTGTGTCCAACTTGACTAACTTGTATCTATTCCAGTGCTTAGAACAGTGCTTGGTACAGAGTAAGGGCATAACGCATACCGTAAAAAATCAACAACAAAAAACTAAATCATATCCTAGAGACCTGAAAAAGTCCCAAATGAAGACAAGAGAAAAATAAAAATGGTAAGCTCCCTCTTGGAGCTTGAAGGCTTCTTGAAGGAGATGCGCCTTCAATAAGGCTTTGAAACGGGGAGAGTAATTGTCAGATATGATGAGAGAAGTATTCCAGGCCATAAGCAGGATATGGGAGAGAGGTGTGGGGGGGAGATGGACGAGATCGAGGTACAGTGAGAAGGTGAGCATAATAGCATAGTTATTTTTATTATTTTGGATGCCCTAAATTCGGGATTGTTAAAGCCAAGTGGAGTCCAACCACATGCCTTGTTGGGGATAAATCTTTGGCTTCAGTGAGGAGATGTTGACCATAGTCTCTATTGCATTTACTTCAGCTTGGATGGAGACTATTTATCTCAACGAAGGTCCTCTCCCCCCTCAGCTCCAAGCTTCCCCAGTCTTGATTCTGTTTCTTTTAACGCAGTGGTAGGCCTGGGAGACTACAGTGCAGACGGTTCCAACTCAGATACCTTTAACCAACATGGAAAACAAAGTCACAAAATTCCCTTGGCACTTCCCGATACTGCGGAGAAGCTACTCCCTCCTTCCCCAGAGTACAAGTAAGAGAGAGGTAGATTGGTTTAAGAAGTCATTGATTCAAGAGGTAAATTATTTAATCCCTGTCAGTCTGGCAAACAGCTGACTGGGGAGAAAGAGCCTGAGGCTTCCAGATCCAAGGCAGCTGAACCCTCACCTTCTGGAAATTCACTTGTCCAGGAGAAAAATAACTTAATTAGAAAGGACAAGCAGTGTGGAAGAATCTGCCGTCTGGATCACTGAAGATGATTTTCTGTTCCAGTTATCTTAGGGCCTTTGTGGCATGGAAACTTCTGATCCTCCTTAATCACCCTCAGAGCTTTTAATCCATCACATTTGATTGATATGCATGTCTCCCCCTCATCCCCTCCCACCCAACCAGGACATCCCCTCCTCAAGCCTGCCCAAAAGGATTTGTGGCAAATAGGCTGAGCCCAGACTATTTTAATGTTTGAGCTTCTTGGAAAGTTTGGCTTTAAACACCTTGCCCCTTCCTACCTTACCTTGCGGCTTGCCTACTACAACCTAGCCTGCACACTTCGATCCTCTAATGCTCACCTACTCACTGTATCTTTATCTCCTCTCTCTTTCTGCCGACCTCTTGCTCACGTCCTACCTCTGGCCTGGGACGCCCTCCTCAATCATATCAGGCAGACAATCACTCTCCCCACCTTCAAAGCCTTATTGAAGGCACATCTTCCCCAAGAAGCTTTTCCTGATTGAGCCATCTTTTCCTCTTCTCCCACTCCCTTTTGTGCCATCCTTGCACTTGAATTTTCTGCATTTATTCACCCATTCCTCATCCCATAGGACTTACGTTCATTATGTTTTTCCATTAATGTCCGTCTCCCTCTCTAGACTGAAAGCTCAGTGTGGACAGGGAACATATCTACCAACTCTGTTCTACTGTACTCTCCCAAGTGCTCAGCACAGTGCTCTGCACACAGTAAGCACTCAAAAACACGACTGATAGATTGGTTGATTGGTTTGGATAATAGAAACAGGTCTACTGTGTCCGATCCCACCTGAATGGGAAGGTTCTAATCATTGATACTGATTTCCTCGGTGAATAAAATGACCAAACATTTCTCTTCCTATTATCAATCAATCAGTGCTGTTTCGTATGGTATTTGTTAAGCTCTTTCTATGCATCAAACAGTGGGATAAGTACAAGTTAATTAGGTCAGGCACAGGCCCTGTCTTGCATGGGGCTTGCAGTCCAAGTAGGAAGGAGAACAGGTGTTTAATCCCTATTTCACAGTTGAAGAAACTGAGGCACATACAAGGTTAGTAACCTACCCAAGGTCATACAGTAAGCAATTGGCAAAGCCGGGATTAGAGCCCAGGTCCTCTAACTGCCAGGACGGGGATCTTTCCACAAGTCCATGCTGCTTCTCTTTATTGGGCGATGACTACGTTAAGAGCCCTGTGCTAACTGCTTGGGAAAGTACAGTATACTTAATCCCTGCCCATAAGGAGCTTGCATTCTAAAGGAGGATGCAGAGCAAGTCTCAGGCCTTTGGTAAAGGTGATCCAGTTTGGGAGTCACGAGCTTGGGTGCAAAAAATACTATTTTTGTCTTGCCTTCTCCGAAAGAAATTCCTCAAATAATTTTTTGTCAAATTTAAAATAGGGCCTGATTATTTTGGCGCTCACCCCAGCTGGATCCCTTTGAAGCTGGGTCCTCGGTGTTTGCAGCAACCTGAGAATGCAGAGGGAGGCTGACATGGTGGAAAGGGCAAGCCGAGGTTCTGGGATTCAGAGGCCTGAGGTTCTGATCACTGTTCTGCAGCTCTTCTTGCTGCGTGACATAGGGCAAGTCACTTAGGCTCCCTATGCCTCAGTTTTCCCATCAGTAAAATGGGTACCATAATATCCGCCTTTCCAGATCCCATAGGGTTGTTAAGACAAAAAATGAACTAAGTAACCTGAAAGTTAGATAATTTGTTTCCACTAGTCTTCAGCACGGAGCTGCTTGCATTATGGGACCCTAGCGTGTATAGCAGGATTTGGCACATAGTAAGCACTTAACAAGTACTATTATTATTATTATTATTATTATTAGAGCCGAGTATACTCCCCCTTTTCAGATGAGAAAACCAAGGTCCAGAGCAGCCAAGGACAGACAGGCTGCTGAGGATCTGGCCATTACTCATGAGGCCATGGCTTAATGGATAGAGCCTGGGCCTGGGAGTCAAAAGGACCCGGGTTCTAATCCTGGCTCCATCACTTGTCAACAGGGTGACCTTGGGAAAGTCACTTCCCTTGTCTCTGCCTTAGTTCCCTCTTCTGTAAAATGGAGTTTAAGACTGTGATCCTGATGTGGTCAGGGACTGTGTCCCAGGGCTTAGAACAGTGCTCGGCACATAGCAAACACTTAACAAGAGCCATAAGTTATTATCATTATTATCACCATCCCTCAGCTCCCCTCCTCCCAAAAGAAGATGAATCCTCCCTCTAAGCAAAGTAAAGGGGCACTGGGAGTTACAGGCAAATAGAACTAGAAATGTGATCCGCCTCACATGATGTCCTCCTGAACTCTCAGAAGAGATTACTAGCTAGTTCTCAGAGAATTAAGGAGAAAGAAAGGATGTTCGTGTTGGGAGCTGAAAAAAGTCTGTTGGTGCCCAAAACTCTGAGCAAGGTAGTGGCTCCCAGAAGTTGATCTGGGGGAGGGCCCTGCTTTCTAGAGAAGGACCCAGGCCCCTCCACCCTCCAAAGCCTACTGGGGTGGACTACCAAAGTTCATGTGCACAAAGGCAGGGGTCAAGTTCACCCCCACTTCATCAGCCCCCTGCATTTCTCAAGGCTCCTGAGGACCAGCAGCAGACCTCTTGCTGGAGTAATAATTTATTTGACTTTGTCCCAAATCCACAAAGGATTCTCCCCAGCCCCCATTTCTGACTCCCACAACTCCTTTTCTAGTAGCAAACCCTCTTCCCTCTAGAGAGCATGGCATTATACTAACTTTTATACCCAAATCCCACAACTGCAAGACAATGACTTGGGACAGTCAATCGGTCGATTGTATTTATTGAGCGCTTACTGTGTCCAGAGCACTGTGCTAAGTGCTTCAGTGAGTACAATATAAGAGAGTTAGTAGACATGTTCCCTGCCTGATAAGGAGCTTACAGTCTGGGGGGGGGGAGAGAAACATTAATAGCAATTAAAAAATTCCGGAAGTGTGCAAAAGTGTTGTGGGAAGTAGGAAGCTGAACTTTCAGGCATGACGAGCTACTGATTTCCAATTCTGGACCTGCTGCTCTGAGATGATTATCTAGGAAAGGGTAGACAGGCAAGAGGCCCCTGTTATCTTTTTCCTCAGAGAGAGGGGATTCATCCAGGGCTATTGTCCTTCACAGAGCTGAGTTGCTGGAATCACTTTTGCTTTAGCAATGCCTGAGGCCAGGTTAACTCTAATAATCATTACAGCCATATTTATTAAACACTTATATGTGCCAAGCACTGGGGTAGATACAGTACAGTCAGATTAGACACAGTCCCTATCAATCACTCAATCGATGGAATTTAACATTTTTGGTGTGCAGAGTACCGTATTAAGCACTTGGAAGATTCAAGAAAAGTTGGCAGACATGATTCCTGCACACAAGGAACTTACAATCTAGTGGGAGGCAGATATTAAAATTAATTACAGATAAGGGAAGCAACAAAGTATATGTCTGTAAGTTCTGTTGGGGTAGGGACTCGCTGCCTGAAGAGGAGGGAGAAACAGGTGCCTTATCACCATTTTTCAGAGGACAAAACTGAGGCCCAGAGAAGTTAAGTGACTTGCCCGAGGCCTCAAACAGCAGGAAAGTTGTGAGGTCAAGGCTAGAACCCAGATCTTCTGACTCCCAGGCCCGTGCATTTTCCACTAGACCACACTGCTTCCCACAATCTACTGCATGACATCATTCAGAAATTTGAGTAAGAGCTTGTCTGAACCCAGAGTATTTCCCCAGGGCACCGGTGACCCCACCTCTTCATTCCAGAGCTTTTGCAATTCTAGACACCGCTTATCTCTACCTACAAGACTTCCCCACTTAATTCATGAAATTCTTGTCCCAGCCCCTCAAGACCATAAACTCACTGTGGGCAGGGAATATGTCCACCCAATTCTGTTGCACGGTACTCTCCCAATCTCTGAATACAATGTTCTGCAAACACGATGAGCTCTCAATAAATACGATGGATCAATTAATGAACCTACTACCCTAGCCACCTGTAGCACCTACATACTTATTCAATTATTCCTTCCCTCTGCACTTGTGAATTTCTCAACTGTACAGTTGATTAGTTCTGATTATCTCTCTTGTAAATATTTTTGTGTCTGTCTCCCCAACCTGGAGTGTAAACTTCCTGTGGGCAGGGACCTTGTCTCATTCTTCTCTTGTAGAACTTTTCCCAAAACCGTTGACCCTGTTTCGAGCATACAACGGACACACAAGAAATACTCGGTGCTATTACGGCTATTAACTTCTACTTCTTCTAAGTCAGAGAATTAGAAGGCTGGGCACTTAAAAATAATGAACATAAATGACTCTGATGCCTTGTCCATCCCTAAATCCAATGCCGTACTGGATAAGGGACAGACAAGCTGTCCAACAGATTCTCCTGAATAAAACTGGACAACAGGCCACCCCTAGAGTTCAACATGTCCCACCCTGGGACACATGAAATGAATGGACTCCAGCTTTCATTCAGACCTATTTATTGAGCACTTAGTGGACACAGAGTACTGTACTAAGAGCTTGGGAGAGTGCAGTATAACAATAAACAGTGCCCTGCCCACAATGAGCTTACAGTCTAGACGGAGACAGGCTACCCAACAGCTAGAAGACAGAGCAGTAATTATTTATTTGTTGCATTTACGATATTTGTCAAGCGCTTATGTACTGAACTAAGCTCTGAGGGAGATACGAGTTAATAAGGTTGGACACAGTCCTTGTCCACATGGGGCTCACAATGTAAATAGGAGGGAGAACAGGTTTTGAATCCCCATTTTACAGTGGAGAAAACTGAGGCACAGGGAGGTTAAGTGACTCGCTCAAGGTCAAACAGCAGTCAACCGGAAAGCATCAAGGTCCAACGGATAGAACGTGAGCCTGGAAGTCAAAGGACCTGGGTTCTAATCCTGGATCTGCCACTTGTCTACTGTGTGACCTAGGGTGTGTCACTTCACTTCTCTGCGCCTCAGCTCATCATCTGTAAAATGGAGAATAAGATGTAAAGATTAACATAGGCTGTGTCCAACCTGATTAGCTTGAATCTATGCCAGTGCTTTGAACAGTGCCTGGCATATACTAAGTTCTTAACAAATACTATTAAAAACCCTCGACAGAGCAAGGATTAGAAGCCAGGCCCTTTGACCCATGCTCTTTCCACTAGGCCACCTTGTTATGAGTTGATTGTGAAACAAAAGAAGGCAGCAAAAGTCCCATAGGTTTCCCCCTCCACACTGTAAGTCTCCCCCTCTAGACTCAAGCTCCTTGTGGGCTAATATATCTATTTATTGTCCTCTTGTACTCTCCCAAGTGCTGAGTATAGTGCTGTGCACACAGTAAGTACTCAGTAAATACCAATGAATTGAATAAATGTGTGAAGGATAGCAAATGCCATGCTGCAGGGAGGGAAAAGCCCCCCCCGAGGACAGCCAGCCAAGCCAGGTTCCTTATCCACTTCACTGGCACGCACTCCCCATTAGGGCTAAACCAAAAGCCCGCACTTCAAAATACCCAAAGATCTCACTTTCTGAAAATATGAGAAAAGTCATCGACCAACACATCCATCCTTCCTAATCCAAGCTAGAGTCCAGCGACACCCCTTTGGTGCCCATTTAGCAGCTAGAGAAACTGAGTTTCAACATCTCGCCTGAGGTCACAGAGCAGAGAAGCATAGGGGAACTGGGAACGGAGCCCAGATGCTGTCAGCCGTGGAACAGGCTTTCAAGCCACACTCCATTTTAGGAGGTGTTTTGATAACTCCAAGTCTCTAGGGAGCCACACAACATCGACGTCTGGTGCCTCGCAAATTATTTCCATCATCTGGTTCCCTCACTCGAGGTTAGTCAACTTGAGGTTCTCTCCACTGACCTGAAATGCTATCGCCTCCTTTCATCTCTCTTGGCAGTTGGAGGCGAGGGCCCAAATGTAATTGCCGCCGGTAACTAGGGAATCGTGTTTGTCTCCCGGTGGCTTCATTAACTTCTCAAGCTCAGTGAAGTCCAGGGGCAAAGACAGGTTTAACCATCTCAGAAATATCTCCCACCCCCACCCCACGAAATCTCTTCTGACCTTGCTGACTCCTGTCCTGCTGAGTCAGGACTTCTGGGTCCCAGATTGGTTTAACTCCTTGTGGTCTGACTTCTCAGGGTGGAAGAAAAATGCTCAGTCCCCATGGAATGTTTTACAGTCACCCATTCTCTCCAACTGGCATAATTCACTCCGATCTTCATCCACTCGACGGGCTTTCCTTAACGTTTGTTAAACCGCTTAAAAAAATATCCTTTTGTTGCAACCAATTTTTCTAATAAAACCTTGGCTGTTACTGTTCCTTCAAGCTGTGACTACCTCTTTTCCCTCAAAATATTTACACTTGCACAGATAACTGAGGGTGAAATAAATATGAGTAGGGTGGGTAAAAAAACAAATCCTTGTTCCTATTTTTCTTCTGGGAACTGGTGAAAATGTACTGGATATTTTCCACAGCACACCCAAATCTCCTACCATAGTAATAGTCATATTTGTTAAGTATTTACTATATACCACACACTGTGCTAGATATGAGATAATCACAACAGCCACAGTCCCTGTCTCACAGGGGACTAACGGTCTAAGTAGAAGAGAGAACAGGTATTGAATCCCCATTTTACAGATGAGGAAACTGATGCATGGAGAAGTGAAATGACTTGCCAAAACTCACCTGGCAAAGCCAGATTTAGAGCCCAGGTCCTCTGACTCCCAGCCCCTACTCTTTCCATAAGGCCACACTGCTGCTCTACTGTTGTCTTTAAAAAGCAGTCACCTTTGAAAGCATGGAATCAGGCAATCATTGATATTTATTGAGCTCCTTCTGTGTGCAGAGCACTGTACTAAGCACTTGGGAGAGTACAATGCAAAAGAGTTGATGAGCACTTTCTCTGCCCACCTGGAACTTTCAGTCTAGAAAGTGAGGCAGACATTAAAATGAGTTATGGATAATAATAATCCTAACAATTCTGGTATATGTTAAGCGCTTACTGTGGGCCAGGCACAATACTAAGCACTGAAGTGGATACAAGCAAATCAGGTTGGACACAGTCCCTGACCCACACGGAGTTTACGGTCTTAATCCTTATTTTACAGATGAGGGAACCGAGGCCCAGAGAAGTGAAGTGACTTGCCCAAGGTCATATAGCAGACAAGAGGCAGAGCTGGGATTAGAACCCAGATCCTTCTGACTCCCAGGCTTGTGCTCTATCTACTAGGTCACTGCATTTCTTTAAGTGTGAATGTAAGTCCTGTGGGACTGAAGGTGGGTGAATATTAGATGCTTAAAGGGTACAGATCCAAGTGCATAGGTGAAGCAGAAGGGAGAGGGAGTAGGGGAAATTAAGGTTTAGTCAAGGATGGCCTCTTGGAGGAGATGTCATTTTAATAAAGCTTTGAAGAGGGGGAGAATGGTTGTCTGTCATATATCAAGGGGGAAGGAGTTTCAGGCCAAAGACAGGTCATGGGCCTGATCTTTCTTATTTATTTTTTTTGCTTAACTTGACAGGAAAACGTAACTTGGAATACCAAATGCTCAACATCCAATGCTGGGTCATAGTCCAGAACCTCCTGGCCAGATCGGTGGGGCTCTACCCAGTGCCTGGCTTGTTTTTGTCTTTTTTTTTTTTTAATCCCATTTGTTAAGTGCTTACTAAGTGTCAAGCCCTGTATTAGGCACTGGGGTAGATATAAGCTAATCAGATTGGCACAATTCCTGTCCCACATGGGGCTCACAAAGCTCATCCCCATTTTACAGATGAGGGAACAGCAAAGTGAAGAGACCTGCCCCAGGTCATACAGACAACACACGGAGGAGCGGAATTAGAATCCAGGTCCTATTGACTCCCAGGTCTAGGGTCTACCCACTAGGGCTTGCAACTTCTCCTGCAGGAGTTCACGTAAAAACTATTCACACAGGAGATGAACTGGAGCTGCTATCTCCTCAGCGTGTGTGGGGAGGAATGGGCAAAGATTCTCTCTGGCCCCACTTATTGAAGGGAAACAAGAAGCCAGGTTGTAAAGCTGTTTTCCCCTGTCTTGAAACAGTGGGAGTGGGGGAACTTCACTAATCAAGAAAAGTTGGGTCAGGCTGCAGTGCCAGCTGAAATGGAGTAAACATAATTAAAAGCAATTTGGCTCTCAATCACAAATATTTGCTGGGTTCCTTATGGTCCCCACATAAATCATATTCACAAACATCTCAACCACATTCACCTCACTACTCTCTCATCATTTTACCATGATGTCTGCTTCCAGTTTCTACATGTCAGGCTAGGACACCCCCCACCCTTCTCTGAGCCCGAGAAAGAATAATTCTCTCCAAGGTCTTTTAGACCAGATTGAGATCTCTTACTCTGTGCAAGGAAAGTATCTTGTGGTGACATTCAGAGGTGGTAATAATACTAATAATGGTATTTGTTAAGCACTTACTATGTGCCTAGCACTGTTCTAAGCGTTGGGGTAGATACAAGGTAATCAGGTTGGCCCACGGGGGAGGGGCTCACAATCTTAATCCCATTTTCCAGATGAGGTAACTGAGGACCAGAGAAGTGAAGTGGCTTGCCTAAGGCCACACAGCAGACAGGTGGCAGAGCCAGGATTAGAACCCAAGTCCTCTGACTCCCAAGCCCGTGCTCTGTCCACTGAGCCACACTGCTTCTCGTGGTGGTTAGCTGAGAGCTTAGAAACAAAAGAGGCTGAAAAACAAATGTCCGGGCTGGACTCCATTTAGCGATGAGAGTGAAAGGGTAAAGGTTTAGCCACTGATGATGGTGCCAAGAACTTGCTCAGCATATGATAACCCCAGGGCCCAGGGCCAGAGATGAGTTAATGTAATAATTGCTTTCTTGACATAGTAGGCGAGCTTAGAGCAAGATGCATTCCAAATCACTTTATTTAAAGATGCTCAGTGAATTTCTTGGTGTATGTACCAACCTCTGAAAATTATTTCTCCATCATGCTCCCTCATCATGAACCACCACACCCTAACCTTAACCCAACCATATCACTGCAGTGAAGTTGGTAATAACAGAGAGAGAGGAAGACTTTAAGGTGCTGGTTTTGAATTCCCATGACCAGGGACTCTAGACTGTAGCTTGTTATGGGCAGTGAATGTCTAATTCTTCCAAGTACTTAGTACAGGGCTCTGCACATAGTAAGAACTCAATAAATTAATTCATTCACTCGTACTTATTGAGCACGTACTCTGTGCAAAGCACTATACTAAGCACTTGGGAGAGTACAACAATGAAGAGATACATCCCCTGCCCGCAATGAGCTTAAAGTCTACAGGGGGAGGCAGACATTAATATAAACAAATAAATCACAGATATGGGCATAAATACTTCTGACTGATTGACCAATCACTGTCTTATTCTCTTGGGCAGTTCAGATACTGTCCCTGTCCCACATGGGACTCAAAGTTTAAGAGAGAGGGAGATCAGTAGCCAGCTTTGTGACCTTGGACAAATCACTTCACTTCTCTGTGCCTCAGTTTCCTCATCGGTAAAATGGGAATTAAAGGCCTGTTGTTCCAACTATTTAAACTGTGAGCCTAATATGGGATAGGGACTGTGGCTGATCGGATTTACTTGTAGGTCCCCCAGGGCTTAGGACATTTATTCATTAAGTGGTATTTATTAAGCGCTTACTGTGTGCCCAGCACTGTACTAAGCGCTTGGGAGACACATTCCCTGCCCACACCAATCTTAGAGTCTTGAGGACTTGACACACAGGAAGTCCTGAACAGATATCATAGTAATGATAATGCCGGGCATTTTCTCCACATTTCACAGATGAGGAAACTGAGGCCCCAAGAGCTTAAGTGACTTACACACGGTGGGCAAGTGGCAGAGCTAGGACTAGAACCTAGGTCTTCTGGCTCCCAGCTCCAGTAGACCATGCCGCCTCCTGCCTCCCCGCCCCCTTCCCCGGGGCCCAGCTCTGGGAACAGCAGCTAAGGTCAGTGGCCATGGCTTGTTGCCTTGAGGCATCCTGAACCTCTAAAGGAGCAGGAAGGGAGGGGAGAACACTCTGCCCTCTGTGCCCCCGACAGAGCACACCATCCAATTTGGAACAACAGCCCTGGTTTTCTGTTTTATCATCTACATGGTTCTCCTCCTAAGTATCCCAGTATCCCATCTGTATCCCAGTATCCCATCAGGAGCTCTTCTGGATCAACGCTGACATTTGCTCGGGGACATTTGCTTGTTTTGAGCCAGAGGAGGGTGCACAACTGTTTTCAGGAAAATGGAGGTTTAGTAAACTTGTTGAGAGTAGTGTTTACTAACTCTGTTAAATTGTACTCTCCCAAGCTTTTAGTACCGAGCTCTGCATAAAGTAAGAGCTCAGTAAATGTGATTGACTGATTGATTGTTGAATGCTTGGAAATTTGGGGATATTACCTTCCCCTTACTTTTTCTCATCATTTCTGTTTCACTAGAGTGGGACCAGAAAGAGAATGGCAACTTGGCTGTCTCTGGAACCCAGTTCCACAAAGTCCCTCAATGGTAATAATAATTATAGTTTACTATGTGCTAAGCAGTGGGGTAAATTCAAGGTAATCAGCTCTGACCACCCAAGCCAATTAACCCTGCAGGAGAGGCCCAGTTCTGAGGGAACCCCCAACTCCATTCATTCATTCAATCATATTTACTGAGCACTTACTGTGTGCAAAGCACTGTACTAAGCGCTTGGGAGAGTACTGTATAACAACAGAAACATTCCTGCCCACAGCGAGCTCATGGTCTAGAGGGGCAGACAGACATGAATATAAATAAATACATTTGATATATACAGGTATATAAATAGATGAGAATCTATGATGGGATGGGAATCCCAGATGGGATTCTCTCTTGAGATGGTTTATTCTGATCCTGCCGCACTTTTATGCCTGCCTGCCCCCACAGAAGGGAAGCTCTTTGAGGGCAGAGAACATGCCACTCGATTATCCCGTACTCTCCCATTGAGCAAAATGTCTTTGCACTGGACCAAACTCACAACGCTCATTCTCTTCCCTGGGTGGATGGGCAGAGTAGTGGCAGACGGACTGGCTGGGGTCTGGGAGGGGGAGGTGCCCTCTCCTGCCAAACGGCAGGGCTCTCCGAAAGAGCCGTAGTGTGATTTTGGGAATTCACAGGCAAAGCCCCAACCAGTTCCCACACTCATCACCCACCCTCCTGGGATAGACACCCAAGCCAAAAGAGTTCAGGTAAGGAGAAGAGCTTACTCCCCAGAGGGCTAAACACCGAAACAGGCTTCCCATGCAGATGGTTCAATCTCCACCCTTGGAGAGCTTAAAAAACCCCACAGTGAAATATAGACAACCAAAGCAGTGTGGCTTACTGGAAAGAGCAGGGGCTTGGGAGTCAGAGGTCGTGGGTTCTAAGCCCAGCTCTGCCACTTGTCAGCTGTGGGACTTTGGGCAAGTCATTTAACTTCTCTTTGCCTCAGTTACCTCACCTGTAAAATGGGGATTAAGACTGTGAGCCCCACGTCGGCCAACCTGATTTCCTTCTATCTAACCCAGTGCTTAGAACAGTGCTTGGCACATAGTAAGCGCTTAACAAATACCATAAGCTCTGGTATGGTATTTGTGGTAAGGTATGGTATCAAATGAATTAATGATAATTTATTATCTCCCCCATATCTACCCCAGTACTTAGAACAGTCCTTGTCACATATTCAGTACTTCACAAATTGAATAATGATAATAGTAATTTCCTCTAAACTGTGAGCTCTTTGTGGGCAGGGAATGTGTCTACTACATATGTCTACTGCATTAGTGTATTTTGCACATAGTAAGCACCCAGTATGACTGATCGGTCAAAAAACAACAGCAATAATAATTTGATGGAAAGAGGGCAGGCCTGGGAATCAGGAGCCCTGGGTTCAAATCCCAGCTCTGCCACTTGTCAGCTGTGTGACTGTGGGCAAGTCACTTAACTTCTCTGGGCCTCAGTTCCCTCATCTGTAAAATGGGGATTAATTCTGTGAGCCCCACGTGGGACAACCTGATTCCCCTGTGTCTACCCCAGCGCTTAGAACAGTGCTCTGCACATAGTAAGCGCTTAACAAATACCAACATTATTAATCCTAGTTTCGCCACTTGCCTGCTGTGTGACATTGGATAAGCCCTCTCACTTCTCTGGACCTGTTTCCTCCTCTGTAAAATAGGGATTAATTACCTGTTCTCCCTTCAGCTTAGACTGTGAGCTCCATATGGACCAGACCCAAGATTGTCCTGTAGGTGACGGAGGCAGGAGACTGGCTCAGTTGACCTCTTGACGGTCCTTCCTTCCACCTTTCTGACTTGGTGAATTGGTTCTACCCCAGCCGCTTGGTTCTACCCCAGTTACTTCTTGGCAGGAAGTAACAACACAATAGAGATCTGAGCAAACCAGCTGATACAACTGCCTAACCGTCATCCTTGACATTTCCTTCTGAGCAGAAAATACAGACAGGCAAACTCACACACACACACAGCAGTGAACTCCATGCCAATTATCTGGGTGTGAAAGGAAGAAATCTCGGTCAGGTTTGTTTCACAAAGAGTCTGTAGCACCTAAAACTTCAACCTCAGGCGCTTCGCCTCATTATTTTTAGACCCCAGCCAGTCAGCTTGCATTCATGGTATCCCAGATCAGTTTGATCACCTCGGTTTTGCAGAGGAGAGACTAAAAAAACAAGGCCAACACCGCCTGGTGAGTCAGATTCCAGGCTCAGAGTAGAACCTAGAAGTCCCTAAATCTCAATCACTGTTTGTTCTCCTGGCCAGATCACTCCGGTTGTCCATTGTGATTCCAGGCAAAGAGACAGAAGATAACATACAGCTATATTAACCGAGGCCACACACCCACTAATGTACTTCAGGGATCAAAGTCACTGGTTTATTCACGATCCCCTGCAGCTGAGTTCTTAGGCAAGAGTTGGGTGTGAAAAGTGCAATTTGCTTAAGTCACCTGTAGCTCCCTACTTCATGAAGACACAGAACTCCGAGTGGCCTGTGGTGGGCTAACAAGGATGGAAAGCCCAGAATTTTCTCATCTGTTCCCTCCCTTTTCAGTCCCTCGAAACTGCATGGCATAGTTCATAGAGCACAGCCCTGTGAGTGAGAAGGTCATGGGTTCTGATCCCGGCTCTGCCGTTTTTCTGCTGTGTGCACTTGAGCAAGTCACTTTGCTTCTCTGGGCCTCAGTTACCTCATCTGGAAAATGAGGATTGAGACTGTGGGCCCCATGGGGAAGAGGGACTATGTCCAACGCTATTGGCTTGTATACACCCCAGCATTAAGTACAGTGACTGGCACATAGTGAGTGCTTGACAAATACCCAAATTATTATTATTCCCCACCCACACACCAATCCGGGAAAAATCTTTGGGAGTTAACAGCCTCACCTGGCACGTTGCCAATTAACTGTGACACATCTTGATTTGGTGTTTGCCAAGCAGTGGCACTGTAGCCAAGGGACATTCAGGATTTCTTTTATTACAGTTGAAAATGATTTTACCCACAGAGAGGAGAAGCAGTGGGTAGAGCTTGGGCCTGGGAGTTAGAGGACCTGAGTTCTAATCCCAACTCAGTTGCTTCCCTGTTGTGTATAGACTATAACCTCCTTGGAGGCTGGGATCTCTTCTACTCAGTCTATTGGAATGTTCTCTCCCAAGTGCTCGGGGAAGCACCCAGAATCAAGTCACCTATCGTCTCAGTTTCCTCATCTGCAAAATGGGGATTCAATGATTGTTCTCTCCCATCCTTAGGCTCTGAGCCCCATGAGGGATCGGGACTGTGTCTGACCTATCTTGTGATCTACCCCAGGGCTTAGTACAGGGCTTAACACATAGTGAGTACTTAACATATGCCACAGTTATTAGTAGCGGCTTCTTGCTTCTTGAGTTTTCAGCCAGAGAGAGAGGTTTGAGATGTGGAATCTGATGAAGTAACACCCACAGCAATTTTTGAGTATCTTAGTAAATAGTGCAGATTCTTGAAATTCTACAGTACTTGTTAAGGGTTTACGATGTACCGAACACTGTTCTAAGCACTGGGGTGATGCAAATTAATCAGGCTGGACACAGTTTAAGTCCACACATCCTACCCCCATCAACTGCTTTCCCTTTCTATCTTCCCAACCCAACCCTGGGAATTGCAAGGAAAATAGAATCAACTCATCCTCCCAATTCTATTTCTAATTACTACATTATATTAGGAAATGATCCGTGTTATCTAATCTCAGTCTCTCTCACTGTAGCAAAATAGGCAGCCTTAAAAAACTCTTCCTCTTTCACCGCCCCCTCCCCCCCCCCCCCCCCCCGAAATGTCAACCACCTACAGACTCAGAAACTAAAAATATTCTTAAAATCTCCAGATCTCACTGTGTCCACCAATGCATTCTTGGATGGGATCAAGCCTTTGTCAGTGAGTGATGCAGAATGAGAGCATGAGAGCTCGCTGTAATTCACCTGCAAGCATCATCCTTCTGTCTTCACTAGTTTTTGGAACTAAACAGAGTCAGGAAAATTTAAATTCTACCATGACCTTTAATCAACCCCAAAATAGCTTAGAATAAAAGACTGCAGGCAAGTTTCCAGAGATTTTTGTGAGCTCTTTTTTTTTTGGCATGAAGACTTGGAAACAAGGCAGAGCCTCTACTGCCCTCTCGCTTGACGTTAAGAGGAAGTGCCTTTTACTTATCTCAAAGAAGTTTGTCTTTGCAGATAGCTTTTCTTGCTTAGACATGACTTCCTAAATCTGGAAGGAGCAAGTTCTGTAATAAGATATGAGGTGTGTTCCCGACAGCCAGAGTGATGTCCATTTTCTTTGATTAGGTTAGGGAAGTGACACTTGGAAGTGGGCTTCAACTTCCTAACAATTTAATGGCTTAGTAATTATGGTATTTATTGAGCATCTACTCAATGTGTGGCATTGGGAAGTAAATGATTACTGGTAAATCCCCTAGACTGCAACCTCCTTGGAGGCTGGGATCTTTCCTCCTGAATCTATTGGATTATTCTCTCCCAAGTGCTGGGAGAAGCACCCAGAAACAGTGTGGCCTAGTGGATAGAGTATGGGCCTGGAAGTCAGAAAGACCTGGGTTTTATTCCCAGTTCCACCAATTGCCCAAGGTCACACAACAAACAAGTGGCAGGGCCAGGATTGGAACCCAGTTCTAGTTTCTTTCCTTTCAGCAGTGCTTCATTCATTCAGTCATATTTTCTGAGCACTTACTGTGTGCAGAGCACTATGCTAAGGGCTTGGAAAGTACAATTCAGCAACAAAGAGAGACAATCCCTGCCTGCAGCGGGTTCACAGTCTAGAAATGGGGAGACAGACATCAAAACAAGTCAACAGGCATCTATAGCATTAATATAAATAGAATTATAGATCTATATACACTTCAAAACAAGTGCTTCCATCAATATACAACATTTATTTAATTTTTTATGGCATTTAACCCCTCACTATGTTCCAAGCGGGATACCAAGTATGGAATATATACAAGCTAATCAAGTTGGACACAGTCCATGTCCCACATGGAGCTCATAGCCTTAATCCCCATTTTACAGATGAGGCAACTGAGGCACTGAGAAGTGAAGCGACTTGACCAAGGCCACACAACAGACATATGTTGGAGCCGGGATTAGAACCCACATCCTTCTGACTCCAGGTCCGTCCCCTACCACTAAGCCAAACTAATATGATCTGGTGGATCGATTTGGGAATTTCTCATTTTTGATCATGAATAACTGAACCGGGAGGGTTCAACGAGAACAATTTCTGGATACTAACTGTGGCATTTGTTAAGATCCTCTATCTTTTCGGCACAGTACTAAGCACCTCAGCGAATATAATACAATCTGATCAGACAGGGTCCCTGGTCCACCCAAGGGTCACAGAAAGGGAGAACAAGTAGTGCATCCCTGTTTTACAGAACTGAGGCCCAGGAAAGTTAAATGACTTACTCAAGGTCACACAGCAGGCAAGTGGCAGAGCCGGGATTAGAAGCCAGGTCATTTGACCACCAGGTCCGGCCTCTTTTCACTGGACCACTCTGCTTCTATGAGCAACAGAACACAATGGTAGAGCGGGAAGTCCACTTCTGAGGAAAAAATGTTGTAATGAGGAGCAACTGGACACCTTGGGTTGTTGTTCTGCAGTCACAAGTATCAACTTGTCCACTGTGGAAGAGTCTTCGGGCTGGGGTGTGGCGGCATAACATCGAAACGCACCAGGATAGGAGGGTGGCACTTTTGAGAGCAGAGACGACAACATATCGCAGGGGAGTGGAAGGGGACAGCATTTCAGGGGAAAAGAGCGAGGAGACCAAATAAAACCCCCCAAACCTTCTCTCTCCAGCCCCCAGAACTCATTCAAATCATTTAGTATTAATTGAGCACTTACTGTGTGCAAAGCACTGGTCTTTTGTAACTAGGGGTGTCATGGAGTGTCCTGAATGGGTCACGTTTTTCTGCAAACTCCATTATTTACAATCTAAGCTTTTGGTTTGTTTATGCCCTTTTCCGAGAAAATGCTGAACAAGGCGGGGGGAGGGGATGCACCATAATTAAGTAATTATGTACCATAATTATTATTATGTGGGACAGGGACTGTGTCCAACCTGATTATCTCGAATCTACCCTAGTGCTTAGTACAGTGCCGGGCATACAATAAATGCTTAACAAATGTCATTATTTAAAAAAACAACAAAAAACAAAAAGCAGGAAGTAATAGACTGTAAGCCCGTCAAACGGCAGAGACTGTCTCTGTTGCCAACTTGTTCATTCCAAGCGCTTAGTATAGTGCTCTGCACATAGTAAGCGCTCAATAAATACTATTGAATGAATGAATGAATGAATACTCTTCTGGCTCCTTCCAGCCCCAAATTCTGTCTCTGACTGTGGCAATAGGATACTTGGAAAAGACCCGGAGAGTTCCTTATTATCAGGAAACACACATTCCTTTATTTGCTGGGAGTTCAAAAGGAAGTGAGTTTTCCAGACTACTCCCTTGCGTAGAGTGGTCACTGTTCTGGTTCCCCTTTCACTCCAACAATAAGCAGGGATCCTTTTGCTAGTAACTGGTAACATTAATGGGCTATTTACTTAGAAACAAATTAATAGAGGACAAAGTCCACGTCGAACCCATTCTGAATGACAGAGTACCACAGGCAAAGAGAGGCTTAATAATCACCTTCTGTTGCTAGTTTTTACATCAAACATTTTCCGTACTAAAAAAAAATCGGGAAGGGGCTAGCAGTAAAAACTTTTCAGCAATAAGCAATCTTCAACCAAGAGATGTGAGGCACTCAAAAACAGAGCAAGTCTCTCTGTCGTGATCTTTCTGATCATCATGATCAGATGAGAAGCAGCCTGGTTTAGTGGAAAGCACATGGGCCTGGGAGTCAAAGGATCTGTGTTCTGAGCCCTTCTCAGCCACTTGTCTGCTGTGTGACCTCAGGCAAGTCACTTGACTTCTCTGTGCCTCAGTTCCCTCATCTGCAATATGGGAATTCAATATTTGTTCTTCTTTCTAGTTAGGCTATGAGGCCTCTGTGGAAACTCATGGTTTTGTATCTACCCCGGCACTTAGTACAGTGTTTGCTTGACCCATAGTAAGAGCTTAGTAAATATCATTATTATCATCATCATAATTCCCACCAATAGAATTGACTGAGCTTTCTGAAGGCAGAAGACTCACTGTACAATATTTAGTGTTTGGGGGCCATCCAGAATATAATAATAATAATAATAATAATGTTGGTATTTGTTAAGCGCTTACTATGTGCCGAGCACTGTTCTAAGCGCTGGGGTAGACACAGGGGAATCAGGTTGTCCCACGTGGGGCTCACAGTCTTCATCCCCATTTTACAGATGAGGTAACTGAGGCCCAGAGAAGTTAAGTGACTTGCCCACAGTCACACAGCTGACAAGTGGCCGAGCCGTGATTTGAACTCATGACCTCTGACTCCAAAGCCCGTGCTCTTTCCACTGAGCCACGCTGCTTCTCATAAAACATAGTGTCTGATTTTGAGGAACTTATTCTCTAATTGATCAATTTACAATATTTTGGAGTAGTGGATAAAGAATGGGCCTGGGAGTCAGGAGATCCTGGTTCTAATCCCAGTTCCTCTACTTGTCTGCTGGTTGACCTTGGGCAAGTCACTTCACTCCTCTAGACTGTAAACTCCCTCCAGATGGTAAACTCATGGTGGGTAGGGAATGTGCCTACCAACTCTGTTCAATTATGACACTCTACTCTTCCCAGCACTTAGAATAGTGCTCTGCACACAGTCAAATGCTCAATATATACGATTGATTGGTTCTCTGGACCTCAGTTTCTTCACTTGTAAAATGGGGATCAAAGATCCAGTCTCCCTCTTCCCTAGACTGTGAACCCCGCCTGGGTTCACAGACAGGGACTGTGTCTGATCTGACTGTACTGTTAATGAATTGTACATCGCCTTGATTCTATTTAGTTGCCATTGTTTTTATGAGATGTTCTTCCCCTTGACGCTGTTTAGTGCCATTGTTCTTGTCTGTCCGTCTCCCCCGATTAGACTGTAAGCCCGTCAAACGGCAGGGACTGTCTCTATCTGTTGCCAACTTGTTCATCCCAAGCGCTTAGTACAGTGCTCTGCACATAGTAAGCGCTCAATAAATACTATTGAATGAATGAATGAAATGCTTGTCACATCGTATCATAATAATTATATATAATAATAATGTAATTATTATTTCTCTGCCTCTGCACTTCACCAGAGGGATATTTCTTATATATTTCCTTAGAAGGGGCAGTACTTGGCTGTTTTCACCAATTTAACACCTTCCTCCTCAGATAGGTGGATCTTTGGAATCTTCCCTCAGGCCCCTGGATTGTTTTCTAAAAACAAAAGGGGCTGTTAGCTGAAGTGGGAGCTCCTTAGCAAACAGAGTTGATCTTTAGAAGGGTTGGCTCATAAAGATTTCCCTCCACCTGGACAATAAGTCCCAAACTCTAGCTTTCCATCCCCCCATCCCCCTCCCTGCATCAGAATGCCGGCAGGAATTCCCATCACCTCAGATTATTTGCTGCATTTGCTAATTCCGTCCCCTACTAGGCACATTTCCTCCTCTCCCACTCCCTCCTGCAATCACCCTTGTACTTGGATTTGCACTTTTTATTCATCCTTCCCTCAACCTTACAACACTTAGTAATTAATAATTTTGGTACTTGTTAAGTGCTTACTATGTGCCAAGCACTGTTCCGAGTGTTGAGGTAGATCCAAGATAATCAGTCTGGACACAGTCCCCGTCTCACATGGAGCTCACACTCTTTATCCTCATTTCACAAATGAGATAACTGAGGCCCAGAGAAGTGAAATGACTTGCCCAAGGTCATAAAGCCGCCGGAGCGGGGATTACCAGGTCTTTCTGATTCCCAGGCCTGTGCTCTATCCACTAAGCCATGCTCTTACAAACATATCCATAATTTACGTTAACATCAGTCTCCCCTTCTAGACTGTAAGCTCATTGTGAGCAGGGAATGTCTACCAACTCTGTTATTTTATACTCTCCCAAGCGCTTAGAACAGTGCTCTGCACACAGTAAGCACTTAATAAAAGATTGATTGGTCGACTGTCAGCGTTTTGCTTCCCCAGAGCCTCACAAGGGCACCAAGGCAGATAAGAGAAAAAAGGGAGTGCTGCCTAGGGGTTAGGGCTCTAAAATGGGAGCTGCCTTGAGAATGTGGGGTCCCTCCCACCCTTCAGATGGATTCACTGGGAATCAATCGTCTGCTGTATGACCTTGGGCAAATCACTTCACTCCACTGTGCCTCAGTTACCTCATCTGTAAAATGGGGATTAAATCTGTAGCCCCCGGTGGCTTGTATCTACCCCTGTTGCTTAGGACAGTGCCCGGCACAAAGTAAGCACTTACCAAATACTTTCTTTTTAAAAAGGGGGTCTGTTGCCCAAGGAGCTCATCACCTAAGAAGTCTCAGGACCCACGCTGCTGACACTGGTAAATAGTGAGGGTCTGTGGGGTGAAGGAGAGGGGCAGTAGAGAAGGGTAGAACCAAGGGCCAAGAAACAGTGTGGTCCAGTGGATAGAACACAGGCCTGGGAGTCAGAAGGACTTGGGTTCCAACCCCAGCTTCACCATTTGTCTGCTGTGCAACCTCAGGCAAGTCACTTCACTTCTCTGTGGCTCAGTTCCCTCATCTGTAAAATGGAGACTAAGACTGAGCCTCATGCAGGATAGAGACTGTGTCCAACCCAGTTACTCTGTATCTACCCCAGTGCTCAGGACAGTGCCTGCCACATAGTAAGCGCTTAACTAATAGCATAAAAAAAAGGAGGAGGAGGAGGAGCACAACCCTTAAGGCAGCACTGCCTGTTTAACGAGAACAGTTTAAGAGAGAAGCTGGAGCTATGCAAAGGGCAATTGTCTTGCAATGAATCGAGTTCTTTCATTCCATTTCGACTGAGAAACTGTCTCATTTGAGGTGGAGAGTCCCTGTGCTGGGGAGCCTAGCCCAGTTTGGGAGAGGCCAGGGAAAGACTGGTTGTCAGAAAGGGAGAGGGGTAGAGAATTCAGCAGCTATTTACTCTTTGTGGCTCCCTCCCTCTGTGTGTCTGTATGGTGGGGGTGGGGGTGGGGGAGGGTGGGGGAAGGAGAGAGAGAGAATGTGTGTGTGTACGTGTGTGTCCCTCCCTCTTGGGTAAAGGCCAGGCTGGTAAAGTCTTGCCATTGACTGGTCAGTTTTTGGTATTCATTTTCAAGGTGGGTCTGGTGGGTGGCAGGAAAAATGGGAGTTATTATTATTGATAATAATAAGAGT